>NC_092877.1:132450349-132756421 GCF_028372415.1 Notamacropus eugenii
AGTAGCTGATCTGTTTTGTTAGAGATGAATCAGCCATGGGATAAATCATTCATTTATCAGACAGCTACAGATGGATCTTTTCAAGTCCTTCCATGACTAGCCATGCAAACAAATCTCACTAAAAATGAAGGTTGAGGAGGAAAAACGTAGACCTTTTGGCATGAGTTGATTTTCCAAAAAAAGATTCCCACAAAAAGAAAAACATCCTAACTTTTTCTTTAATAGAGTTATACAGAGCAAATGAGGTATATTCCAGTTTAGGGAAAGTACCTTCAAGTGGTACTTAGAATTTCTTTCCTATCAAAGATACTGGTCAATACTTTATAGTTCCTCTGAGCTTATGCATTCTGATCAAACTATGGAATATAAAAGATTAAACTTCTCAGCTAATTACATGCCTGAAGGCACATTAACAATGCAAGTGTCAATGCTCTTTTAAAAATTCATTTTGCATTTTTAACACAGGACTGATAGCACAAAGCTTTGAAGGCAGCAAAGTGGAAAGAGCTATATTTGTTTCAATAGCTTATAGCTAACCCATTAAAGGATAGTCTAGGAGCCTTGAGAATCATTATTTCCTGTCATCAAAAGGATTTGCAATTACAGGTAGTGTGGAATCAAAATGAAAGCTATGTGCTTAGTCACTTTTATGGATCATCGGCACTTAAAAATGGAAGGGACCTTCAAATTCATTTAACTTAACCTGCTCATTTTACAGGTGAGGACACTGAGGCTCCAAGAGCAGAATTGACAGATAGGCCTAAAGACACACATGGCTAAATACCTGTAGTTTCTAATTCTTCTTTTTATGAGCTTTCCATTCAAAAACATCTTCCAATACTCTCATGTTGTAAAAGCTTATATTTTAAATATCAACATTCAAATGTTAATTAAAAATTGCCTCTATAAACATGCACACACATTTTAAAGTAGAAAATATTATATGTACAGTTTCTTTGATTTTTATGCTTCCATGGAATTTAACCTCATCATCAGAAAAGATTTTCTCAGTCTAAATTGAAAGAATTTTTACTTTCTTGTGGGAATATTTTTCTGGATAGGTGAATCAAAAGTGAAACCATTATTGTCAATATCACACAAGTCATAAACAGAAATGCTCAAATAGAGCATGCTTACACAAGTTGTGGTACATGAATATAATGGAATACTATTGTACTATAAGAAATGATGAGCAGGCAGGGCTTCAGAAAAATCCAAAGACTTATATGAGCTGAAGCTGATTGAAATGAGCAGAAAGAAGAGAACACTATACACATTAAACATTGTGAAATGACTGACTTTGATAGACTTTGCTCTTCTCAGCAATTCTAGGATCTAAGAGTTACCCAGCTGGCTGGGTCCCCTTTCAGCCAACTGCATCTACTAACAGGATTCTGTTTGGCCATCGTTACTGAAGAAGACGATGTCATCAGAGAGATGATGACGTGACTTGCATTTGACTTTGTTTTGAGTGAGGGAGGGTTGTGCGAGGACACCAGCCTCACTTTCTCTTCCTGAGTCATCTGGATCCAGTGACCAGATATTCATCAGCATGACTGTAGATGACCCAGGATAAACTGGGAGGCCTTGGGCCCTTTAGGTGAAGGTCTTTGCAGGTACTCATTTAGGGTGAGGTAATTCCCATTCATTGAACAGACCTGTTTAAGAAGTAGCCAGGTCATGGCCCCTTTAATAAGGCCAAGAAAAAGAAAGACATCAGACTGGGAGGGAAACAGCAACAGTTACTATTGATAATCACTCTGGTTCTAGAATATCAGGGCAGTTTTCCTTGATAATTTCATGAAAGATAATGTCTAGGCTCTTTTTTTGATCATGACTTTCGGCTAGTTCCATAATTTCTAAATTGTCTCTTCTAGATCTATTTTCCAGGTCAGTTGTTTTTCCAATGAGATATTTCACGTTATCTTCTGTTTTTTCATTCCTTTGGTTTTGTTTCGCAACTTCTTGGTTTATCATATAGTCATTAGCTTCCTTGTACTCCACTTTCATATTAAAGAACTATTTTCTTCAGTGAACTTTTGAACCTCCTTTCCCATTAGGTTAATTCTGCTTTCTAAAGCCTTATTCTCTTCATTGGCTTTTTGGATCTCTTTTTGCAGTTGAGTTAGCCTATTTTAAAAGGTGTTATTTTCCTCAGCATTTTTTTTTTTTTGCATCTCCTTTAGCAAGCTGCTGACTTGCTTTTCAAGTCCTTCCATGGCCTGAGTCCATTGCATATTCATTTTGGAGGTACTGGATGCAGAAGCCTAGACTTCCTTTGACAGTATGCATTGTTCTTCCTCATCTGAAAGGATGAAAGGAAGTAACTGTTCACAACGAAAGTAACCTTTTAAAGTCTTATATTTTTCCCTTTTGGGGGCATTTTTCTCAGCCAGTTACTTGACTTCAGAATTCTTTGTCAAGAGGAGGATCCTAGTGCTCCCCACCCCAGGACCGTGCTCAGGGCTGAGATTCAGATCAGCTGCTCAATTCCCCCAAGGACTGTAAGCTGAGCTGCTCCCATGATAGAAGCTGCTGTCTGCCACTGCCACACAGTGCTGCCACCCTGCTTCTGTTGGTGTCACTGCTGCCTAGGGCACATGCTGGAGGGGGACCCTGCTACCCTCTCACCCAGGTGGGAAAACCTTCTCACTGGCCTTTGAAGTTTTCTTTGGTGCTTGTGTGTTGAGGGATCTGAGACCCTCCCTGTTGGGGATTCTTCCCTGGAGGCCTGTTATGGTCCTGCTCCTCCTAGAGCCATGCCACCAGGGCTGGGCTCCACTCTACTCAGCATCCTGTGGGATAGACCTTTCCTGTTAGCCTTCAGATTACCTTTGGCTGGAAATCTCTCACTCTGTAGCTCTGTAGCTTCTGCTGCTCTAGAATTTGTTGAGAGTCATTTTTTGCAGATATTTTATGGGCTATGGGAGAAGAGCTAAAGTTTGTGCATCTTTCTACTCCATCATCTTGGTTCTGCCCCTTAAGGTAGAGAAAATTTAAAACTCAAAAGCAAATGGAAGTGAATGTTGAAACCTAAAATTAAATAAATTTAATAAAAAGAAATGTATTCACAGATGTCCAGTACAAAAAAAAAAAACATGTGGAAAAGGGATTTGTTCTAGATGGTGAGTTTTTTTGCTAATCCTATTTGTAGCTGATGGCATAAAGATCCAGAATAATAGGAAGATTTTTATAAGTGTACAAAAGCATTTAAAAGTACTTGGTTTAAAAATCCATACAAGAAGAACCAAGTGAATAAATAATCTATACTGTCCAGACAATGTTATGACGTTCTTATTGTCATCCCATCAATGTCCATAACTTAGACACTGTCAATAGACAATTAACTGGGTCCTGATTTTAACAGAAAGAAATAAGAAAGCTAGAATGCATTTATAAAATTATAAAGCAATTTCAAAGGCCCCAAAGTCTTCCCTAAAGTGAGACTTAAAAACCCACTTAATATAATTTTAGTAGTGTTATAAACACATAAATAATCAAATACCATAATCTCTGCAAAATCAGTATTTTTTTGACCCAAAGAAAACATCTATATGTACGTATGGTGAACATAGACAGAAATAAAAGCAGCCTGGTCATATGTGGTAAGACAAAAAAAATATATATTTTTGCCTTGGTCCCTACATAAAATTAAAATTCAATTCTACTAACATTTCATAAATACCTACTACTAATAAAAACCTATGCTAATGCTGTAGGTCAAGGGTGGGGAACCTTGGGCCTAGAGGTCACATGTGACCTTTTGGGTGCTTGAGTGTCTCCTTTTGACTGAGTCCAAGTTATACAGAGCAAATCCTTTTACTAAGGGAATTTGTTCTGTGAAATTTCGATTCAGTCAGTGGGCCACACTTGAAGACCTAGAGGGCTACATGTGCCCTCTAGGTCACAGGTTCCCCACCCTTGCTCTAGAATGTAGACATAAAAAAATTATCACTGCCCTCAAGGACCATATTCAACCAAAGGCCTTCTAGTCCATTTGGTTGCTATTTTATGGTATATTTTTGGGAGATGATCAACAGGAGTAGTATAGAATGAGGCCATTAATAACATCCAGGCTCATGAAAATATCAAGATCAAGAGTGCAAAGAAATTTGAACTTATAATTAAATACTTGTCAATGATAAGCAAGAAAAATAGCATTCAACAGGTATCCAATTAAAATTCAAAAGACAATCATTCCATGCCTACTATGTGCAGAACACCATGTTAGTCCCCGAGGTATATAGTTTGTCAAAAATGCTCATTTTAGGAAGGGCCTGGTGAAAATGTGGAGAATATTCTCACTTCTCTTTACTCAGAGTTCTGACCCAGGCAATCTAGGAAAACCTGGTTGTGGTATCCTCTTTCTCTATGTGCTGAGACCGATTGATTCATTTTAGAAGGAAAAGTGGTCTTTTGACGAGTAGTGATTAGTTCTAAATAGAGCTCTGCATCCCTGAATCACTCACAGGGCTGAAAATGGGGCTCCTTCTACCAAAGGCTCCCTCCATAATTCCTCCCTCCTCTAGATACTCCATAGGTCCAAAGGAGGGAATGACTTTGCTGTGTTTTTTCCCTCTCTTTCTAGTTCTTTCCACCATTCTCTCCCACGGTCCACAATTCCTTTAGACAAGCAAAGATGATTTGTTAGTGTTCTACAAGCATTTAGTCTCTCTCATACCATAAAGAGTGTGTAAAACCGGGGTACTTTCCATCACAGAGCTGTCTCAGTGTCATGTTATCTTTTCTTTTTTTTCTTATCTCTACCAATTACTATGCAAACTATGCTCTTCCAACAAGAAAACCATATATCTTCCACGTATAACTCAAATGGGAAAAGAAGAAAAATCTAAAGATTGGAAAAAAAGTTTATTTGCCCTTAAGGAACTTACTGTCTAATAACTGGATGAGACATGCACACTAATAATCTAGGTAAAGAGGATTGAGGTGACAGAGAAGGTCAAAAGGTTACATTCAAGGTGAGTTAAATCATGTTTGGATAAGTTGGAGGGTAGAATCAGGGAATGGGAGAGTACTGGAGGTGAGTCTTGAAGTAGAGGAAAGAAGTTAATTGTTGAAGACAGCGTCATCTAAGCAGCTGCTCCCACTTTTGAATAGCTTTTTTTTTTTTTTTAAATCACTGGGAAGTTAATTCAGGAGATGTAGCATAGAGAGTATAGGGGAAAAATAGGAAATCAAGTGGGAATTGCTCATAGCAAATGTGATATAAATTAAGTTGCAGGATGGATTATGTGAGAAAGATTCATGATTAGATGCCCATAAAATATCCCATTCGTCTATCTAGGAAATAGAACAAAACCAACAAATAACAAAACATTCTGAATACTCTGCCCTGGCGTCCTTCCTATGAATCAGTAAAAGTGAGAAAAAGAAAAAGAGAGAGTGCGGAAAATGGAAGCTGTTTTCTTCTTTAAGACCTTTGCACCAACACTTCTCTCTGGGGGATCACAGGCTTCACCAGTTTCATCAGGCTCTATGACAGAGCCAAAGTGCACCTCAACGCTGTCTAATCAGACTGCAGCTCCGTAAACTGAGAAAATCACTTTGCACCTTTCCTCCACAAGTTCCTTCAGATGTGACGGAGCATGTGAGGGCAGGCTGAGAAGCAGCCGCAGAACAGGGTTCAGAAATGAGACAAAAAGAAGGGAAACATTTTCTGAATCAGTTATGCTTTCAGCAATGGCTAACTCTGGCCAAGATGGCACTTATTCAAAATGCAAAGATACACACACACACACGCACAGACACACATGTATATATGTGTGTATGTATGTATGTATGTATGCATGTGTATATATATATTTAGATACATATTTTCCCTATAACTCTACTTTTTTTCTTCCTGCCATCCTTCCTCATTTCCACCCATCCTTCCCTTCTGCTTTCCTTCCTTCTTTTTCCCACCTTCCTTACTTTTTCATTCTGCATTTCTTTCCTTCCTTCTTTTGTTTCATCATTCTCTCCTTTCCTTCCTTCCCTCCTTCCTTTTCCCCTTCCTTTCTATTTTCTTTCCTGCCCTCTGTTTCCCTCCTTCTTTCTTTCCTCTTTCCTTGTGTCCTTCCTTCCCTACTTCATCCTTTCATTCCCTCATGTCTTCTTTCATTTCCTCACTTCCAAATTCCTTCTCTTCTTTGTTCCTTCCTTTCTTCATTCCATTCTTCCTTTCCTCCCTCCTTCCTTCCTTCTCTCCTTTCTTCTCTTTCCAGTCTTCTTTGTTTCCCTTTTCCTTCCTTTTCTCACTCCTTCTTTCCCTCCTTTTTTCTTCCTTCCCTGTTTCCTTCTGCCCTTCTTCCCTTGTTTCTTTCTTTCTCTCTCTTTCTTTCTTTTCATCTTTCCTTCCTTCTTTTTTCCCTTTCAGTTTGCCTTTTCTTTCTTTCTTCCCAGCTTACTTTCTTCCTTCCTCCCTCTCCCTTATTCCCTACCTTTCCTCCTTCTTTCACACTTCCTTTTTCCTTCAAACCTTCCTTCCTCTCCCATCTCTCTACTCCCTTTCTTTTCCCTTTCTCCTTTTCTCTCTTTTCTTCCTCATCCTTCCTTCATTTCTTCCCCTTCCTTCTTTCTTTTTTCTTCTTCCTTTCCTCATTCCTTTCATCCCTCTTCCTAATTTCCATCCTTCATTCTCCATTCCTTTTTCCTTCCATCATTCCTTTCTTCCCCATCTTACTTCCTTTTCCCTTTCTTCCTTCTTTCCTGTCATCTCTCTTTCCTTTTCTATGCCCTTCTTTCACTTCTTCACTTTCTTCTTTTCTTCTCTCCTTCCTTCCTTCCTTTTTTCTTTCTCCCTTCCTTCTCTCTTTATTCCTCTTCTTCTTTCTTTCTTTCCTTACCTCCCTCCTTCCTTCTTTCCTTCATACCTTCCCTTTTTTCTTCCTTCTTCCCCTCCCTCCTTCCTTCCTTTTCTCCTTTCCTTCTCTCCTTTCCCTCCTTTATTCCCCCTTTCCCTTCATCTTTCCTTCCCTATTTCCTGTTTCTTTACTGTCTCCATTCTGTCCTTCCTTCCTTCCCTTTCTGGGCAGCTAGGTGGTGCAGTGTATAGAGCACCGGTGCAGGAGTTAGGAGGACCCGAATTCAAATCTCACCTCAGACACTTGACCCTCACTAGTTGTGTGACCTTGGACAAGTCATCTCCCGTCATCCTAATGAATATCTGGTCACTGGATTCAGATGGCTCTGGAGAAGTGAGGCTGGTGACCTGCACAGCCCTCCCTCACTCCAAACAAAGTCAAGTGCAAGTCATGTCATTATTTCTCTGATGACATGGTCTTCTTTGGCAGCAAAGGACGAACACACACACACACCTTCACTTTCCCCTTCCTTCCTTCCCATTCCATTCTTCTTTCCTTTCTTCCCTCCTTCTTTCCTCCTCTTTTCAGTGCCTTTCTTCCTTTATTCTTTCCCTCTCTCTCTCCTGCCTTTGTTCCTTCCTCTTTGCTTGGTTTATTTTCTTTCCTTCCTTGAGGAAAGGGTTTTAAAATTCAGAGATTTTTCTAGTTGATTCAAGAGGTAATATGTAGCCAGTTTTGTTTACAGAGTAGAGGGTTAGGACAATGACTTTAAGACAGATGACTGGTGAATGAATTGGAGTGGGAAAAAGCTTAATGCAAGGAAACCAAACATAAGACTGTTTCAAAAGAGCAGTTAAGAGGGGATAAAGTTCTGTACCAGGGTGATCATTGCGGGAGTAAAGAAAATGGGATCTGTAAAAGAGATGTAATGAGGGTAAAATTTACTGGACTTGGCAACAAATTAGATATGAGGAGTCATGGAGGGAAATGAGAGAAACCAATGTATTGAGACCCTTGGTAAGTAGAAAGATGCTGGCATGTGGCACCTTTGACAATAATAGGAAATTTAGAAAAAGAGGAGGGTTGGGAGGAAAAGATAATGGACAGATTGAGTTTAAGGTGTCTGTGGGACATCCAAATGAATATAACCAAGAGACAATTAGAGATTCAAGACCCAAGGTTAAAAGAAAGATTAAAGGTGGACAAGTAGATCTCAGAATCATTTGCTTAGAAGATAATTGAACTGATGGGAGCTAATGAGGTCACCAAATGATACAGTATAGAGGAAGAAGAGGAGGCAGATGAGGTCAAATTTTTGAAGGAAATACAGTTAGTGCATGTGTGACTCGGGAAGAGACCCAGCAGGGGAGAATAAGGAGAGGCCAACTAGCAAGAGGAGGACCAAGACAGTTATGCCAAAGACAGACCAACAAAGAAAAAACAAACCTAAAGAAGACAGAAAATCTCAAAGAAGAATGTGATCAACTGTTTCAAAGGCCACAAGAGGTCAAAAAGGATGAAGATTATTAAAAGGCCTTCATTATATTTAGTAATTACAAAGTCACTGGTAAATTTAGAAAGATCAAGTACAGTTAACAAGAGATTGGAAGCCAGGATGCAAAGGGTTGAAGGTCAACAGTATATGTAACATTCCCCATCCATAGTCTCCCCACTTCTGTTAACATTCTAATTTTCCTTGTTCAGGGCCAAGTTTGGATGTTATAATTACAAAATATTGTTTCATTTTTTGCTGTTCTTTTTCTAATCTCTTACCATTCTAGTCTATTCTCCACACAGCTACTTAACTGACTTTTTCCTAAAACACAGATCTAACCATGCCATTTGCCTACTTAATAAACTCTAGTTCTCTTTTAACTCTAGGATTCAAATACAAATCTTCTGTTTAGCTTCTGTGTGCTTCCTTTCTACTTTTCCACTCATTACATTTTACTCTCTTTCACATACTCTGTGATTCAACAATACCAGCCTTTTCACTCTTCCTTGCACATAACATTCCATAGACTCAGTGTCTTTTCACTGACTGTCCACCATGTCTGAAATTCTCTCCTCTCTTTGCAGGAAGGGGCTGTGTTTTTTTTTTTTTTCTTTCTTTGTATCCTTAGCACTTAACATAGTGCCTAATACTCATGGAAAAAAAATTGTTGACAGAAAGTTTGTAGGGTCTTTAGGGCAAAAGATACTTTCCTGATTAGTTTGACCAATTCCAAGTTCAACCAATAGAAAGTTTATGCATATGTCTTTCCACAATCCTTTAAAGATTGACCATTCCAATCTTTTTGTCATCTTTATCAATTTGTTGAGTAAGAATTGACTCCCTAGAGTTGTTTTACGTTGTATTGTCTTATTACCAGTAATCAAAAAAAAGTCTTTCCTATGGTTGTCAAAAGCTTGAAAACTATTCATTTACGTTGCCCAACTGTTCATTGAATAATGGTTTTTGGAATTATGTATTTATGTTTGTCTCTATAGATATTGGTTATCAGGCCCTTATCAGAAATATCTGTTGCAAATATTTTTTTTTCCAATTGATAGCTTACCTTTTTATCCTTGCTTTTGATTTTGCTTGTGAAAATATTTTTCAATTTCACAAATAATTTTTTAAAACTCTATTGTGATTATATCATGATGTTTAATGATCCATTTGGAATTTATCATGGTCAATAAGTACAAGATGTTGGTCTAAATCTATTTTTTTTTTCATTTTGCTTTCTAACTTTCCCAACAGTTTTTTGTCAAAGAAGCAGTCCTTCCCCATTTTACTTGAGGAGATGAGAAGTGATCAGAAATAACAATAGAAAAAAAATAACATGACATAATTAGAGAAGAGTTACGAAATGTTTACTGTGTGTATGTTTTTTTCTTTTGTACCTCCAAGTGATGACTCTCCATTATCTGTCTTATTTCCTTTGTCTTCCTCTCTTGGCCCCTAATCTCTTCAACTATTCAGGTGTCAAAATGTAGACACTCAGGTCTTAAATGCAGCTCACAGTACTCAACGAACATCTCCACAATCCATTCTGAATCTTATTTTAAACAAACTAGAAGCATCTCTTGAAGGCAAGGCGCTTTTTCTTTTTGTCTTTTTATTTTTGTCATCATGTTGTCCTTGTTCAGTTGTCTCCAACTGTTTGTGACCTTATTTGGGTTTTTTTTGGAATAGATACTGGAGTGGCTTGCCATTTTCCTTCTCCAGCTCAGTTTCCAGGTGACGCAACTGAGGCAAAGAGGATGAAGCATCTTGTGCAGGGTAACGCAGCTAGTAAGTGTCTGAGATTTGAAGGCAAGAAAATTAGTCCTCTGGACTTCAGGTCTTGCACTCTAACCACTGTGCCACCTAGCAGCCCTTCTGTCACCTAGCTCATTTCTTTGTAGCTAATGGGTACTTAATAAATGTGCAATTACATTTATATGTCTCCCTGATTACAATAAAATGTTGTGTAAAGCAATGCCTCTTAATCTTGTCCTAGTTCTGTGACCAGTTACTTATGAATGGAATTAAGAATTAACTAATCTATTAAGATATTTGGGCCAGAATTTAAATTGTGGATAAGTAACACATATAAATTTAGTAAAAGAAATTCCTTTATGATTGCAGGGTAGAAGGATAGATATACTAACAGATTAAAGGGGAAGAATTATCATATTATTATTCCAGTATTAAAACAGCAACAGTGTGGTAACTAGTGGGACATAGTGGTAAATAGTGGTAACTAGAGGCTACCAAGCAGGCCTTAAAATAAGGAAAATTTGGATTCAAGTACTAATTCTGAGACCTAAAAACTGTGATATAATGGGCAAGTTATTTAACTTCTCAGAATTCATGGCACTTCTCAAAGACATTATAAATGAGTTGCCAATTTGCAGTGGTTGTGGGAGTTTCCATACCAATTGAGTTCCCTATTCCAGTGAAATCAGAAAGCTTAATCCTTCCCTTCAAAATAAAAAAAAAATTAAATAGCACCTGTGTTTCTGTCTTGAAACTCCTTAGCATTTTATTCCTCTAAGTTTCATATGGTTTTATTTTTAAATTCTACTATAAAGAAGAACAGTGAGCTTTATCTAACATTGTAAGGAGGTTGTCATTATGGCCCTGTCATTAACTTGCACATTTTACAAGAGTTCTCTGTGTATGCACTTGAAAGTTGACATTCACCTTTTGTCCAATGGTCTTGAATTCCCTCCCCTTTCATCTAAATTATTATCACCTACCTAACTCTGCCCCCCCCCCATTTTTATTTTCTAGAAAGCTTCCAGTCCTTAATTGGAGTCTAAGGCTTTTGGTTTGCCCAATGCCACCACGATCCAGCTTAACTTTCTAGGTAGCTTGTGACACTCAGTTTTAAAATGCTTTGTCATACTGCTTCAAGGTAACCAAGAGTCATAAGTTTCCCTAGAAAATTGTTTCTGATGTAGCCATTTATCTCTGCATTGTCAAAGAATCATAGTCTTTTCCCCCAACACGATGCTCAGGAATATAATTCAAGAAACCTTTTTGTGACTCATAACCTTACTTGACACTATAAATTATAGGTTTTATAAAGAAGGTGCTTCAGAAAAGAAAAAGAAGCTTGAAAGGTTGTCATGGCTATGTTAAATGTGTCTGAAATGAGGATACCTGGATTCTTGATAAATTGTTTAGAGTGTCACTTTTCAAAGAATCCTCTGCATTTGTTAAATTAAAATTTCATTAAATTCAAAACCTGCAGAGTTGCCCTTGAAACAAACCTTGTTTACTATTGATTTTCCCACTCAAAATGGGCAAGATTAAACTATTTGAACTACTAATCCACACATTGCTGAAAAACTCACATTAGTCCACCATTTTTCACATATAGGGGTAATTTGTTTTGCTTATGCCAGAGACAATATGCATATATTTGTATATTCCCCCAAAGTTTGCTTTTTTAGTGAAAAATATTGTCATCTTCAGTGTTTCCTCCAAAAATATTTCTCCAGAGTATGTGCCAAAATGTTACAGAATTCTTTGAAACATAAAATAATTTTTAAAAACTCTGTTTAAGTACCTTTTGATTATTGACATTAAGTATAGTATAAAATAAGGAGATAGATATTCATCAAAGGTGTTTGCTATTGTCATAAAAGATATAAAATACTTTGTCCAAACTGTATAGGTTTCTATGACTTCACTTTCATGTATTACAGGCCAAAAGACTTGGAAGCACACTATTTGTAGTAAATGTAAGTAAGACCAACAAAATTTTAAAATGCAAAGTTTGGGTGTTATGAATTATTAATATGTCACAGTTCATAGAGCAAAAGTGATTATTCAAGTTACTAAAGAACTGGTGGAAAGGAAGTTATGCAGGATTGGGAACAATCAGGCACAAAATAGGGCAAGGTCTCCCATTGCATCCTGAGTCTTCTCCAGTCATCCTGTTGAATATCTGGTCACTGGATCCAGATGGCTCAGGATGGGAAAGTGAGGCAGGTGGCCTGCACAGCCCTCCCTCACTCAAAACAAAGTTGAGTGCAAGTCGTGTCATCATTTCTCTGATGTCATAGTCTTCTTTGAAAACGAAGGACGAACACAGACAGACAGACAGGTTTCTATGGCTAATGATATCCTAACGATATGGATGTTCTTATTTTCAGATGACACTGTGTGTAACATAAAACACTAAAACATAATGGAGCCTGCTACTGGAGACCTATACTCATGAGTCTTACCTATTCATTCAAATAGGGGAGAAAAAAAACCTAAATGGATTAAGAATTCTTTTTTTCATATTTTTTTATTCAGTTGGATGGAGATCACAGAACTGCTTCACCAGGACATATATCTTGGAGAGACACAGCAAATGAACAATGATCTTAGTCCAGAACTGAATAGAAGGAAATGATTAAAAGGTGGACTGTCTGTAAGAAATCATACAGTGTTTTATACTGATCTCAAATTTCCTTCTACATCAGATTTCATCTATTTTCAAAACAATTTAATTCTTGTGATGATTTATTAATTGCAAGTTATGGAATCCTAGTCTCTGAAGAATTAAAGCTGATAGTCACCCAAAAGGTAATGGGGAATGAATGAAATCAGGTTTTAGGCTTTACAAGTGAAAAGTGTAAGAAAAACAGAGGAAAGGATGTCATCAAGGAGAAGTAGGTCCAGTAAACAGGGTTTAAAAGGAAAACCCTCAGTACAATAGCATAACCCCTGTGAAGGATATGCAGAAGCCCCTACACAAGAGCCACAAGGTACAAAAAGTAGTAGAAGACTCACAGTCTGTATCATTTAGAGGGGGCAACCTCAGTGATAAAGATACAGATTGATCAAAGGTGCAAAATATCAAAGAGTTCTTGTTTTCTCACAGGAAGTTAGAATAAATGAAAGGGATTTTTTTAAAAGCAAAAAGTCTTACTTCTTGTAAAAGAGAATATTGCTTATTCTTTTTAAAAATATTAATTTCTTTTAGAGGGACTGGGGAAAGACAGGTACACCAGATACCACTAATGATGCTTTTAATTGATCTAACTATGCTAAAAAGAAAATGGAAATTATATAAGAAAATGCATACATTCTTTACTGTAGAGATCCCTTGCTAAGCACATGCCTCAAGTAGGCCAAGGTAACCAAAAAAATTCTGATATCCATAGAAATCTTCATACCAGCACTTTGTGGTGGCAAGCTAGAGCCCATTAATGTGAGGATGGTAAACAATGTGTGGTGCATGAATGTAATGCAACATTTTGTTCTATGAGAAATGACAGACATGAAGAACTCAGAAAAATGAAAATGCTTTTAAGATTGGATTCAGAGTAAAGTCAAAAGAACCAGGAAAACAATGTAAACAAGGACCACAATAAGGAAAATAGAGGCAGTGGATAGAGTGCCAGGTCTAAGTTAAAATCTGGCTGCAAGCTTGTACTAGCTGTATGACCCTGGGCAAGTCACTTAACCCTGTCAGCCTCAGTTTCCTCATCTGTAAAATGAGTTGTAGAAGGAAAAGGTAAAACACTCTACTATTTTTGCCAAAAAAAAAAAAATTCAGAAGAGGTCACAGAGAATCAGACATGGCTAAAAAGTGGCTAAACAATAATAAATAAATGGTCCAGCTTAGTCTTCAAGAACAAATGAGAGAATGCAGAGCCCACTGACTTTGCAGGAGCCAAATCAAGCTACCTTTACAGCTATCATATCTAAGTACTTATGTGGTAAGTACTGGAAGACCTGAGTTCAAATACTGCTGTGTGACCTTGGATGGGGTCAAGTCACTTTGCCTCCATTCACCTTGTCTTCCTCCTCTTTAAAATGAGAATAGTAACAGCATCAACCTCCCATGATCTTATTGTGAGAAAAGGTTAAATTTGTAAAGTGCAATACACCTGATAGATATTAACATTATCATAACTGGAACTCTAATTAAGATTGTCATTACCATTTCACTTAGAGTGGCACAGTGTCCTCTGAATTGGTCTCCCTGTCTCCTCACTTGTGTCTATCCTCCATACTAATGCCACAGTGATTTTCCTTTAGCACACATCTGATCTGCCATTCATCCCCCAACAAATTAATTCTACTTGCTCTCTAGAATCAAATATAAATTCCTATGGTAAACTTTTAATGCCTTTAACAACCTGGTCCCAAACTCACTTTTCAATCTCATTGTATGTTCCTCTCCCTCCTATGCTCTACAATCTTGCCAAACTATCCCTTTCTTAGTTTCTCACACATTGCACTCCCTTTCACATCTCAGTACTTTTGTACTGGTTCTTACCCATACCAGGAATGTATTCCTTCCTTACCTCTGGCTCACAGAATCCCTTTTTCTTGAAAGTACAGCCAAAACATCCATTAATTTCTGCATGAAGAATTCTTGACCTCTCAATTGCTAGTGTGCTTCTGCTCAAGCTACCTTGTATTTATTTGCATGTCTTCCCTTTATATCTATTTTGAATATAATTATATGTGTGTGTGTGTGTGTGTGTGTGTGTATACATTGTTTCCCACATTAGAATGTAAGCATCTTATGGTTGAGGATGGTTTCATTCATTGTATTTATATAATCAGTGCCTCTCTCAATACCTGACACGTATGCACTTATTATTTGTTTGATTGACTAATTGATTTGCAGAGTTAGGAGGACTATCAGATTTATTATACTCTGATGTAACATACGGTACAAACTTATAGCCAATTTATGAGCATAGGCTGTTTCCCAAAGAATATTAAAGTTGACAAACAGGACAACAAACCAACAAAGCAGTTAACATGGATAAAGAAATAGGCATAAGTACTGTTACTGAACACTGCATTCAACTCTAAGCATCTTGTTAAAGAAGGCACAAAAGGAAACTAATTGGATTATATAGCATTTGATAAAAGGATTATACAAATTAATCTGAAGAAGGAAACTTTTTGCTTGACAACAGATTCTAGGAGGATTTTGTCACATACATCCATATATACGGGAAACTACTTAACAACTTGGACAAAATCTTTAACTCTGGTTTTACAAAAGATTCAGAAATGCCCAAGGGTTTGCTTCTTCTATTGGCCTGATAAGCTAGCTATGGGTCCTATCATTAAATTTTAAAATGGTGAAGACATTTTTAAAGAGCTAAAATAATGTGACCCAGGTATACTCCTTTTTTGAAGAGCTAACTTAATATAGAGATAGAGCACAGAGAACCTGGAGGCAGGAATAGTTAATATGTCTCTTTCAAACATCAGATGTCTTTAGCAAGTTCTTGGCAAATACTGAATTACAGTCACTTCGCCTCTGATGAGAGCTTCCAGTGCCAACATTCCATGCTGATTAAAGAGGAAGCCATATGCTTTGGGTACCAGAGAGACTGAGTTGACATTCTGTTGTGAAAGTTTAGGAGAAGCCTGACTTGTATTCTTGCCCAGACTGAGGGCCACCCACTTCTGTAGAGAGGGAGGCTGATAGTACTGCCTGCAGGTTGGGTCAAAACTTTTCTCAAGGAGATTAGAAAGTGCTCTAACCCTTGGTTGAGACCTGAAATTCTGTCCCATAACACATATGTAATATGATTTAGGACTCAAAGAGAAATATTACCAGACAGTACCTCATACGTGAGAGAACCTCAGTCTCTGCAGAACAAATGATCATGACAGGGATTACATGCTGAGGCTAGTGAGTTAGTTGGTAAAATATACACTTAGCTGAATATTGTACAGTGGGCAACAAGATTATCCACTGAATACAGAGAAATCTTGGCATAGTGCAACAAATGTCAACCTAAGAGCTTAGAAGGAGGATGTCCTGAGTTCAGGTTCTACCTTCAGTATTTACTGATTGTATGACCCTAAATAGATCATTTAACTACTCAGTGTTCCAAGGCTAATGCAAATTAAATCAAAAGTTTGGTGCAAAAGAAAGAAGAAAAGTTTATAGAATTTCTCCTAAATCCCTTGTTCATTTTTATTTTGATAGGTATTAAGATTCCTCACCAAACTTAGCCAACAGATTCATCTGCTTCTTAAACTGAAGAAGCATTCTACATTTCATCTGCTGCTATGCTTTGTTTCAATTCCAAGCAATAAAATTCCCCTTCCAGAATTAGCCCATCACTTCTAAACTCACCACCATCTTCAAGCCTTGATTGACAGCATTTTGCTCATCTTCTCCCCTCTGATTGGAGGGCTGGAGGAGGGAGTACCAAATTCTTCCCAATGTCTTCCTTTGTAGAAGGCTGAATCTGGACTCTCATCTCACTCCATTTTGTATCTGCTACTACATCTGGTTGCAACTCTACAGAAGAAGATGACCCTTTCCTGAGCACCCCCTGTCTTCCTCCCCCAATTTCTTTCTTATTTTTGTACACCATTTCCTCCTTTAAATTGTAAGCTCCTTGAGGGCACAATAATTGGGGATAATTGTATCCCCAATATTTAACACAGTACCTGACTGTAATGTTAAGAGAATTTGAAGGTCTTCCCTACTCCTTAACAGGCCCTTGTGACCTGCTTTGAGCTTTGGCCCAGCCCACAGCTTGAGTCACCTGGAGCCCATGGTGGGAGAAGCTTGCCAAAAGGGCGTAGCAGGAAGGGCAGAGCTCAGAGACAGCCAGGCAAAGCTGAGGCAGAGCAGCTAGCATGAGTGAGAGAGGGAGGAATTTTGCCTAGGGGAGATTATTTGTAAGGACAACTAAGGGATATCGGTGCTCCTTGGATTGATTGTGTGCATGAACTTCTTTGTTACTGTGGTGGATGTGGCTTTCTGGTATCTGAATAAATATCTTGGTTTGATATCTGAGGAAGAGAGTTATTTGTATTTTGTGAATTTACCCTGGAAATACACATGAATATTCATAGCAGCTGCTATGGATATCACATTGACATTATGACCCATAGTAAGCATTTGAAAAATGTTTATTGGATTGAATTGCGTTCCACATTCATTGTGAAGAATATTTACTTGTAGAGCTACTTAAGTTAATAGTTTGTTCAGAATAGGGTCTCACCAATAAACAAAATATTTCTGCAACTATTTGTCAGTTTGGAGCAATTACTCAGGTACTTTAACATCCATCCACATATCAGAACAATGGGATACAGTTGATAGAAACGTGAGTTCAAATTGTACTTGGGGCATTAGACTTGCAACTTAACCTTTCTGTATTTTAAGTTACTCTCTGGGCCTTGACTACACAATCAAAGATGTATTACAATTCAGTGGAGGGAGTTTACACACTGAGAATTATGAATGATTATAGAATTACATTAAGATTAAGCTTTCTTCTTCCTTGTTCCTTTTTTTCTGTTTCCCTGCTCTTCGTTCCCCCTCCTTATTAGGTATTTTGGAAAATAGCTTCATTTTACTTATCCTATAGAACAAAGTATTGTCCCACTGATGTTATACTGGAGTTTCATCTCAAATTATATCTAACATTGAAGTCTGAGGGTCTTTGGAATTTCAACTGGAACAAACTGACTAGGTCAAAATCCTCGTGCCAAGCAGTATTATTGAGGTTTGGCCAATGTCACCATTGCACATTTAACCTGGGCTTGATATGATGTAATCTAAAACACACACACACACACACACACACACACACACACACACACACACATACACACACACAGAGGAACACAGGAACATGCTCATAAGGAAAGGAGTGAACAGTGAAGATCAGAGATAATATCTGCCCTGTCCTTTCATTGATAACAATTCATGTTTCCACAATTTCTCTTAAAGAAACTGTTATGGGGGACACCGTCCCCAAATCTGTTTTTGGTTTTGGTTGACACATAGACAAAAAAACAAACAAACAAGCAAACACACAAAACAAGCTTGGCTTTGGTTGAACCCAAAGTCTCCCACTGGGATTTATTATCTTCTAATATTATTGAAAGGAGAATTTGCTTATAAATTTATTTGATTAATGAGTCTGTGCATGGCTTCAAACGATTCCTATCTGAGATAAAATGACGATATTTTTTCTAAGATATAGAAAAGTGAAGGAAAACTAGTTTTTTGACTGTCTGCAAACTTCCTTTCGATTGTTGGTACAATAAATGTGAGGTCCTCGTCCAATGAACAACAAGTAGACATATTGCTGGGGTAGTTGAATCATATCAATCTTGACATTCATTATAAATGAAACCAGAAGAAAGAAGGAAATTGCAGCTAAATTGCTCATCAGTAGTTCTTGGAGAGTTAAAGAAAGGAATTGGCAGACGGTGTTTCATCATTTGCCTACAGGCTACAAGAACCATACTTTGTGAGATATTTGGAAATCACATATTGTTTACTAAAGTTAAATTTTTGGAAAAAAAAGACTATGATGAAAAATAATTTCAGGTGTCTCATTAATATCAATTTCGGAGAACAATGTGGTAGAGAAGTTCTATAAAACCCTTGATAAACTCCTACAAATCAAATAAACTATACTGATA
Organism: Notamacropus eugenii; assembly: GCF_028372415.1. Classification (NCBI taxonomy): domain Eukaryota; kingdom Metazoa; phylum Chordata; class Mammalia; order Diprotodontia; family Macropodidae; genus Notamacropus; species Notamacropus eugenii. Next base: position 132,469,061 of record NC_092877.1, read on the forward strand.
TTTCATTACTTCATTTCAAAGGTTGGAAAAGGTGGGAATGGATAGAAATATAGGAAAATGTGGTTCAGGAGAGTGAAAGGAAGGATATTATAAATTTGAATACTTTATCAATATTTCAATCCTATATATTTAGAATATTTTCTTAAAAATGATGCTAGACACAGCAAGGATCAAATAACGTTACAAAGAATGAAACTGACATTTTAAAAGGCAGAGAATAACTTGCTATTGATGTGGAAATATTCCAGAACCTCCTGTCTGTGTAGTAATACCACGTAGTCATCCAAGATAGGATCAGAATTTGGAGAGATAAACACAGACTGACAGACACAGAGAGAGAGAGAGAGAGAGAGAGAGAGAGAGAGAGAGAGAGAGAGAGAGACAGGGACAGACAGAAACATAAACAGAGAGTCAGAGAGGGAAAGTAGGTGCAAGGGAAGGAGAAAGGGAGGGAAGGAAGAAAGAAGGGAAGAAGGAAGGAAGGAAAGAAGGAAGGAAGGAAGGATAACAATAAGAAATGACATAATTTTAAAAGATTTACACTTTAACCATTTAAAAGAAAGTTGTTAAAACTAAAAACAAGAAATGAACAGAAGAAATGACATTGACATTGAATATACTAATTTCATTCAGAAATTTAGCCAATGTAAATTAGTTGTCTTCAAGAAGATCAAAAGAACCCAGAAAATTCTTTCAACAGCAAATATCTGACTTACTTGCCCCATAAATAGAAATGACTTCTAAAGTCAACATTAGATTATAATAAAACCCATTTATAAAACTATTTTTAAAAAAGTAGGTAATTATGAGCAGTATCCTCTCCTAAAGCATAAATAAGTTGTTGGAACCAATTTAAAGAAAATTTTGGGAGCTATCCAAATCAGTCCAGAGACATTCAAGTATTACAATGGAAGTTGGAGGTAGGAAGGTTACAAACAGAAGAAAAAAGCTTTAGGGAGAGCAATCAACAAATGGTTTTCTCCACCAAGAATAGTCAATTTATCACATTTAAACTATGACAGTTCCTATGGATCTTATAAAGGTAAAGAATGAAAAGACACAGAAGAGATCATGGAACCTAAATCAGAAAAACACCCAGATTGACCCCCTGTGATCATGTGGAAAAGGAAGGGATGGCAATTAGGAAAGGGAACAGCAGAACAGGCATTTACATAGTACTTACCATGTGCCAAATAAAATTAGTCTTTAGTAACACTAAAAAAACACATGTTCTCCACCATCCAGCACCACATCATCCACAGGTGGAACCATTGGTTACAGCAAATGGACATGTTCTGGATCCTGTGAATAAGCTTCTTACCTTGGTAATATACTTTTCAGGGATGCATACATTGGCAATGAGGTTGATGCATTCAATGTTAGCGTTTGCTCAGTGCTTGAGAGGCTCTGAAAGAAAGTGTGGGAGAGCTGTGGAATTAGATTGCCTTCCAAACTGAAGATCTACAGAGCCACTTTTGCCCACCTCATTGTTCTATGTTTATGAAATCTGGATAGCATACCAGTGTCATGCCAGAAACTGAGTCACTTCCACTTGAATTGTTTTAGAAAGATTCTGAACATCACCTGGCACGATAAGATATCAGATACTGAGGTTCGTTCTTGAACTCAGCACCAAGTATTCAAATTTAGTGCAGATAACTCAACTTCAATGGCCTGGCTACATTGTTTGAAATTCCAAATGTATACATGGCTAAAAGACTTTATGGAGAACTAACACAAGGAAGACACATGGTGGTCAGAAGAAGTGATACAAGAGCATTTTCAAGGTCTCTCTGAAGAATTTTGGAGATTAACATGGGAGATGCTGGCAAATAACCACCTGGTATGATATGTCACATAAAAGAAGGCACTGTGCTCCATGAGCAAAGCAGAATTACACTAGCTCAAAAGAAACATGAAATATGTAAACTTAGAGATATCTCTACCCTAAATGGACTATTTATGCCCAACCTGTGGTAGAGCATTTTGAGCTTGTATTTGTCTGATCAACCATAGTTGGACACACTGTAACTTGACTGTAACGTAGTGATGCCATTTTGGTCCTCTTCAAGAAAGAAGGATAATAACTGAACAATCTACCAACTATGTGCCAGAAACTGTACAAAGCCCTTTACAAGCATCTCCTTTGATGGTTAAGCAATATTCTACTTGTAAATTTACTTGTACATTTACCATCTCTAGTATATTGAGAAGTGATCTCATTAAGCATTTGGGACATGGTTATCTGCATTACTGGAAATAACTCCTAAATAGGCGGCATCACAGATCTGTTTGAGTATTTAAGTAATGTGGAACACAGTGTGGCATAGCAGATGGAGAGCTGTTGTTTAGTCATTATTCAGTTGTGTTGGACTCTATGTAAGTTTATTAATGACAGAAGAGTTCCACATCTGCAGTGGCAGAGGCAAGTTCCCAAATCAATGAAATCACTTGTGCGGTCCAAAAAGCAATGATCTGAAATGTGTCTCAAGAAGAGATAACTATTTTACTAACAAAGCACTGATTAGTAAATAATAATCATGGCCCCCAGGTTAGTGATATTTGTGAAATTCTCCCCAGATTTATTCCACCAGTAGAATGTAAACTCCTTGAGAGTAAGAGTATTGTGTTATGGTTGTTTTCCTTTTGCTTCTCCAGGACCTTCATCTGAGTACTTAAGTACTAGTGTATACAGCCCTACTGGGAATGAAGATTAGCAAGTCTTCAATAATTTTTAGTTTTAGAGAGCTGCCTAAGGCAATGGCACTCTCAGGGTTCTCTAAATTCAGAACCTTCCAAAGTCTGCTCAGGGACAAGGGCTCAACGACTGTCCTACTTACAGTAATGACTCTAATGACCTAGCTTTAGTAAGGGGTTTACTCTTTCTGGAGAATGAAATCTTAGCCCACCACTTTGGGTTGCCAGGAGCACTAATTTTAGGTAAGCAGCTGTCAACATTTAGGATAAGTCAGTCTCTGAGATTTAAAAGAACCATCTGGGAAAAGAGTAGGAACTTAGTTTTCAGGACCTCTGTGGAGTGAACTGGGAAAATGTACATCTCATTTCACATATTTGGACCACAGACTATCTGCCAATCTAGATTTCCTTCACAATGATATGAATGAATTTTTTAAGTAAATAGGACAGTAAGAGTAAAACAAGGCTTGACTCAGAAAGTAGGTGACAAGTAATTGAATTAACAAGGAGAAATAACGTCAGTAAATTGAAACCAAGCACATCTGCCTTAAATAAGCCAAGGGATAAAATAGTAAGCAGATTCTGATAAGATAAACACAAAGGACTAGGCAAAGGCCTTTGAGCAAAAACAAAAAAAAAAAAAAAAAGAGAGAGAGAGAACAGGCTGTTAACAAGTGCTACTCTAGGTGTTAGATGAGCAGCTGGATCTGAGAAAGCTGTACCAGGCAGGCCAGTATCAACAGTCAGCATGATACTGGGGGATCACAAACATGGAAGTCAGTTTAAGCTGGACTGTAACCCAGCAGGGCAGTCTGGACAAGCTGTGGGTCAAAAACTAGGAGGACTACCTAGAGTGTTGTGAGGTGAGGCGATATGCCAGAACACAAGGGGTTAAATCAGGTCCCGGTCAGCCCTCCATGATCTTCAGAAACCAACAGAGAGAAGTGGATATAGACTGGCTGTGCAGGGGCAGGAGGAGCATGACTGGAAAGCTGGGGAGGGGATAGCTCACAGTTGTGTGCAATGTCAGCTGCAGTGAGAAGCAAATATAACTCCACATGTTGCCAGAGCATCCAGGCAAAGTGAGGTAGCAGGTGGCCAGAAATACAAGAGTGGCGCTAAGTACAGAAACAATCAAAATGCCACTTGAAGATCCAAGACATGAGATAAAGGAGATTAGTTCTAACTCAGTCCAGTCCCCTAATAGTTTAAGTTCAAAATTTTAATGAAATGAGGTAGTCATAAACCTCTAATATACGAGTTCTTAACCTGAGGTCAGGTCAATGAACTTGTTTTTTTTGTTTAATATTTTAATAACTATTGCAGTATAAATGGATAGCAATATAGTCAACAGACACCTCATATATAGAACATATGCCATAAATTCCTACTGACGCAATGATTAAAATATTTTGAAACTAGAAGAATATAAATTGTTTGCTTTTAAAAGGCCTTTATAACCTGCTCACCTCCTACCTTTCCACATCTCCCACCTCCCCCAGGTACTCTTAGATCCAGTGGGCACTGACCTTCCGACCGTTCTTCACCCTAGGCTCTCTCTCTCCAGATTCCACATTTTCACAGACTGTCACTCATGTCTCAAATCCTTTTCCTTCTTGTCTCTGACTTCTGCCTTCCCTTTCCTTCAGTTCTTGTTCAGTTATTTTTCCTTTGTATTGTATTCTTCATGACTCCATTTAGGTTGATCTAGGCAAAGATACTGGAGTGGTTTGCCATTTCCTTCTCCAACTAATTTTACAGATGAGGAGAACTGAGGCAAGCAGGGTTGAGTGACTTACTTAGGGTCACATAACTAGTAAGTATCTGAGGTCAGATTTGAATTCAGGAAGAAGAATCTTCCTGATCCAGGCCCAGAATTCTATCCATGCACTACCTAACTGCTCCTGGCTTCTGTCATATTTCTGCTAGAGTCCCACCCTCTGTAGAAAAAACCTCCACTCTCCCCACTCTCTACCTTAAATCTGAATGCCTTCTTTCTCTCTTTTTTTTTTCCAGTTGGTACTGTATATACTTGCTTATCTACAATTATAAGTATGTTGTTTTCCCAGTATATTTTAAACTTGAGACTGTTTTGTTTTTGTTTCTTTGTAAATCCCCAGCACATGGTATAGCACATAATTGTTGTCATTGTTCATACTTCATTTGTGAAGATGGCAAGACGGTGTGATGTCATGACTTGTACTTGAACTGGAGTTAAGTGAGGCAGAGTGACACAAAATCATCAGCCTCACTCTTTCTTCCAGAGACAATGAAGTCTAGTGGCAAGACAAAAATCAGGACAGCTTGTGATGTCCCAGGATGTAGTGGATAACCATGACACCTTCAATGTCTGACCAAGGTCTAAGTGCTTCACAGTGGCATCCTTCAGCCCCCTTCATAGCCACTGAAAAAAGTTGGTGTCATCCACCCATTCTGTCAAGCAATGTCTTCACATGCTTGGGGTAGACATTCTCCTGCCTAATCAACCAGTTCGAGGCTTCTCAGTTACTCTCAGGAGGAGATGAGTGGGCCAAATCTAATGACCTTTTGGAACAAGTTGATCTCACCCACCCATTTGGCCAAGGAGTGTCTTCACATGTTTGGGGTAGACCTCCTAACTAATTAGGCCACTCAGTTACTCTCAGGAGGACCAAATTTAATGACCTTTTCTCAGTCCCCATCTTTCTGAACCTCTCTGCAGTCTTTGCCCCTATTGATCATCTTCTTTTCCTTGTTACTCTCCTCTCTAGATTTTTAGAACACTATCTATCCTGTTTTTTCTCTTTCCTAACTTCTCCTCAGTCTACTTTGCTAGATATTCATTCATATCACAACTACTAACAATGGATAACCCTCAAAGTTTTGCTCTAGGCATTCATCTCTTCTTTCTCTATACTATTTCATTTGGTCATCTGATTAACTCCCAACCACAATTCAATTATCATCTCAACTTTGAAAGATTCTCAAAATCACTTTTTCTTGACCTCCAATCTCACATTCAACTACTACTCTTGGACATGTCAAACTGAATGTCTTGTCAACATCTTAAACTCAATACATCCCAAACTGAATTCATTATCCTTTTCCCCCAAACCCACTTCTCTTTCTTAATTTCAAATTACAGTAGAGGATACCACCTCACTCAGGTTTGCAAACTCAATATCAACCACAACTCCTCACTCTCTTTCACCCTTTCAAATTTAATCTGTTGTCAAGCCCTGTCAATTTTACCTTCTTACTATTTCTCTTGTATTCACACTGCCCTAACCTGATGTAGGTCTGATGTATCTCCTAATACCTAGACTATTCAATGAGTCTCTAGTTCTCCTATGTTTTTTGTTCCAGTCTGCTTTCCACCCCACTATAAAAGTGATCTTCCTAAAGTACATGTCTGACATGTCTCCCCCCACTCAATAAAATCCAGGAGTTTTCTATTCATACAGGATCAATAAATAGCTTCCATTTAGAGTTCAAAGTCCTTTATGATATTTCCAATCTTTATTCCCTACCATTCCATTCTTCTTATACCTTATGCCTACCAAGTAATTTGCTATCCAGGAACACTGACCCCTGTGCTGTACTTTATATAAAATATGTCATCTTTGTACTCTAGCCATTATCAATAGCAATTCCCCTGTCTGGAATTCTCTCCCTCTTCTTCATTCTGGTTTTCCTGACTACCTTCAAATCTGAGCAAAAATTCTACCTCCTACAAGAAGTCTTTTCTAAACCCCTTTGTTTGTAGTGCAAATCGATTTTGGTTATTTCCAATTTATGCTGGCAAAGTCTTGGCTGTACATTGCTCTTTGTGTGCTGCTTACCCCATTAGACTGAATTCCTTGAAAGCAGATTCTCTTTTGCCCTTCCAGGGCTTAGCAAGATGCCTGGAAGGTAGGTGCTTAGTAAATATCTATTGTCTGACTGACTATGAATAGGCAGCTAGCCATTCAAATTAAAAGGTATGAAAAGCTTTAGAGAATTACAAGCCAAAAGGGGACTCATGCGGTTATCCATCTACTCCAAGTCACACCCAAAAGGGAATACTTTCTACAACATACCTGAGAAGTAGACTTCAGCCTTTATTTGAATATCTCCAGTGTAGAGGATATCTTACCTTATAAGTCATCCCAAATCCCTCATATGCACAAACTTAAATTGCCTCCTTACTGCTACCTACTGCCTCCACCTTTGCACTCTTGAGCCAAAACGAGCAAGTCTAAATTCATTTTGAAACTAGAGCCCTTCAAACACTGGAAGACAGCTATTATGCCCCACGTCTGTTCCCCACTCCTATCCAGAGTCTCCTCTTCTCCAAGTAAATTCTCACCACTTCTTTCAGAAGATACTTGAATAACATATACTGAAGACCCCTCATTCTACTAGTTGCCCTCTCCTCATTCTTCATAAAATTTGCCTCTTTATAAGTAGAACAGAACAGAATACCTTAAATATAGTCTGACTGCCTTAATTGAGGAAAGGAACAGAAGTTCGCTTTTAGATCAGTTGTCAATATGTTCAGTATAAGTCAGCAGCCCAATAAGATCTTAGGAACATTAGTAGCATCATAATGGCCTGATGAGAACATTTCTAACACTACTTTACCATCTTGTTTAGACCTCATCTAGACTCATAAGCTCATGTTTTGGGAGCAGAGTGGTCTGGAACAAGGTGATGGAGAAGACATTCTTTAGAATGTCCAGAAAGGTAACCAGAATGAAGCAGTAGCTAAAAGTCATGCCATATGAAACATTGGAGTTATTAAACCAAAAAAATGAAGACTTAAGGAGAATGAAAAGACTGTTTTAAACTACATAAAGGGAACTCATGTGGAAGAGGTATTAGATTTATCTTGTGTGAAAAAATATCAAAACTGAACACCCTGTAGTTATAGAGATCAATGTTGGTCCTTAATGAGATTTGAGAAGGTGTACCTTTATCTTCTTCACATATACTATTGGTCATGGTTAATATGTTGGATGGTTTGGTTGAACTGTTTTTCTTTTAAAAGCTTTCTTACCAAAGATGGCTCATCGGATGGGGGAGGGAAGAGTAATAAATTCAATAATGAAAGTGATAGAAAAAGATATTAATAAAGATTAGAATTAAAAATACCATTCTGTGGTATTGGAAGTATTTGAATTAGAAGAAAGTTTTATATGTTTGGGCATATGTAATAAACATACTATTCACACATATTTTAATATATAGAGAGAGGGAGAACAAAGACAGATTTTGGTTTATTATATGGAAGAATTAAAATGTCCTACAATGAAATGGGCTTCCAGAAGAAGGTAAACTACCTGGGACCTGAAGGAAGTCCAGATAGCTGAGGAGGAGACAGAAGAAAGAGAATTATTGACATTGTATACAACCAGGGAAACTTCATGGAGATGAAAGATGAACTGTCTTGTCTGAGGAGGCCAATTTCCCTGGATCACAGTATGTGATAGAGAGTAAGGCATAAAAATATAGCAGAAGAGAAGATTATTAGGGCCTGTATTTGATCCTAGAGGTGATAGGGAACCACTGAAATTTACTGAAGTGAGGTAGGGGATGAGAGGTAAGATGATCAGAGTGACCCATTAAAAAGATTAATTTGACAGCTGAGTGGAAGATAGGAAGGAGTCAAACAATGCAGAGTGATGAAACAGAAGTCTGTTGCAATACACCTGACCTGTGGTGATAAGGGTCTGTACCAGAATGGTGGCAGTGAGTGGAGATAAAAGGCAAGTATGAGAATTGACATTAAGGGAGAATTGGCAGGACTGGTCAATTAATTAGATATAAGGTGAGAGAAATGAGAGAGTGAGGAGTTAAAAGTGACATTAGGTTGCAAGCCTTGGTGACTTGGAGGAGAGTGGTGCCTTCTATAGAAATCTGAAATTTAGAAAGAGAGAAGCATTTGGAGGGGAAGTCAATAAGGTACATTTTGGACTTGTCAGATTTAAGATGTTTATGAGATAACCTATTTCCTAATTAGAGTTGGACATATAAGACTGGAGTTCAGGACAGAGATTAGGGCTGGATAAATCTGAGAATCATCTACTAGAGATAATAAATGAATCCATGGATGCTGATGAGATCACCAAGCAACATAATACAGAGTAAGAAGAGAAGAGAATGCAGGACAGAGTTTCACGGGACCCTCATAGAGAGCAAACCTTATGTGGATTACAATCCAGCAAAAGAAGCCAAAAATGGGTGGTCATACAGGTAAGACAAATACCAGAATAGAGTAGTATCCTGAAAACCTGGAGAGAATAGAGCATCCAGGAAATGATGATGGTTGATAGAGCCAGGAGCTATAGAAAGTTCAAAAGGGATAAATGAGAATTGAGAAAAGGTCACTATTTATTTGAAAATTAAGAGATAATTGGATACTTGGAGAATGAAATTTCACTTGAAAAATGAGGTCAGAAGCCAAATTGTAGAGAGTTAAGAAGAGTGTGATCATGACAGGTTTATTTAAACATTTGAAGGGAAGTTTTGTAGAAAGGCATTAGACCTGTTATACTTTGTACACAGAAAGTACAAAAGAAGGTACAAAAGATTAGATGCAACGAAGTCACAGAGAGTGAGATTTTGGCTTGGTTAGAAAAAAAATCCTTCCTTACAGTTAGACATAATCAAATGTGGAGTGAATTGTCTTGACAGATAATGACTTTTCATCATCAGATATTTAAATGGAGGCTGTATGATTATTTCTTAAGGAAGTTGTAAAGGAGAAATCTAGTTCAGGTGTGAGTTAAAGTGACCTCAGAGGTGCCTTCTACTGCTAAGATTCTATTACTGGAGATCACCATTTATGATTCTGTAATTATAGATGTCAATCAAATTATATCTGTTCCTTTGAGGTTTATATGCTATGCATATCTACCAGCCAATAGAAATCTTGGTTACTACTATCCCCAAACTCCCAGATTACTACCTTTCTTACGTCAATGAATTTGGTATATGGAACCCAATTTTTCCTTTCCTCCCTAATTGTTGCCCTCATATTAGGGAACTTCAACATAGAAACTGACTCCCCCTCAAACGCTTTAACCAATTAGTTCCTCACCTATTCATGTCCCATGGGCTACTCCTCTACCCTATCTTAGCTACACAGAAAAATGTTCATATACTTGATTGTGCAAAAATACCACCTCCATGTTTAATAATTCCCAAATTCCCTTATCAGACCACAATCAACTGATTTTTCACCTTTCTTTGCCTTGTCTTATGAAACCCTACTCTTCAATCAGCACTATGAGCCCTCCATTCTCTCACGCCATCTCCCTTGCACTAGCTACTCTCTCCTCTTTTCCCTATCTCAGCTTCTTGGTGAATCAACTTAATCTGGACTGTCTTCTTCTCTTGAGTTCTTAGCCCCTTATGACTTTGCTGATTAATCCCTTCCAACCCTTAACTTTGAATCATTCTCACCATTCATTGCCTTCACTCCTACACAAGTGCTGCTGAACAAAACTGGAGAAAATCATGGTATTCACTACATATCTGCAGTACACTACCTCAACTGGGCCCTTAGTGATGCTAAGTAATCATTCATACCAAATCACTATCCTAGTTTCACAGAGGTTTTCCCAAATCTTTTTATTCTTCCTCAAACCTCTCGTGATTCTAGGGGCTCCAACTCACTCAGTCAAGAACCTTGACTCGTATACAGAAAAAAATAAAGCCATTCGCCATGAGCTCCTTCTCCCTTCTTCATCTCTTATCATTCGTATACATTCTACCCTTGTATCATATGATGAGACCTTAATCCTTACCAAGACTAACCCATCTCCCTGCTAAAGCGATCTCATTATATCCTCTCTCCTCCAACAGAATGTTTCCTATGCAATTTCCAAGTTATCACTTTAGTTTTTAGTCTCTTCTTGCCTCCCAGCTCTTCCCTTCTGCCTACCATCATGCCCATGTATTCACCATCTTGCAAAATCCCTCAATTGATCATTAGATAAGTATTATCCTATATTAGACCTGCACAAATTTCAACCTACAGGCTGCTTATGGCCCTCAGGCCACTTATGATACACCAAAGGATTTTTCAGTACCCTTGAAAAATATAGAAGAAAACATTGTTTGTATTTGAGGAAATGCTTTGGCATTTCTCAGGCTGCAAGTTGTGTAGGCCTGTCTATATCTTTTCTGTCCTTGGTAGAAAAACTTCTCAAAAAGACTTTCTGCAATAGGTGGCTCCATTTTCTCTCCTTTCACTCTCTTCTCTTTATTAAAATACATTTTTTATTTATTTTGTTAAATAAATTTGTTCCCAAATACATTTTAAAAAAATTACACTCATTTATTTCCATCATGGATCCTTTGTAATTGTCTTGTATCATTGTCTTAATCAGAGTAGCTATTTCACAATTGACTATCATGACAACATTGCTGTTACTGTGGACAACAGTATCCTCATTCTTCTCACATGATTTTGCATCAGTTGATATAAACCTTCCCAGGTTTCTCTGAGACCATCCTGCTTATCATTTCTTATAGTATAATAATATTCATCATAATCATATACAATACGTTGTTCAACCATTCCCCTCAAAAAGTGGATATTAAATAAAAGATGTATTTGAAACATTAGAAAACAACATAAGTAGATTATTCAGTTTGTAAGTAAGCAGATAACAGAAGCACGAGAAAGGTAAATAAATACAGCTACCAAGGAAAGCACAGTATCAAAATACATCATCTCATCTCTAGAGACTAATTAGAGAGGGAAAGTAGTTTTAGGAGTTGGTTGATCATAATAACTTCAAATTTTATTTTCAAATCATATCATCTAAAAAGTTTCAGCACATGGAAGGTCAACACATTGATATTTATAGACCATAAGTGGATTTCCACAATGACTTAAAATGACCATATATAATCCCAAAGCAAGAAAATACAGAAGAAAGGAGGCTCTTTATGCTGGAAATCACTTTTGTTGTAATTAAGAAAGGGGAAAGGAAATCTTAATGATTTTTTTTTTTTGTTTTGTAGTTCAGCAGCTTCATTTCAAGGGTAACATTAAAGTGAATGACATATAAGTTTCTTCAATTCAATTATTCAAGTCAAAGTCACATGTTAGTCAATTTTGATGTAAAGGAAAAAAAATCCTTGAACTCCTTTTATTTTCCTGTGGAACTCATTGTACCCACAAAAGTCAATGCCCAAAATTTTGAATCTCTGAGGTTAACACTTTTATTGTATACTAAGACATAAGGAAATGAAACTCTTTCATTGACTTGTTAAATGTACAGGCTTTTTATTGAATCATCCCTTGTTTTTCCTATGTGACTGACCTATATTTTTGTATGTATGTACACACAGATATTCATATTGACACATTGATACATATCGACATCTCTATCTATATACACGTATCTATCTATGTGTATGTATATTGATATATATCTATATATACAGATATACATACATACATATATATATATATATATATATATCTACTGCCATGGTATACCTATAACTATATAGCATTCTTTACAAAACTGCCAAGTTCTATTCATGGTCTCAAGTTCCTCGCTAAAACAAAAGCTCATCTTTTTTAATACCAATATTTCCCAGCTGGTACAATATGGTTGTCAGTCTTAAAACAGCACAGATGCTGAAAAATTGAAGCTATGGTTCTCCTTAAAATGGACAGGCACATGGTGAGTATCAGCAAGCTAGTACATGTCACAAACAAGAATAAATCTGTAGATTCTATAAACGTGTATTCTCAAAAGAATGATCCACTCAGAAAACATTTTTTAAAATTGCTTAAATCAATTACTTTTCTTGGAAGGTTGCTTTATAATATAATGGGGCAGCTCTGTCATGTAGTGGATAGAATGCTGGGCCTGAAGTCAGGAAAACCTGAATTCAAATGAGACCTCAAATACTTATTAGTTATGTGACCCTGAGCAAGTCATTTCACTCTCTTAGTCTCCATTTCCTCATCTGGAAAATGAGCTAGAGAAGGAAATGACAAAGAATTCCAGTATCTTTGCCAAGTAAACCCCAAATGGGATCACAAAGAATTGAACATGACTGAAAGATAACTTTTTAAACAATATAAAATATAGATACATAAACAGATAGATAAAGTACATTCAAAGTCTTTCTATTTCCTTAAGAGAAAAATCCTGTTTTATTTTCCTTTTTTGGCATAGATAAACTTTTGGACAGTTTGAAAATCAGAAGAAAATTCTCCCCAGGCAGAGACTAATTGTGGGTGTCTCAGGGACGTGAGGTTACAACTTGAGTCTAGGATAGGAGATCTACATTGTAAGATCTTTATATTAACACAGTAGTTAAGAAGAATGACTTATTCTGTTCTCTGGTGATAGGTATGCTAGTTTCCTGCAGACTCTTGATCTTAAAATGATATATCTAAAGCTAGAAGGAATCTTACAAGTTATCCTGATCATTAGCTTCATTTTATAGTTGAGGAAAGTGAAGTCTAGAGCAAGTAAATGACTTGCTCAGTATCACCCGAGTATACAATGACAAAGATAGCTAAGTGGCTCAGTGGATAGTGTGTTAGGACTGGAGTCAGGAAGACTCATTTTCCTCAGTTTAAATCTGACCTCAGATATTTTCTAGCTGTCTGATCCTGGGCAAATCACTTAACCCTGTTTGCCTCAGTTTTCTCACCTATAAAATGAGCTGGGGAAGGAAATGGCAAACCACTCCAGTGTCTTTGCCAAGAAAACTCCAAATGGAGTCCCGTCAGACATGGCTGAAAAACAACTGAACAACAGTGTACAATGACAGAGCTGGGATCCGAGGTACAGTCCTGAGATTCCCAATTGAACTCTCTACCACACCAGACTTCTCTCAGTGGTCAGACTTTGCTACCCAATGGGAGCCTACAAGGAACTCCACCCACTATTCCAACAAACTTTCCTTCAACTATGGATGGTTCATTATGCTTTGGTGCTTGGTTGTTTGGCAGGAGCATGACATAGCGTGTTAACATGCAGAGAGCATTTTAATTGGCTTAAAACTGTTGGTAGCATCTTTTACTGTATTAATTTATTGCTTCAGTGTCAGTCAACTGGATCCTTTGCCAGATGGTAGTACAGCCAGTGCATACAGAGGAGGAGGTGGAAGGTATTTATATGATGCAAATGTCTGCTTTGTCATTAAGTATTCATGAGCTTTTTCTTAGTGATTATAGTAGGGGGGGAGATACCACAAAGGTTGAGATTCATGCCTTGTGGAAATTAATAATCTAATTTCGCAAAGTGACAGTTTTGTTTAAAAGTGATGGAAGGAGTTGCTTTGAAACAGCTATTAACAATACTGTAGGATGAATGTTCATTCTAGGGCTTTTGCGTTTTTGCAGGAGTCTGTGGAATTCACAAGTGACAGCCTTAAAAATGGAAACTAAACTCTGGCCAGAGCAGGACACAGAAGACAAAGTGTTGCTGATGCTTTTTTAATGCCTTAACTTTCAGAAGTTGGTTTTAGTAAGCACTCAGACTAGGAACATTTGTTGTCTTGGGTAAAATTTCCACTTACATCCTTATTTGGGGAGGATACCGCTGTACAGGAGAAAGACAAAGACGTCAGTCAGAAGCACAGAGTCATTGCTGGGAAGGTTAGCAGGATGGGTAGGAGCTCATTCTAATCATTCATTTGGTAACTTCCTATTTTAAGTAATTATTTTTGTTAAGGGCTAAGAGCTATTGTTTTCTACCATGATGGAAGACTACAAGTGTTTTCAGCTCCCTCTACATTAAGCACCCTTTGCCAAAGCTCTAGTCAACTCACTTTCATTATGGCTTTGTCTTTGATTAATTTGAAGGAAAAGTAATCATTTCTTGAGGAGCACATCCTCTACCTTTGCCATTGAGGGGATAGTGTATTATCTGGAAGTCATTGCTTCTTTTCATCAGAGCTAGAGAGAGACAGGCATGAGCTCAAATATTTGGAAGAACCACATAGCAAGAGAATGGCGGATCTCAGTGATCTCTTTCAAGCTATTTCCAATTTCAATCCATCAATGTTTTGTAGGTTTTAGGAGCTCATACTCAAGACTACACATAAGCAACTTAAATGCAAATTAGGCTGCTAATGCTTAAGGGAAGCAGACTGTGTACTTGTGAAGACTTTTCCTGCTGGAAATGTTTCTATCTATCATCACAAATGCAAAATATGCATTTTAAAAATGATCTATGTACACTTTTACAACATTTACCCAGATGGCCTGGGTCAAAATACTCATTTTTAAAACTTTCTATCTAAATACTGCAAAAATTTGCATATCTGTCAATTTTCAAAGTCTACAAATATGTATTTTTGTGATATGGTCTATTACCTTTACACGAGGCACTGCTGTGAGGAACCATTCCCTACAGATAAGCAGTTCTCTCAGGATACTTGCTGGGATAGGTGCATGCCTCCAGGCAGGTCACTGTGCCACAAAATAAAGACTGAAGTTAAATGAAAAGCACCAAATAGATATGGCTCTATTTTGACCATGGTACCATAAGTTTTGTTTGTTTGAATTTAACATTAAGCAAATTTTCATATAAATAGTTATAACAGCAAAATGATGGAATTTAGTCATTTGAGTATGGTCTTAGTTGAGAAGCGGTCTGAAGAGAAGGGGAGAGGAGGGAAAGGGAAGGAAAGAGAGACAGACAGAGAGAGAGAAAGAGAGAGAGTGAGACTGAACACATATGAAGTTAGACGTGTTGATTTACTGAATTTATTATTTTACAAGGTCATAGTTTCAAACTATACTTGACTTTGCTAGACTTAGAGTCCACTGATTCTCTGATTCTTTTCCAAGCATGACATGAGTTTCAAAGAAAAGACACTTTTGGGAATGCTGATGCACTCAAAATACCAGGTAGACTTACAATTAATATGAGTAGGATGTTTTCAAAATCCACGGTGATTTAAAAATTAAAGAGAAAGAGGTCCTTCGAAAAAAAAATCTCATTAATCATTCATATTTTCCCCCTCCCTTTCCCTAATGATATACGTTTCTTTTCTTTTTTTCCCTCTTGTTGAAAACCTTGTATTTTCAATGCCCATCTCATTTGATTCAACCTTCTGACCTTCTTCTACCACTTAACCAGGTCTACACCATTTCTGGAATATTGGAGAACTAAATTATAGAGAGTTTCTTGTTTTCTTTTCTTTCCTTTTCCCCCTAACATCCCTCTTCTGGAGTCATTTCACATTCATTACCTTTCAGAGACTCAATTATCGGACTGTTACACGCCAGAGGCTAGCTAGTTCACTCATTAGTCATGTCTAAATTCTTACCAAGACTGTGTTTCTGTGAGGATATGTTTGTCATTGTTCTTTTCTTCACCACAAATCACATCTGTGTTGGCAAGATATTTGATTGACAGGGGATGTTCAGCAAATATCTTTCAATAACATGAGGATGGAATTTTAAGCAATATTTGATATAAAATTTCTTAAGTTTATGACATGTTATAGACTCGAGGAAAAGCTGAATCATTTGTCTTTTGGTTTGGTTTGGTTTTGGCATTTGGGCAAAGGAGTTTTCTATAAGAAAACAAGTAAAATTCCATCAGAAATATTAAATTTCTCTAAATTTAAATAAAAGAAAACTCACTATGTTGGGCTTATCCCCTGTGTGAATTTCCAAGAAGACATAAATGGGAGTTACATAGGATGAGCCAGTATGCATGAGTTACAATATGCATCACAAAAGGGAACGATCATATCATTTAGAAAACCATTGATGACTTAGAGGAAAAATGATAGGAAAGGAAAATATTAATCTCCCTCTTTTTTTCTCCCTGCATTTGGAATGCAATTATTTTATTCAGGTGTTCAAAGTAGAAAAAAAATATTCTGCTGTAAAATAACAATCAGGAGACCATTTGTGTTTTCTTGTATGGATAGTGGCAAGAAGCATTTCATTATAAATATTTTCCAGTGGCCATTTTACCCAAACTCTAGTCATCATCAATTATGAAGAGAGATTATTTAATTTACTGACAAGTTGAAAGAGTATTATCTTATTAAGAAGGAATTTAATTTTCAAAAATTATTATCTTATGTTTGTGCAAATAGCAATTGCTGTTTTCTTCTATTTGAAGATAAAAGCATATTTTTCTCTTTTACTTGTAACTATTCTTTGACAACCTACATATGGCTGGACTTTTCAATACATAGCAGTATGAGGAAGTGGGGGCACCATATATAGGAAGGCCCAACTGTTGCAGGGTCTATTCTTGTATGTGGTTCAAAAGTGGGTACAATAGACATTTCTAGCCTCTTCTCCCACTCCCCCCAATCTTTAAGAGAAATTATCATTCCTTCTAGGAGGGGAATCACAATATTGGGATCAGAAGTCATTTTGCTCTCCTCAGGGATGAGTAGTGGGCTAGAAGGATATCTATCTGCTCCCTTAAATATCATTCATCTAGGGGAGATGGTCCCATTCCATGTAACTTTTGATCACTGTCATCTTGGGGGGAAGGGGACCCCAAGATCTATGTCCAAAGCTTAACCCCTTTCCCACCAAATACCAATCCCACAAATGAAAACACATAGTGATAGCAAAGAAACTCACTTATCCAAATAATAGCAAAACAGAAATTAGAAAATATATGCATAGGAGAACATATACCACAAAATACAAAAGGAGAGAGCTCTTCCATTGGGAGCAAAGTAATTCAGTTCAACCAGTAGAAAAGGTCCTGGAACTCACCCTAGGAGAAACCTTCCAAAGGTTCAAGACTAGCAAGTGGGATACACAAATATAATGGAAACTCCCTGCTCCTTCCATGTCTTCCCAGGGTGTTTTCTTTCAGCAATCTGAAGTGAGGTTGACCTCTTCTTTTTTTTCCTCAAAGCTGGAAGCTGATTAGATACTTGCTGGAAGAAGACTCTTCTTTGGTGAGCTCTGAAGGTTGGAACTCTCTAGTCTCTTATTACCTCAACCCAACTCCTTACTTCAGGCAGGGCCTTCATCTTCACCAAAAAAGAGAGAATTCCAAGTCAATGAGCCTTGGGACAGGGGTTATATAGATACTTCTTCTCACTTACGTTCCTTGCATTTTTTAAGGAATATCCTCCCACCCTCCCCCTTTTTAAAATGTTTGTTTATCTTATAGATAGGTAATATTTTGGAAATATATATTTCAAATCTGTTTTTTATCTTTTCTAGATAGATGAATAATTAGATAGATAGATAGGCAGACAGACAGACAGACAGACAGACAGACAGATAGATAGATAGATAGATAGATAGATAGATAGATAGATAGATAGATAGATAGATAAGAAACTGAGTCCTCTACAAGATGTTCATAAATTTACCTTGAAATAAATGATTTGAAAGATTTGTGGTCATTTTGAATGGACTGGATGAATTTATGTACTGTTTCAAATTACCTGATTGTGTTGGAGATTTTGGTCCTGATTTGTCTATCCATTTATAGTTGGAGGCCAAGTAAAATTCAGTAAAGACACATTCAATTGTTCTCACAAGCTTTTTTTAAATTACTTCTCTTCTTTTATGGGGCCATTCTCCAAGCACCCCTACCCCCCCCAAAAAAAAGAAAAATTGAAAACTTAGAAAATATGCTTTGTTTGCTCTGACCTCTTTTCTTCAGTCTTCCTTGTGCCTTCTCTTAAATGTCTCAAGTCATGTTCCACGTTTTCCCTTCTATGAACTAAACACACTAGTAATTCAAGACCTACTACTTGACATATTGCTCTGTTTATTGTTCTGTCTGATTCTTTTGTGAAATCTCCATGATGGACTGATGGAAGCCACTTTTGTTGTTGTTCACTTGTTTCAATAATGTCTTCATGACTCTGTTTTGGAGTGTCTCGGCAAAGATCTAGAAGTGGTTTGCCATTTTCTTCTCCAGCTCATTTAACAGATGAGGAAACTGAGACAAACAGGGTTAAGTGATTAGCCTTGGGTCACACCATTAGGAAGTGCCTGAGGTCAGATTTAAACTCAGGAAGATGAGTCTTGCTGACTCCAGGCTTCATACTCTGCGCACTATGGTGACACCTAGCAGCCCACTGGAGGCAGCAGTACAATCAAATTCACAGTGAAAAAAAGCTAGGACAGGTGGGGACTTGGAGAAAGTGTTAAAGAATGGGGACATTGTAAAGATCTAGATTACCATTTTCTTGACAATTCATTGACTTTATTGTGGTCTCCAGAAATGAGAATATAAAACTAAAGTATTGAGAAAATGGACATGATTCACATAACTTCAAAGTCCTTACCTTCTCTTTCGAAGTGAAAATATCAGAGAGAAAATGGCATAGGGATATGGCATTGTGTAACAAGCTGTGCCATTTAATATCATTTAAATGAAAGATGATAATAATCTTCTGATATGAGAAAATGTCAGAAGGAAGGGTTTTTTAACCTAGGTGATTCCCAGTTGCAGGTTTTCTAAGGGCATTATGGCACTTGTCTCTATTTGGGAGGAAGGCAAGGATAAATATACAACAGAGGGTTTCTCCACAGCTTCAGGGATCTCTTCTTCTTTAATTTTGCCCTACAAAACACCAGGATGAATAATGAGATATGAAAAATCACTGGACATTTTACCTAGTTTTTTGGGGAAGGGAAGATCTTAAGAGTTATTGGCTTGGTAGTTAAGGTTCCACATACCACCACAGCTGCAGGGATTGCTAAGACTTTTGGTAATGGTAACCTGCCTTTATGTTGCCCCTGTTCCCTTACAGGCATTGCTCTCCACTGGGCCTATATTTACTTGTTGTTCCAAAACTGTTGTTCTCCATTAGGTATGGCATCTTTACTAGTGCTTACTGGAAAATGAAATATGGAATATCCTACATGAAATGTTTCCCTTATCTCTCTGCTGTCTTTTACTGGTCTGGAGTCCTCCCCATAAAAGGAAGAAAAGGCCATTTCTTTTTTCTTTTAGATTAGAGTACAGAGGCCAAAACTCTTTTAGAAAGGTACGATGTAGTCAATGGACCAGGCAAAAGTGCTTTTTTTTCCATGGGGAGAGGAAAATTTATGGACTCCCAAAGTCCTAGTCTGTAGAGAAAAAGTTCTTTTTGAACACAAAGACGTCAGCCTCCCAAAGAGATACCCATCAAAATAATGTGTCTTTTCAGTTTCCTTCCTCCCATAGTAGTACTATCATTTTAGTCTCTAGTTTCTCTTTGATTTGAAGTTAAAGATTTCTTATAATTTTTATAGTCTTTTAACTCCTTATGAGGATCTTGTAACCTTCAAGCCAATGTAATGGTTCCCTCATTCAAAGAAACAGTCATAGAAGCCATATAGAAGTAGAGCTACTAAACCTGCTTTGCTCCTAAGATCCTCTGCTTCAACAAAGCAAATCAATGGTGGGAAGGGGGGATGGCAAGAACAAAGAGGAGAAGTGGGGACCTCACTGACAGTGTTTCACCCTACACATCTTTTTCTTTGTTCTAGATTATTGCCATTCATGAGCAAGTGTGACTGGCATCAAATCCACTAGTTTTTGAACCCCTATGCAAATAGGAGTACTTTACTCCTGTGAATGGGTAAACTCATAGAGAAAATTCTTCGATGTAGGGGTCATCTTTTCCTTCTTTAGAGGGGGATTTGTTATTTTGAGAAGAACTTCACATTAAATACAATCTTATAAAATTGATGATAAATCTTTTATTAAAATATCTAAAAGGTATTTCCTCACTCTAACACTTCTTATCTGCCTAACCTTGGTCAAATCATCAAAACTATGTGAACCTCAGTTTCCTTATCTGTAGAATGGAGATAATATTACTTGTACCATCTTCCTCTCAGGTTTCTTTTGAGGAAACTGTTGCACAGATGCTCAAAGAACAATATATCAGGGTTTTGTGAACTCTGAATACCAAGATCTTACAATTGGCACATATTTTCCTAAGAGAATAGAAGCAGTGTTCAAAGGCATTACCTGGCACTCATGACTTTCCAATTCCTTTGCCATTTGCCATGATTAGGCCTCTAGTAGTTTGTCATACTGGTCATGATGTGAAACTGACCCCAAGAATATATAAAACAAGACAGAATCACAGACATAGCTATTTGGGGAAAACCATGATGCACTTGATGCTGGGGGTGGGGTAAGGGGAGAGAGACAGAGAATGCAAAGGAGACGCAGAGAGAGAGAGAGAAAAAGAGACAGAGACAGAGACAGAGAGAGACAGAGACAGAGAGATAGAGACAGAGAGACACACAGAAAGAGGCAGAGACACAGAGACAAAGACAGAGAGAGAGCACCTGAATGTTCTCTAAGAACTTTCTGTACATTATCTCAATTATCTCCCACCACCATCCCCCAGGGAGTTCTGCTGTACCAGAGAGGAGTTTTCCCCTGACTCTCTTGGTCTCCCCCTTGACAACAACATAGGTGAGTGGGCAAGTTTAGTAACATTAGTCCTGAAACATAGCTCAGGGCTACCTTAGAGCTTGGCTCCAAGTAGCCTTCTGGGCAAAGAGGATTGGTTATCTGATCTGGTTTATTGGCAAAAATGGTTGCCTTCTTACCCTTCAGATCAATTCTCCAGCCTTCTTGACTTAGTCATGCAAATTAAATGAAAGTTCTTAGTAGTGCTACTTTATACTCTGTTATTTGGGGTAGTGGATAGAGCACTGAACCCTGAGTCAGGGAGACCTCTGCTCAGCTCTTACTTCATACTCTTTCTAGATGATGACCTTGGAAAATTTGCTTCAACATGTAGATGGTCAATGTCCTATTCATGGACTTCATGACTTTTCAGGTCCCTTCCACTCTAAATTTATGATGCTGGGAATATATGTATATCAGCTCTGTGAACTACCCATCCTGTTAGAGACTGTGTCTCTGTGATCTCCAACAAGTAAAAATATATGTTTACCCACTGACATTTGTCATGTTTATTATTCAGATGAAGACATCTGTATTGGCTATTTGTATTTTCTGGATAAAATATAATCTGTGTTATAAAGACTACAAATTGTTACTCTTCATACAAAAATAACTTATTGCTACTTTTATTAAATTCCCTGATAGATTTCTATATTAAGTTCTTCCTTACAGTGACTTGTAGACGAGATCCAAAAGGAGGTTGGATGGGGTGCAGTAACTGGTGGAGATTATGCTGCAATACATTTAGACTGAGAAGCAACACTCAGAAAATTATGCTTCATAAAACTGTGCAAGAAGATTTTTATAGGAAATATATTCAGAAAAGCTATTCAGTAAAGGCAAATCAAAGTATGAATTTACTACTGAAAGAAATAAGACAATATATGATCCTTGAGGACATACATTGTGTCATTTGTTTCCCCAAAAAATGAATAAAAAATGCTGCTACTGTCAGGTCCTACATAAGACAGTTGCTTTGTGACCCAGGGCAATCCATTTAATTTTTCTGGGTCCCAATTTCCTCGTATGCAAAATGAAGAGGTAGGCGTCAATGATCCTCAAGAACTCAGGGAGGGATATGCTAGTCCTTGGCAACTCATTAAATATATATGATCTACTGTGCAAAAATAAAAAAACCCCTATCTATCTATATCTATCCATCTATTCATCTATCTATCTATCTGTCTATCCATCCATCTATCTATCTACCTACCTATCTGTTAATGTATGTATGTATATATATATATATATATATATATATATATATATATATATATATATATATACATACATATACATATATATCAATAGAAGGTAGCTAGATGGTAAAATAGATGAGTGCTAAGCTTAGGATCAGAAAAACTTGAGTTCAAATTCCATGTCAGACACATACTGGGCATTAAACTCCTCAGCTTTAGTTTCATCATTTGTAAAATGAAGTGATTGTGCTCACTGGCTGGCAAGTTCCCCTCTAGACCTTAAGGTGTTCTGTCTCAAGGTGTTTATATTCTACCAGACATGGTGACTCGCATAGCAAGTGCTCAATACATGTTTACTAAGTGAATGAAGACTTTAATGAATATATTTTCTTCATTAATTTGAAAAAATCAAATAAACAATTATAGATCCCAGCCATGCATTAGCATAAAAATGCCAAATACAAGAACACAAAATGCTTGAGTCTTCAAAATTCTTTCCAGTTCTATAGCTATGATGCTATGAATATATATGACTCAGTACTTCTTGATTGGATCTGGTTCTAACCAGGGTAACTTTGCCACCCTTTCCTTTTAAGAATCACAACTCATCCTCTGAAATGATCAGCATCTTCCAAACTGTATCACTTGACTAGAAGTTGAGTCTATTTATGAAAAACTGTAGAGTTGTATGGATAGAGAGAGGATGATTCTTACTGTTATATTTGCTACTAATTCACTCTGTGTCCTTGGGCTAGTAACTTAATATGTCACCTTCTCAGCCTACACAGAGTAGATTGCCTGTATTTTCCCACAGGAGTGTTATGAGAAGCAATTAGATACCTGTAATGCATTTTCCTGGGAGAGGTGCTAGATGGATATTATTTAGAGCATACCAGTAACTAACAATGACCAGGAATAGGAAATCTTTCCCCGGTTCAATGCTATTTTATTTGTAGCTGAAATTAAAAAAAAAAAATGTCAATTTGCATGCAGAGAGATATCTTATGATATCACATGAACCTCAAGTATTCTGAATCATTTTTCCCAAACAACTTATAAAAGATAGTTCTGAGAGGGCTGTGTGGTAATTTTCCATTTTTTAAAACTCTTCAGAGAAAATATCTGTCTCCATAATGAATGACTCAGGAAGTTTTCTGACTCTCTTGGGACATTTCCTTATGGGTGAATGAGTTTTGGGATCAGATTTCCTCCATGGTGTGCCTTTTCTCCAAACCCAGGAATCCTTTTCAGTAGAAATAATCAAGCAATAGAGATGAGGGAACAAGCATTTTAAGTGATTACTGTGATAAATACTTTGAAAATATCTCATTTGCTCCTTACAAAAACCCAGGGAAATAGGTGCTATTATTATCACCATTTTACAGTTGAGGAAATTGAAGTAAATGGAGGTTAAATGCCTTGTCTAGGGTCACATAGCTAGTAAGTGTCTGAGGTCAGATTTTTAAAGCAGGTCTTCCAGACTGTAGGCCCAGCACTCCATTTCATGACTCACTGGGTTAAGGTTAACTTGAATCAGTTCAGAGAACATTTGCATGAGGTGGGCCTCATTGTGCTACACACAAGAGATTGGTTAGTTGTTGTCTGATTTTGATGAGGACCAAAATGACATCACCATGTTAGAACCAAGTAACTGACTGTGGCTGATCATACCAATAAGAGCTCAGAATATTCTACCACAGGTTGAACACAAATAGTTCATTTGAACATTTGGGGTGGGTTCTTTAAATTTGCACACTTTGCATTTCTTTTCAGTTCCTTCAATTGTGCTTTGCTCATAGAGCACAGCACCTTCTCTGATGTGGGAACACCTTATGGGACTGCCCTGAAATAGGGTCTGCCATGTCAAACAATTGATTCCAAAGTTCTTAAGCACTGGCGGTATAAAGACAAAATCAGCTACTTCCCCAAAAGGTTTATATTCTAATGGTAGGGATACAACATTTTTTTAAAATCATAGTGATCTTTCTGTTGATTCCCTTAAAGAATATAAATTACTGAAATTATTAATGTGGAGCCAAATGTTTTCGGATTAGGCAGTTAGAGTGCTTGACAAAGATTTCTTCATTACCTGAAACTAAGGACTCATGTTCCTTTTGGGTGTACCATGAGCTCAATTCTTTTCTTATTTTTTTTCTTTCAGAGAAATCAAATACATCTAGTTTCTTCTTCCTCCCTTGGATCACCTTTTGTCTCAGTGAATTCTCCTCCAGACACAACAGTGGGTAATGAAAAACATGATTACAGGTGCCATTCAAGCAAACCCAATGGTCACAGGGCATTTAAACAAGAGGAGAGAAAGTTAGGCTAACCCAACAGCTTCCTTTGCCCTCTCCCAAGGTACACTGCTGGGAGGCAGTTAAGCAGAATTTCTCTGTCTGCAGTTCTTGGCAGAAGCAATTTCTCATCACCTCCATCTAAAGACCTGAGCCATAGTCTCTGTGGGTTCATACAATTTCTTTTACTTGTGGCTTTGCAAATATAAAACTTTTGTGTGACTTTAGTGAAAAAGTCTACATTTGAAAGTCTGGACAAGCCTGATATTGGGGGGAAAAAGGACCAATGAATTCCTTACAAAGCTTTGATGAGTAAGCTCCTTCCTCATATCATTACCATAGTGTTCTGGGAAGAGAACCTCCATTTTTGTCTAGTGTCATTAGAGAGGAAGAGACTGCATTACATCGTGTTTTCAGCCCTATGAGGGATGTGACCCATGCTAGGTCTCTGACATTTTTTGTAAAGTATTAAGTTAGAAAGTTTAGTTCTCTCTTTTCACTGAACTGGATAAGATATGTTTATAAAACTTCTAATTAAGCTATATGACTATAATATTTGGATTATATTCTCATTCCTTGCAAATACTTCAATAGTACAATATTCTAATGATTTTTAAATTGCTTTGAGTCATAGACAACCATGGCAGTCTGGTGAAACCTATGGGCCCTTCTCAAAATCACATTTTTAAGTCCCTCAAAAAATAAGGTATACAGGATTATAAAAGAAATCAATTATAATTGATTTAGTTATCAAACATTAAATATTATAGTTATCAATATGGTTATCAAAATATTAAAAGAGCAAGTTCATAGACTCAAGGTTAAGATGCTCTGCAACAGATCAATTTGCAATTCTGTCCTTTGATGTAGATTTATAATTCACCCATTCCTGCCTCTCTTGTCCTCTCAAAGTTTTATCAAATGGAGGCCATCTAAAGTGCTGGGGCCTTCTGAAAATTCTCTTGGCATCACATGAAAGTCAATGACTCACAAAGAGTATTACTTGGTTAGCTTTTTCTCATCTTACATTACCAGGTCATTTATTTTCAATAATAAATCTTTTTGAGCTGTCCTTTATACCACCTTGCCTTTGTGATTCCTTCTCTGTTCTATGTTCCTGTGGGTTCATGCCCACTCTGTCCTTCTGTATTACC
This sequence comes from Notamacropus eugenii, assembly GCF_028372415.1. Lineage (NCBI taxonomy): Eukaryota > Metazoa > Chordata > Mammalia > Diprotodontia > Macropodidae > Notamacropus > Notamacropus eugenii. The sequence continues at coordinate 132,494,773 of NC_092877.1, forward strand.
CCTATAACCCCTGACTTCAATTAAATAAGCTCCAGAAAACATACTCTGTTTGGACTTTGTAAGGCTAAGAGTAGAAAGAAATAAAAGAAGATACTAGGGCTGGAACCATAATATGGTTCCAGTATCAAGGGTGATAGGTAGATTGACCCATAACAGATCAAAAGTTAGCTAAGTGGCCACAAGACATTAGGGGAAACAACGTTTCAGTTTTGGTTTCTTGGGTCAGGGAAACTCAGTAATGAAAAGTGAGCCTATGGGTTTGTTTAAATGGATCCCCTTTGTCAAGATCCAATAGAAAGTTAATTATAAAGTCTGTAAAAATCATTCAGTAAAATCTGAGATGAGAGATTATTAGAACTTTCACACACATATTATTGGTATAGTCAAGATCTTGGGTACTGCTCAAGACTGTTGCTGCTTTTGGTGGTTTATGATAAGCTAAGCCGGAGCTATACAGTCAATCACCAAGCAGGTATAGCTCACTCTTCATTCTGTTGAGAGGTTATTACTCCGCCTCCCACTCCAATCTCCCTCAGCTCCCCTCCCCCCCAAAAAAAACAAGCAAACAAAAAAAAACCTTCAAGTAAAAGCAGAAGAACCCACATGCTGAAAGACCACTACAGCTACAGAATGAGACTTGGCTTGAGACCTCTGGTGCCTGGAGAGAACATATTCCCCCTCTGAGTCCACCCTGCCTGAGGATCTGCCTCATGCTTCTGTCTCCCCTCAGTCCACCCTCTGGTACCCTGTGTCTGTCCCCACTCCTGGGCCTCCCTGGTCCTTTCCTGTCTGTGTCTTTTTCTCTGCTCCCGCTAAAGGTGTTCTTCTTCTTGGTCCCGGACAGGTCCCCATGTAGCTGGCCCCAAATCTAGGCTCAAGCCTGTCTGACCTCAGCCCTAACACTTGTCCTTGAAGGGTATGTGGGTCATATCTCTCCACTGCCATGAGTCCCACTTCCTACTCCTTCCCTTCCCTCCTTCCTTTCCCCATGTTCCCAGGAGAATCTGCATTGCACAAAAATTGCTTTATGTAGAGTGGTCCATTGAAATCTAAGATTAGACTGGAAACATATCATGAGAATTTTATTAATGTCAAACCATGGAACTTACAGTTCATCCTACAGTAAATAGGGAGACATGGAAAGGTCTTGATCAGGGGAGTGACACAGAGCTCTCTAACTTATAGCCCACATTTCCATAAAAAGAGATATGCATAGAGATTTGGCCTTAGTAATTCCTACATTTAAATCTTCCTTATCTTGAGGGTTTTTTTTTTATTCTATGTGTGTTTTTGGTACCGCTAAGTATGATGCTTTTAGTTACCAGAAAATAATGAGATCTGTCAATGGTACACATCACTAACATTCACATATATAACTCCTAATGATGCTCAAATCATCATAATGATTCTTTTTATTGAAGTGGCCATATTTAACAAATATGAACAATCGCTAAGAAATGTGCCCCAAATAGAAGCCTTTAGTATTGGTTTTAATAAGTAATAACATAATTTCAAATAGAATGAAATAAAATGTTTTATTAACAAATGCTCTGGCATTTGTAATAATGTAATTCTTTCTTGCTGTTTTTCAATTGCTATTTTACCACATTCCAGATATCACCAGTCATGAAAAAGTGTAGCTGTGAAATAAAAGAAAAATACATACTTCTTTATGGTCATGTTTTCCCTGAGTCTATTCTATTATAGATATTATTTATTAATGCAATGGTAAACTGTAACTACTTTTCAGAAGTGTAGCATTATAGGCAAGTTCAATTTTTACTAAAGCTGATAACATTTTTCAATATAATTGTTAAAGTAAAATAAATCATATTTATATGCATGTATACATAGATGTAAAATAAATCATATATGTATATAAATCATGTAAAATACACACACATATGAAGGATCTAGGATTCCATTTTGTTCAAGTAGAAATTTCAGTATAGGAAATTCCTCCTTTCACCAATACACATTTCAATGTATGACCTACCAAATAAAGCAGTATCTAACATCAAAAGGATAAAAACAAATAAAAAAAAAGATTCAACAGAATTTTTACTCTAGTGTTTAATAAACAGGATTGACTATAGGAGAGTTGTGCAAGGCTCAAGGAGCTTCAGGGATTTGCCTATAGAAAAATAACTGACAATTTCAAGAGGCAGGATTTAAACCCAAGTCTTGCTGACCCTGAGTCTACTGCCCTCTTCACTATAGCAAATTCTTAGAAAATCATTTTTTTAAAAAGTTGGGCACATTGATAAATAAATACCCAAACACATCTGAACTACTTTATTTTTAAAATATGTTTATTGGGAAGGTGAAGGGAGAAGGGAGACAGAAAATGTAACTGAGTATATCTCTTCAGAATAAATCATGTCTTCTGTCTCTTTTCCAGTCAGAGGCCAATAGTGCTATCTGTCTCATTTACCTTTTCACCCACCAACCTTGCAATATCTTTGTTGTCTCACCAACTTCTTGAGATAAAATCTGTTATCTTTTTCATTACTGCCTTTCATTTTTCAAGGAAAAATGGAAGAATTATGCAGCTTTAATAAAAGTCCATATCTATTTTTTGTTGTTACTTTTCAGACTTGTGAATTGATCAGCGTAAGGAAATCTCAATGAGGGAACTCCACCTTGTCTTAGAGAAATGCTAATCCTGTGTAACTCATCTTAAACAGCCCAAGGTACGGAGGGGAAACAGTGACTTAAACACATCACGAAGCTAGTATGTGTCAAAGATGGAACTTGAACTCAATTCTTTCTATTTCCAGTCCTCTGTCAGTATGTACAAGACACTGACTTTCTCATATTTACCTAAGATTGCATTTTTAACTTTTTTTTTCCTTCGGCCCTGACCTGTGATAACATTGGCAAAAGGAACTTTCTCTACTAATTAAAATTAGCATGGTTCTGCAATTTATGGTATTAGAGAGTCACCGTGGTCACATGTACCATATGGGTCAGAGGCAGTATTTAAACTCAGGTCTTCCTTATTCTAAGTTTGCCTCAGTGTACCTCTATGTCATACTACTTATCAACAAACACAGTCAATCAATAAACACTTATTAAATGCCTACGAAATGCCAGACACTTTTGGGGATACAAAAAGAGGCAAAAGATAGCCCTTAGCCTCAAGAAGACAGTGTAATCTAATGGGAGAGACAACGAGCAAACACATCTATACTAAGTAAAGGTCATTAGATATCAAGTAGCCTAAGTATTTTTAGAAGCTTGGAAAGGGATCACAGAAATTGTACAAGAAGAAAATGTTAAAGCTGGAATTGAAAATTGAAAACCAGAAGCTTTAATTTCCAATCCAGCATTCTTATCACAACATCATGCTTTACACTTATGATCCTGTGGTCTACTAATCATTAAGGACACATTGATTTCTTTTTTTATTTTTTCTTTCTTCCATTTGCACCTTTCTCAGTGATGTACTTGGGAGTAATTTGGAAGACACACCATTATCAGATAATGTTATCAACTGACTGAGTCAATTTGAGTACTTTAAACTGAATGTTTAAGTGAGACAGCAAGGTGGTACAGTAGATAGAGCCCTGGGCTTAGAATCAGGAAGACTTACCTTCCTGGGTTCAAATCAGGCCCCAGGTACTCATTAGTTGTATGACCCTGGGCAAGTCAGTTTACTTGCCTTAACTTAAACTTAACTCAGTTTTTTCATCTGTAAAATGAACTAGAGAAGAAAATGATAAACCATTCCAATTACTTTTACCAAGAAAACCCTCAAACCCCAGTGAAGTCAATGAAGAGTAAGACATGACTGAAAAACCACTGGGCCTACATCCTTCAAAGTACATGGATCCTCATGTATGAGACATCTTAAAAAAAGAAAAAAAAACGTTTCCTTTATTCCATGTTTGCTTTATAAAAGGTCTTTGATAGGGATGTCACATTATTATTTTTCCATCTTCATGTACATTTTTGTGCAGGAAATATAATCTTTTGGCACAACCATCAGATTTCTAAGGATCTGAATGCAAAACTCAGGTTTGATCAATGACAGGTTAATTTACCCCAAAGAAGTCAAAGACAGGGGAAAATATTCTCAAAATATCAAAATTCTCATAGCAGCCCTTTTTTTGTGGTACAAAATAAAAATGGAGAATATACACTCATTAACAGGAGAATAGTGAAGAAATTGAAATATATGAATAAAATGGAATATTATTGTGCTGAGAGAATGTAGTTGTGTGATGAACATAAGGACTTTAGAGAAGCATAGTAAAGCTTGTAAGAACTGATATAAAGGAAAGCAAACAGAATTAGGAGAACCATAGGTACAGTATCTAAAATAACATTGAATCAGTTTGAGGAAGACATGAATTTCATGCTTCATCTCATAGATGCAAGTTACATAATCTCAGTCAAAGCAAGTTAACCTCTTTTAGTCTCAGCTTCCAGCTATAAACCCCAGCAAAATTAAGAGATAATCTTTAATGTTGCTTTACAGTTTAAGATTCTATGTCCTCAAATCTCAGAAAGTTGGCCAATCTGAAAACTTTTGCAGAGGATTATTCAGGTCACTAATAAGGACTTTGACTTTTAAGGATAAAAGCTTTTAAGATGCACTAACAGTAATGAGCCACCTTTATCAAGGATGTAAGTACAAATAGAGTCCTTTTATTTGTTAGATGGGCTATAATGACTCATTTGCTCATGGTTCTTTGAGAATCTACATCTTTGCCCGCTATTATACATATTTATAAAACCATAATGGCAAGTAAAATTCAGTTATCCTTCTACAAGAAACTTTGTAATGAAGAGTTCAAAATGTATGAGTGTTTTATAAAACACTATGATTTAATAATTTTAGTTTAATTTGAAAAATTATTTCTCATAAATTTAACATTGACATCAAATAATCTAACATTTTATACTTAAAATAACTCTATATTCATATTTATTAGGGATTTCTATAGTTTTATTTATCTCTATAGAAACAGAATCATGTTTTCAGAAATTAGGCATTTTTCAAAAGTTCTAGGCCAAATATTGTTTTTAACTTTTAAAATATTTTCCTTTTTTAAATATCTATCATTATCTTCTAACCAATTCCCCACTGTCTCTTCTCCTGAGTAGAAGTCTGTTCCTATAACAATTATATATCGTTGAGCAAGGGGGCAGTTAGGTGGTGCAGTGGATAGACTGTCTGACCTGGAGTCAGGAAGACTGATGTTTTTGAGTTCAAATCTGGCCTTAGACCCTAACTGTGTGATCCTCAGTGAATCACTTAACGGTTTTCCTGAGTTTCCTCATCTGTAAAATGAACTGGAGAAACAAATGGCAAACCACCCCAGTGTCTTTGCAAAAAACAAACAAATAAACAAAAAACCCAAATGAGGTCATGAAGAGTCAGACATGACTGAAACAACTGAAAAACAAATAATTGAGCAAACAAACCAAGATATTCCATATCTAAGAGTGTTCCTCTGGTCTATCACCACTCTAAGAAGAGGTACAAGATATGCTTTAGCCTGAAACCATGATTGGTCGATGCTTTAGCCAATACTTTGAATTCTTTTCCCTTCACATTTGTTGTGCTAATTTTATACACTGTCTTCCTGGCCCTACTCACTTCGTAGAATATGTGTTATTATATCTTTCCATATTTCTTTGAAAATGTCATATTCATCATTTAGTATAGATCAATATAATTTCACTACATTCAGATACAATAGGGTCATAAATCTAGTGCTAGAGAATCTCACAGCTCCCTAGTCCAAATCTCTCATTTTAGAAAGAAGGAAATTAAGGCTAGAAGAGGATAATTGACTACCTAGGTCATCCTTGTAGGGGACATCAGAAGTAACACTTGAATCCAGGTCTTTTATCTCTAAAACCAGTGCTTTCTCCACTGTGTCACACTGCCTCCTTACCAGAATCTGTCTGCGTATTCTCAATAAATGGAAATGTATTTCATTTCTTGTTCTTGGACAAAATGAAAAGTGCACTATACACATTCTTATGTATGATGGGGACTTTCCTTCTGTCCCTGACATCCTGATGTGGGCTATGTGACAAAGCATAATGCTACAGGCGCAAAGAGGTGAGTCAAGTATGGTGACTGCATTAGAAGGTTCCAAATTGTTTTCGTAGGTAGTTTAATGAAGTAATAAACATGTGAAAAACCACTAATTAGCAGTTAATATGTGCAAAGTGTTGTGCTCAGCTGTGGGAATACAAAAAAGAAAAGTTGAAACAATCTCTGCTCTCATGGAGCTTACAATATAGTGAAAGAGACAAGAATGAAGGAGATTTCAGCTACAAGTCATGTGGAAAGACCTTATGGTCCTTAAGCTAACTGTCAAAGAAGATTCTAATACATCTTTAAAGTCCTTTCTGATGATTAAAATTATATCTATATTAAAGATAGATAAAGAGAGATAGACATAGCCATAGATATGTTTTATTTCCAACCATTTGATATTACCAAAAATTCTGGTTTAAGGAATCTTCTTTTCTGGGTCCTCAGTAGCTATGACAGCTGCTCAGAGGCAGTCTTTACACCTGCAGAAGCAATTTCCAGGTAAGAGAATGGACGAAAGGCTCAGGGCTTTGTGGAAACTGGGAGCCGAGGCTGCAGAATCTGGAGACTTAGAAAGATGTTTGCAGGGAATACCAATAGAGTCAGGGAAAGAAATGGCAGGGGTGTGTAGGAGAAGCCAGGCCTTGCTAACAAGCCATAGAATCATATGGAAAAGCAGAGACAAGATGCTGGAGGAGAAAACTCAGATGGAAAGGGAGCTGTTTGGTTTGCCAGAGAAACTTTTTATCCCGCAGTGTTCACATTGACCTTCAGTAGAGGAAGCTACAGAGTTTCAAGTGATGGAAGAAAAAGCTGTTGCTGGTTTCGCTCACTGGAGGTGAAAAGTTAACAATGGGAAATCGAATATAGCCCTTGCACAGGCCTAAACACAGGCCAGGAGGATGTGTGGGAGGAGAATGAAACAAATGAGGAGGCTGAGGTTTGGCCAGTGCTAAGAAAGCCGGAGAATCAGGGGGCCCCAAAGTGTTTGAGGAGGTAACCAAGAATTTTACTCAGCAGGAGGTCACAGATATTTTAAGGCAGTTCACCCAAAGGATGGGAACCTTGGATGGTGGGAATTAGTAAAAAAAAATAAATTTCTTCAAGAGAGAGAAATAAATAGCCAGTGGATTGAAAGTCAGAATAGATTGACAAGAAAAGAATTGTTTACTGCTCTATTGAGAGAAGGGGTAGATTTTGGAAGAAAAGATGGCACTCTGACTAATGAACCATGTAAAATGTATCAAACGAAGAGACTTGACTTTAGACTGAGCAGGGAGGTAGGAGCTGCCCCAGCTGATGGTTCTGAAACATTGTATCTAGGTTTATCACATTTGCAGGCAGAATGGGGGACTGGCCAACCCCTAGCTAATATTAAAGAGGGTGTACCTCTAGCCAGAATGATGACCTTGGGACTGCAAATTAAAAACAGCACTGAATGAGGCTATGATAGTATGTCCATGGACTCCAGAAGCATGGCTGCCCTTCCATCTACCCTGTTTCTGGTTAAGGTCTCCTTGTTTCTTTTTGACTTTTTGTCTGTTCACGTTGTTTGTCAGATTTGTTTTTGGCAGGTCTAGTACCCTCCTCCTGTGGATGCCTGATTGTTTAAGCCAGATGTCACCCCTTATCCAAGATTGTGATGTGTCACCCCTGGACCTGGTGCCAACCAACTCCAGATGAGAGCTCAGGAAATGATCCCTCAAATGGGACCTTTTGAGGCAGGGACAGCTGTATGTCCAGTCTCAACAGGAAGTAGCTATGGAAGAAGAGACCTCTCCTTACCCCAAGATTTTGGGCCCCATTCATTCCAAGGGGAGTGATGGCAAGCTTGTGCTCAAGCCCCACCCTAAAAATTGTTATGTGCTCATTTTTTGTGATGCCTATTATATTGCTGTAAAGTTCTGTTGATACCAGCTGCCCCATTGACCTACGTAATGGATAAGAAAGATCTTGAGGTCTAATGTACTGTTAATGTATTTTTGCATATTGGGAAGATCTTTACTATCCATGAATAGGTCCATGTGACCTGTTTGAGTCACATGAAAGCTACTTCACATGAGTCAGAGTCACATGGAGCCTGTGGTGGGAGGAGTTTGCTAAAGGGGTGGAATAGGAAAGGTAGAGATAGAGGCAGAAGTAGAGCAGAGCTAAGAAAAAGCTAGTCTTGAGAGTAGTTAGAGCTAGGAAGGATGCAGGCTGATGGCTAGTATGAGTGAAAGAGCTTGTTTGTGATTTGTTTAATGGAGCTGGTTTCTGGGAAGCCTAGCAAGAAAAGGCAAGGGGATCATGTTTTTCTCTGGATTGTTACTGAGTATAGATTTTTGTTACTATGATAGATTTGACTTTCTGGTATCTGAATAAATGTTTTTCTTCTGCCTTACATGTGGAGAGTCTGTGGTATTTTGCGATTCAGAATTGCACCCAGATATTCATGGCTGCTGTAGGTGCTGTGAGTATCACATTGGTGCTACACCTACAACCCACAACTCAAATTCAGGGAGATTCTAACAAAGCCATTGCAGACTGTATCCATGTCTGCAGACTAATCATATCATTTGAGAATTACTCCCATCTCTCAGAGAGGAAGTAATAGGGAAGAGCGGAGGTGACTTTAATCCACTTCCTAGTTACCAGTCTACCAGTTGGAATTGTTTTACCTTTGTAAGGAGAGGTTCAAATGATGGCCAGTCAGAAGGAAGACACACCTAGGTTTCACCTTTTCACTTTCACTCAGCATTTTGGACACTGAGAGAGTCTATTGAGCCAATTTATTATTTATTGCTAGCCTAATTAATACCTTGATTGTGCTCAGACCATGGTCTTTCAGTTTACTCTCATTTTCAAACATCATGAATCTGAATTTTCTACACCAATAATGGTATATGACTGGAATTTTCCCTTCTTCTAAGCAACAACAACAAAGTAAATCTTCAACTTATGTTGTGTGACTGCCAATCATGGAATATCATAGTCTCCAAAGAACCTAAATTCCAAGTCACACAAAAAGCAACAGGGAGATGCATGGGGGGAATAGAGAGAAGAGACTGCAGGACATTTCCAGTGAAGATCTACACACAAGAAGCATCTTTAAAGATATCTTCAAAGAGATGTATGACTAGAAAGGAAAGTGGTACCAGATGATAATGAGGAAGACTGAAATTCCATGGATTCCCATCAGCAGCCACATTTTAAGAGTCTTAAAATAAGATAGCATATTAAATAAATGCCCCAGGGAAGACTGAAAGGAGGACATGGACAAAATCTGCAACAGATGAAGGAGTACCCACATCATATAACACAATTCCACTGAAATGTCAAAGGATGTCCACCTAATATCATCACCTGGTTTCCATTCTTTTGCCCAAACAGACTTTTCCAGAACAGTTTTCATTCTTGAACTCCATCTCCTGGAAGCCCCAACTCTCTAAAAGTCTCAGTGCTATTTGCAACTGATGCTGCTCTCCCACCCCCATGTCACTGTTGCTCTCTAAAAATGACTCTGTATGGGGGCAGAGCCAAGATGGCAGACTAGACAGACACATTTATGCAGAGTCCTCCCCACAGCCCATAAAATACCTGTAGAGAGGGACTCTCAACAAATTCTGGAGCAGCAGAAGTGGAGAACAACAGAGTAGAGGAGATTTCCAGCCCAAGGTGACCTGAAAGGCCCACAGAAATGTCGGTTGCGCGGGACGTGGAGCCAAGCACAGAGCCCAGCCCAACCTTGGCCAAGTGCCCCCCAGGCACCACGAGACTCTGGGAAGATGACTCTTTGGGGGCAGAATCTCCAGTCACAGTAGTGGGGCCTCAGATCCCTTGGCCCACAGGCACCAAAGGTCAGTGACGGGGTTTAATCAACAGGCCAGGAAGGAAAAAGGGCTTTCCCATAGCTGCAGCAGCAGGCAGCAGCCACAGAGCCTGCACAGCAGCCTGTACAGAAGCTCTATTGTTGGAGTGTAAAAACCCCTGGGGGCAGAGAAGAGCTGAGTCTTGCCTCTGCCCTGGGTAGAGGTCCTAAGAGAGCTGACCTTTGTCTCACACTGAATGGCGGCCCTGCCCATCTAGCTTATCTGAAAATCAGCCCACAGTGCTGACTTGGGAACTGGAGGCCAAGTGGCTGTGGAGAGATATCTGCTAAGATTCTAGGCATAAAAATCCCTCTCTGTGTCCAGACCAGTACACGCTTAATCATGCCACCTCAGAGGAACTGAGATCTCACAGATTCCCAAAGTATACCCTCCTCTTAACAAAGGGCCCAAAAGTCAAGTCATTGGTTGGGAAAATGCCCAAAAAAAAGGGAAAAAAAAATAAGACTACAGGGTTACTTTCTTGGTGAACAGATATCTCCTCCCATCCTTTCTGATGAGGAAGAACAATGCTTACCATCAGGGAAAGACATAAAAGGCAAGGCTTCTGTATCCCAGACATCCAAAATAAATATTCAATGAGCTCAGGCCATGGAAGACCTCAAAAAGGATTTTGAAAATCAAGTAAGAGAGGTGGAGGAAAAATTGGGAAAAGAAATAAGAGAGATGCAAGAAAAGCATCAAAAGCAGGTCAACACCTTGCTAAAGGAGACCCAAAAAAATTCTGAAGAAAACAACACCTTGAAAAATAGACTAACTCACTTGGCAAAAGCTGTTCAAAAAGCCAATGAGGAGAAGAATGCTTTCAAAAGCAGAATTAGACAAATGGAAAAGGAGGTTCAAAAGCTCACTGAAGAAAATAGTTCTTTCAAAATTAGAATGGAACAGATGGAGGCTAATGACTTTATGAGAAAACAAGAAATCACAAAACAAAACCAAAAGAATGAAAAAATGGAAGATAATGTGAAATATCTCCTTGGAAAAACAACTGACCTGGAAAATAGATCCAAGAGAGACAATTTAAAAAATTATGGGACTACCTGTAAGTCATGATCAAAAAAAAAGAGCCTAGACATCATCCTTCATGAAATTATCAAAGAAAACTGCCCTGATATTCTAGAACCAGAAGGAAAAATAAATATTGAAAGAATCCACTGATCCCCTCCTGAAAGAGATCCAAAAAGAGAAACTCCTAGGAACACTGTGACCAAATTCCAGAGTTCCCAGGTCAAAGAGAAAATATTGCAAGTAGCTCGAGAGAAACAATTCGAGTATTGTGGAAATAAAATCAGGATAACACAAGATCTAGCAGCTTCTACATTAAGGGATCTAAGGGAGTGGAATATGATATTCCAGAAGTCAAAGGAACTAGGACTAAAACCAAGAATCACCTACCCAGCAAAACTGAGTATAATACTTCAGGGGAAAGAATGGTCTTTCAATGAAATAGAGGACTTTCAAGCATTCTTGATGAAAAGACCAGAGGTGAAAAGAAAATTTGACTTTCAAACACAAGAATGAAGAGAAGTATGAAAAGGTAAACAGCAAAGACAGTCATACAAAGGACTTACTAAAGTTGAACTGTTTATATTCCTACATGGAAAGACAATATTTGTAACTCTTGAAACTTTTCAGTATCTGGGTAATTGATGGGATTACACACACACACACACACACACACACACACACACACACAGCACAGAGTGAATTGAATAGGATGAGATCATATCTTAAAAAAATGAAATTAAGCGGTGAGAGAGAAATATATTGGGAGGAGAAAGGGAGAAATGGAATGGGGCGAATTATATCTCATAAAAGAGGCAAGCCAAAGACTTTTCAGTGGAGGGAAAAAGAGGGGAGGTGAGAAAAATATGAAGCTTACTTTCATCAATTCAACTAAAGGAAGGAATAAAATGCACACTCATTTTGGGATGAAAACCTATCTTACAATACAGGAAAGTGGGGGAGAAGGGGATAAGCAGGGTGGGGTGGATGATGAAAGGGAGAGCAGTGGGAAGAGGGAGCAATCTGAAGTCAACACTCTTGGGGAGGGTCAGGATCCAAAGAGAGAACAGAAGCAATGGGGGGCAGGATAGGATGGAGGCAAATATAGTTAGTCTTACACAACATGACTAATATGGAAGTCATTTGCAAAGCCACACAGATATGGCCTATATTGAATTGTTTCCTTCCCAAAAGGAATGGGTGGGGAGGGAGGGATGAAGAGAAGTTGGAAGTCAAAGTTTTAGGAACAACTGTATTGTCCTTACTACTAGGAAATAAGAAATACAGGTAATGGGGTATAGAAAGTTATCTGGCCCTACACGTCAAAAGAGAAGATGGGGACAAGGGGAGGGAGGGATGTTAGAAGAGAGGGCAGGTTGGTGATAGGGGCAATTAGAATTTTCAGCATTTTGGGGTGGGGGAGGGGAGAAATGGGGAGAAAATTTGGAACCCAAAATTTTGTGAAAATGAGTGTTAAAAATTAAATAAATAAATAAAAAAATAAAATAAAATGACTCCATATGCCCTTTGAATTATTTTTTATGTGAGTACTTTGTATGATCTCTGTGTGGCCTGCATACACATCATGGTGACAAGAAGAATGAAGCTTCCTGACAAGAAGACAAGAAGTATCACTTCTTCCTTTTTGACCTTATATTTCCAGTCTAATGCTTTGCACACAGTACGTGCTAAATAAGTTGCTTGTTTGGGTTTTTTTTAATTGAATTAAATAAGACAAAGTCCAGCTAGTGTTCCATAGTTCCAGAAAGTTTTGCAGATCCATACTTATCATGTAAACGACTAAAGGACAGCAAAATTCTGAAAATGGACCAAAATATCCTTCCACTACAACCAAATATCAATCAGAAAAGAAAAATCTTCAGCCAAGTTGATCCCAGGTTTTGTAACTAGAGTAGCAGGTCAATTTTGGGATGCCTATTGATCACTTTCAAGTGTATGGAACAGGGGAGAAGATGAAGTTTCTTACAATAGGAAATACTCAACTAAACTCGAAACTGACTGTGTTGTGTCAATATAAATATAGAAACTATTTAGGAGTGGTTATACAAATAATCACAAATAAATTTAATAATTATGAAGAAGGAAAAGAAGTAGAGAAAGAAAAAAGAAGCGAAAGAAGAAGACAGCTTTGTTTTCTATAGGGCAAAGTGTCTTGGTTTGGCTTTTCTCTAGGAAGTATAAAGTGAAGTAGATTAAGCAGCTGTCTCAAAGAAGCTTACAGGAAAGGAAACAGCTTTGCCTCTGTGTACCCAGAGAGATCAAAAAAGTGTTAGAGAGTAGCTTTGGATGATGTTGCTTTTAAAATTGGAACAGCTTTCAACCAACAATAAATTTTAATTTTAAATCACTTTTTTTCCCCATTTTGCCTTACTTTTTTTTTTAAACCAAAAAGTAAATAGCAACTCTTAGCTTACCTTTGTCATTGGTTGTTCTTCATTCTTGAAGAAAATCAAATTGACATCTCCATGTCAGAGTCAAGTTATAGTGCGCCTAACTGTGACTGATCAGGCCCATATGATCTCAGAGTGTTCTAACACAAGTCAAGAATTAATAGTCCATGTGAACATTTGGGGTAGATTCTCTCAATTTGCGCATCTCGTATTTTTTTTTGAGCTACTTCAATTCTGCTTTGCTCAGAGAGTACAGCATCTTCTCTGATGTGAGTGTCCTTGTAACACTTCCTCTGACCAGCATGTGAGTGTTTGCTCTGTGTGAGTTCTTTACAAAATAGTCTTTCTGGAAAATATGTTTGGCACTTGAACAATACAGCCATCCCATCATAGCTCAACTCTGCAGTACAGTTTGAATGCTTGGTAGCTTAGTTTGAAAAAGGATCTTAGTATCTGGTACCTTATCATTCCAGGTGATTATCAGAATCTTCCTAAGACAATTCATATGGAAGTGATTTAGTTTCTTGGTGTGGCACTGTATACTATCCAGGTTACATACCCATGCAGCAATGAGGTCAGCATAATAGCTCTGTAGACTTTCAGTCTGATAGTCAATCCAATGCCTTTTCCATACTTTCCTTTGGAGCCTTCCAAACACTGAGCTTGCTCTTGCAATGTGTGCATCAACAACATTGTCCGTGTGTACATCCCTAGAAAATATACTGGCAAGGGAAGTGAACTTATCCACAGCATTCAGAACTTCTCCATTTGCTATAACTAATGGTTTCATGCATGGATGCTATGGTGCTAGCTAATGGAGCACATATGTTTTCTTGGTGTTGTTAGGCTAAAATTAGCATAAGCAACAGTGAATCCATACTTTGCTGTATCTCAGCTTCAGAGGCTACACTAAGTGTACAATCATCTGCAAAAAAAAAAAAAAAAAAAAAAAAATTCATGCACCAGTACTCCCTGCACTTTGGTCTTGGTTGAAGTTGAAGAGTTTACCATCACTGCAGTAGCTGACCTTGATGTCGTGTCCATCCTCACTGAAGGCTTTTGACAACGTGTTTGAAAATATCATACTAAAAAGCCTGGGAGCAAACGCACAGCCTTGTTTCATTCCACTATTGACTGGGAAAGCAAGAGAGCACTGTCCATTGTCCAGAACGCAGGCAATCACACCATCATGAAACTGATATACAATGCTTATGAACTTTTCCAGGCAACCACATTTTGACATAATTTTCCATAAGCCCTCAGGACTCACAGTTTCAAAGTCATTGGTCAGATCTTCAAATATTGTGTACAGACCTCTGTACTTCACCTGACATTGTGTCTTGACATGTCTCCTGGCTGCAAGCACCATACTGACTGTTCCTTGGTCCTTTCTGAAACCACACTGACTTTCATATAGATAACCATCTTCCAGGTGAAGGATATTAATATTAGGACTCTGGGAAGAATTTTGCCAGCAATGACTAAGAGAGAGATCCCCTCCTGTGATTGTCACAGGACAATCTATTTCCTTTACTTTAAAATGCATAATAGAGGCATCCTTGAACTCCTTGGAGTTAACTTCCTCTTGCCATATACCCCAGAAAATTTCATTCAGCTTTTTTTTGAACAATGGATTCCCCACCTTGTAAATTTCAACGGAATTGAATCAGCACCAGGTGTTTGGCACCACGAAAGCAGCCTAATGACTTTCAAAACCTCTTCTTCAGTTGGAACTTCAGCCAGGGAGGGATTGACTTCAATCTGAGGTAAACAGTCAATGGCTGCAGCATTGATTAATGATGGTCTGTCGAGAACACTATGGAAGTGTTCAGCACATCTCTCCAGGATATGTCCTTATCACTAATCAATGTGGCTTCATCAACACTGAGTAGTTGAGATGTACCATAGGTCTTTGACTCATAAATAGCCTTCAGGGCATCATAAAACTTTTTTGGAGCAGAGCCAAGATGGTGAAGGTAAAAGCAAGGACTTCTCTGAGAACTCCCCCAAAGCCCTCCAAATACCTGTAAAAAATTACTCTGAACAAATGTTAGAGCTACAGAACCCACAACATGACAGAAGGAAAAAAAAACCTCCAGCACAAGACATCTTGGAAAGTTGACAGGAAGGGTATATTGCACTGGGCAGGGAGTAGAGTACAATCCAACAAGGGCCTTGTCAGCACAGCTGGAACAGGCCTTAGGAGACTGAGTCACTGGCAGTGGTGGTAGTTTCCAGACTTCTCAACCCACAAATGCCAAAGACAGCATAGAAGGTCAATGGTAAAAATCTATGGGACCTGAGTAAAAGAGGAGTGCCCAGTCTGGCTGGAGTCTGATCACAGCCTTGAGGTGGTGGGGTGGCAGTGGCAGTGATGGGGAGCAGTAGCAGCAGCAGCTGCTTCTGGAGGTCCAGACCCATGGACAATAGGGAATCAAGAAGTTGATACAAAACTCCTCAAAGCTTGGACAGTACACCTCTCTCCCCAACTGGAAGCAAAGTCTTACATTGACAAAGGGTTAGAAAGTCAAGCATTTGTCTAGGAAGATGAGGAAACAGCATTTAAAAAACCAAACCTCTGATTATATTATTACTTTGGTGACAAAGAAAATCAAAACACACAACCAGAAGATGACAACAAAGTCAAAGTTCCTGTGTCCAAAGCTTATAAGAAAAATATGAATTGGTCTCAGGCAATGGAAGAGAGCAAAAAGGATTTTGATAATCAAGTAAGAAAAGTGGAGGAAAAATTGGTAGGATAAATGAGAGTGATGCAAGAAAATCATGAAAAGTGAGTCAACAGCTTGCCTAAAGGAGACACCCCAAAAATACTATAGAAAAGAACACCTTAATAAAATTAACCCAAATGGCAAAAAAAGTTCAAAAAGCCAATGAGGAGAAGAGTGTCTTAAAAAGTGGAATTAGTCAAATAGAAAAGGAGGTCCAAAAGCTCACTAAAGAAAATAATTCCTTCAAACTTTCAATGGAGCAAATGAAAGCTAATGACTTTATGGAAAATCAAGAAATTATACAACAGAACCAAAGCAATGAAAAAAAATAGAAGACCACATGAATTATCTCATTGGAAAATCCATTGATCTGGAAAATAAGGCCAAGAGAGACAATTTAAAAATTATTGCATTACCTGAAAGCCATGAGGAAAAAAAATAGTCTAAACATCATCTTTTTATTAATTATCAAGGAAAATTGCCCTGAGATTCTGGAACCAGAGGATAAAATAGAAACTAAATGGATTCACTGACCACCTCCTGAAAGAGATCCCCAAAGGAAAACTCCTAGGAATATTGTAGCCAAATTCCAGAATTGCCAGGTAAAGGAGAAAATGTTGCAAGCAAGCAAAAAAAACAAAACAAAACAAAACAAAACAAAACATTTCGAGTATCATGGAAACACAATCAGGATAACATAAGATCTAGCAGCTTCTGCCTTAAGGGATAGAAGGTCTCTGAACATGATGTTCTGGAGATCAGAGGAGCTAGGATTGAAACCAAGAATCACTTACCTAGCAAAACTGAGTATAATTCTTGAGGGGAAAAATGGATATTCAATGAAATAGAGGACTTTCAAGCATTCTTGCTGAAAAGACCAGAGCTGAATAGAAAATTTGACTTTCAAATACAGGAATCAAGAGAAACATGAAAAGGTAAACAGTAAAGAGATCATAAGAGACTTTTGAAAGTTAAACTGTTTACATTTCTACATGGAAAGATGACATTTGTAACTCATAGGATCTTTCTCAGTATTAGGGTAGTTGGAGGAGATAGATAGATGATAGATGGATGGATAGATAGATAGATAGATAGATAGATAGATAGATAGATAGATGGTACAGGATGAGTTGAATATGAAGGCATGATATCTAAAAATAAAATTAAGACGTGAGAGAGGAATATAATGGAAGAAAGAAAAAGGGAGAGATAAAATGGGTTTAGTTATCTCATACAGAAGAGGCAAGAAAAAGATTTCACAATGGAGGGGAAGGAGAGGGATGTGAGAAGGAATGAATAAACCTTACTCTCATCAGATTTAACTTAAGGAGGGAAAACACACACTCAATTGAGTATGTCACCCTACAGGAAAGTAGGGGGGAAGGAGATAAGAATGGGGTATGACAGAAGAGAGGGCAGATTTGGGGATGGGTAGTCAGAAGCAAACACTTTTGAAAAGGGGCAGGGTCAAAGGAGAAAATAGAATAAGTAGAGGGTCAGACAAGATGGAGGGAAATGTAGTCAGTCTTTCAAAACATGGCTAATAGGGAAATGTTTTGCATAACTGTACATATATACTATGCATATACATGTATAACCTATATTGAATTGTTTGCCTTCTCAATGAGGGTGGGTGGGGAGAGAAGAAGGGAGAAAATTTGGAACTCAACATTTTAAAAACAAATGTTAAAAAAATGTTTTTACATGCAGCTAGAAAATAAGATATACAAGCAATAGGGTATAGAAATCTATCTTGCCATTCAAGAAAGTAAAGGGAAGGGGAGTGAGGTAGAATGACATAAGGGAGGGCCAACCGGGAGAAGGGGTAATCAGAATGCATGCCATCTTGTTTGGGGAGAAAGGAGAGATGGGAAGAAAATTTGGAACTCACAATCTTGTGGAAATGAATGTTGAAAATCAGAAATAATTAATTTATAAACAAAAAATAAATTTAAAAAATGTTCTTTGAATTGCTACTATAAGCATAAAACTGAATTTCATCTGGCTTCTTACTGAGCCAGGAATCTTGCATCTCTCTAACCTTCACTTATACTTTACTTTTGATGGAATTATATGCTGCCTTAGAGATGGATGCACTATTCTGTTGGTAAACAGAGTTCTCCTTTTGCATTTAGCAGCTTCCGAATTTCCTCATAATGTTCTTCAAACCAGTCTTGTTATTTGTGAGTCTTCTGACCCAGATAAGAAAATCCAGTGCTATACACCAAAACTCTGAAAGCCGTCTACTTCTTTTCTGCTCCACTGTTTCTAACTGTGTGTTGGCTCAACTTGCTCTTCAAGTTAGCAACAAACTGCTCCCTCTCAGAGAAGCACTCTAATCTGTTGACATTAATTTTTCTTATTCTCATATTGCCTTAGAGCATCTGCTTTAGTTTATCAGTCCACCACCCTGTGCCACACATTGCCTTCGTTACTCTCACATCCTGCCTGTCTCTTCTTCTTGCAATCACATAGTCTGTTAAATGCCAATGTCTGCTGCAAGGATGCTTCCACAATATTTTATTGCATTTAGGTAAAAAGAAGACAGTGTTAGTGATGGGAAAGTCATGAGATGCATACAGTTTTAGTAGTAGGTGACTACTGATGTTGCTTTTTCCAACTTCATTCCTCCCAAGGACTCCCTGCCATGTCTGATTGTCTGAGCCAACTCTAACATTAAAGTCACTCTGATTTATAAGTGTGTCCTCATTTGGTACTTCAATGATGAAGATCTCCATTCACAAAATTTTTCTTTGACCTCATCAGGGTTCACCATAGGCACTGATGATGGCATTTTCCTGCAAGTGAATTTTCCATACACTCCTTCTGGTAGGCATACAAGTTTGTTGACTAGATTAGTTTCGATTGCAAAACCGACACCAGCTTCATAGTGCTGCCCTTTACTGTGGCCACTACATAAAAACATATATCCAGTTAAAACTCCAGTAAACTGGTCTTCATTTGCCAGTCCTGCTATACTCAGGGCTGTTATTTAGATGTGATACCTGATGAGTTATCTCACAACAAAAGCTGTTTCTCTTTTGTGTCTTTTGGATTTTGTGTTGTCTATAAGTGTGCATACATTCTATGTACCCAACTCTAGGCAGGATCCCTGCCTGCCATGGTAATTAGGTTAGGGTTGGGTAAGCAGACAATTTTTAAGGCACCATTTCTAGCCCTTTCCTCACACCAGGGTATGAGCAGTGTGATCCTTAAAAGCCTGCTTAGATACCCAGGGGGCTGCTGAATCCCACTGCTTCCAGTGAGAAAACAACTCTATGGTCTGGGCTGTCTGTATGTAGGACTGTGACTACAGATCCCAGGATATCCACACCTGCTGCTTCATCACTTGCTTTTTTGTGATAGGACTTTGAGATAGATAAAATGTTAAAATGGTATGGTGATGTCTTCTGATTCTTGCATACTTTGAATTTAAGTGAGGCAGAGGGGCATGAAGCCATCAACCTTGCTCTCTCTTCCAGAGTCATCACAGTCTAGTGGTAGGACAGTCAGGATGACTGGTGATAGCTCGAGGTGCAGTGGATGACCTTGCACCTTCAGGGTTTAACAAATCTCTACGAGTTCCACATCACCTGCTTCAGCTGCCTTCATGGCCATTGGAACAAATTGTTCTCATCTGCCCATTCCACCAGACCAAGTCTTCACATGACACACACCTAACTCACTGATAGGTTGGAGACACTTCAGTTACCCTTAACTGTTTTAGCCTAACCAAAGGAATGGCTTACCAGGGTGTGGCCACTGTGCAAGCTTCTTAGAGTCACAGGAGAGAGTTACTCAGGTCAGGTAGACACCAAAGGTAGAAAGCAGCCCTGAAAAGGTCTTGGAAGCCCTCACACCACAGATACTAGTCTTTCCTGAACATACTGTACACCCCACTTTTGTCATATATAACTCTTCAAATATACATAAAGGGGAAAATGGATGATTAGGTGAAATATAGGATGGAAATCACACAACCAAACAGGTTCTATTAATTGCTGCCAAATTCAGTGTACTATCAACTGCTATAAATGCCAATCAATTCTTCATTTTTCTCCCAACTTTTTGTTTTATTTTTATTTTCAATTCCAAATTCTCTCCTTTCCTCTATTCCCTCCCCTATTTATTGAGGAGGCAAGAAATATTACATCCATTGCACATACAAAGCATAGCAAAATAATATTTCTGCATTAGCTGTCATTCATAGTTGATTATTGTTACAGTACTTCTATTATTGTGTACATGTTATCCTGATTCTTCATACTTCACTTACTGTCACTTCATATAAGTCTCCCCAAGAGTGTCTGAAACCATTCTCTTCCCCATTTCGCATAGCATTCCATCACATTAATATACTATATACTATAACTTATTTAGTCACTCCCCAATTGATGGACATCCCCTCAATTTCCAATTCTTTGCTACTATAAAAAGAGCTATTATAAATATTTTGTACATATGGTTCCTTTTTATTTTTCTTTGATATTTTTGTGGTACAAACCTAGTAGTGGTATTGCTGGATCAAAGGGTATCCCCAGTTTTATAACTCTTTGAGCATAGTTCCAAATTGTTCTTCAGAACTACTTCACAGCTCTACCAAGAGTACATTAATTTATCTATTTTCCCAGTTCCTTCCAGCATTTATCATTTCCATTAGACAATCTGATAGGCACAATGTGTTACCCCACTGTTGTTTGAACTTCCATTTATCTAATTAATAGGGATTTTGAGCATTTTTCACGTGGCTATTGATTTCTTCTGAAAACTGTTCATATCTTTTCACTATCTGTCAACTGGTGAGTGACTCATTTTTTAAAATGAATTTGACTCAGTTATCTATATACTCGAGAAATGTGGTCTTTATAAGAGAAAGGATATAATTTTCTTCCTACTTTCATGACTTTCTTCTAATTATGGCTGCATTGGTTTTGTTTGTGCAAAACATTTTTAAAGTAATGTAATCAAAATTAATTTTTAATTTTTTTAATTTCCCATGAACCTCTCTGTCTCTTATTTGACAATGAACTCTCCCACATCCAGAGATCTAAGAGGTATTTTTCCCCATACACCTATAATTTTCTTATATATTTTGCATTTAAATTATGTGCAAATTTTTAATTTATATGAATATTTGATGTAGTCACATGATCTATGTCTGGTTTATGTTCAACACCTTTCCAGTTTCCCCAGTAATTGTTGTCAACTAGTGAGCTCTTACCCCACTAACTAGAATCTTTATCAGGTACTATACTCATTTACTTCTGTATAATATGTAAACAATCTATTCCACTAATCAACTTCTCTAAAGTACCAAATTATGTTGATGATTACTATTTGATAATTACTACTTTGTCATATAGTTTGAAATCTAACGTGACTAGGCTCCTTTCCTTTTCCTTTTTTTTAAAAACTGATTTTCCTAATATTCTCAATTTTCTATTCCTCCAGATGTTTCATTATTTTTTCTAGCTTTGTAAAATAACTTTTGGTAGTTTGGTATGGAATTGAATAAGTGAATTAATTCAGGTAGTACCGTCATTTTTATTATGTTGTCTCAACCTATTCATGAACAATTAATAATCCTCCACTTATTTGGGTTCTCTTTTTATTGTGTATGAAGAGTGTTTTGTAATTGTTTTCATATAGTTTCTTTGTGTTTCTGTGTCTCAGTAGGTAGACTGACAAATATTTTACCTACTATGCAATTATTTTAAATAGAATTTCTATTTCTATTTCTTCCTTCCTGTTTGGTTTTATTGGTACTATGTAGAAACCCTGATAGTTTATGTGGATTTATTTTATATCTTGAAACATGCTAAAGCTGCTTATTATTTCAACTAGTTCTCTTTTGTGGATTCTCTTGGGTTGTTTAAGTAAATCACACCATCAGCAAAAAGTGATAGTTTCATTTCCTTGTTGCCTGTTCTTACTCATTGAATTTCTTTTTTCTTAGCTTATTGCAATAGTCAGTATTTCTAGCATGATACTGAATAATAATGGTGATAATGGATATCCTTTTTTCCCTCCTGATCATATTGGAAAATCTTATAGTTTATCCTCATTACAGATAATGCATGTTCTAGTTTTTCTCCTAGAAACAAGGTATCATTTTAAAAAAATCCAATATCTTACTGATCATGAGACAAAGAACACAGCACTCTTCAAAAAACTGAAAATGACAACACACAGAAGGCAACAGAGTTCCTATGGTAAATGTGATCAGATTGGAATATATTAACTAATAAGAATTTTAAGGAACAAGAGTAATGCCATTGAGAAATATCTAAGAGAAAAAGATATGCTAGTCTCATGGCAAGGGTTTCATCTTAAACAGGCTGACAGACCAAGTGATCCACTGTCATTGATGATAAAATGAAATTCATATGAATATTTTTTCCAGATCTTTATTTTCACTTTTTCATCTGTTTGCTGTCCTCTTTCTAGTTTTACTCTTAATAGCCCCATGGGATGACTTTACTTAGTTGGATTTTTACAAAACTTTTTTTAAACTTATTTTCCCCCTGTCAAATGTCTCCTTATGGTTAACAAAATAATATTCATAATTCTATAATACTTCTACATAATATATTTGCTCTTATTGAGTTGTTTTTTCTGTTGTGGCTCATTCTCTATGACCCCATTTGAGGTTTTCTTGGCAAGAATACTGGAGTGATTTAACCATTTCTTTCTCCAGCTCAATTTACAGATGAGGAACTGAGGTACACAGGCTTGAGTGACTTCCCCAGAGTCACACAGCTAGTAAGTATTTGAGGGCAGATGTGAACTCAGAAAGAGGAGGATTCCTGATTCTAGGCCTGACACTTTATTGGACCAACATGACTATATTATAAGCTGACTTTGCCTTTGACTGCCATATCTTTGCTTTCAGTGAGAGCAAATGATTGTTTTTGACTCAGGTTTTCTCTCCGTTCTCATGACTGTCTTGGTAAGCGATTTACATTAAAAGACACAGTTGTATGTAATTGTTGTAATCAGTGGTGGGGCTACAAAGACCAAAAAAATGAAACAACTTTTGTCCTTAAAGTGTATAACATGATGTATTCTAGATACACCATGTACACAGAGAAGTAAATACAAGGTAATTTTATATGGGGAAGATTTCTTATCAGATAAGATTTCATTGAAGAAGAGTCACCTGAACTTCCCCTTGAAAGAACATAATGATTTTGAAAAGTAGATGTAGGAAAATAATGTATTTCAACGCTGTGTAAGGCCTGGGCAAAAGCAAGGTGACTGGAGAACTGGTTAAACATTACAGATAATCTCCAATCCTGACATTAGCTAGTAATTTCAGTTGTTCACTTGTTTTCTCACATCAAGAATTTAGCTGCTGAGGTGTTTAATAAACATATTGAACATCAGAATATTTGATCTGCTCTTATATTAATTGAAAGAGAATGGTAAAAACAGAAAAAGGAAGAAAGTAAGGAAGGAAAAGGAAGAAAGACATAACCTATCAATGTAATCAAAGTAAACTGATTTTGTTAAATATTGACAAATCTACTTGAAAAGATCAAGCAGCATCAACTCAGAGAAATGAAAGGGATTTTCTAAGGTCAAGGAGTCATCAGTGAATAGTCCTGAGTTACAATACAGACTTCTTCTTTTGACAGTGATATCTACTCTACTTATTAGGTACTTATACAATGAACAGTAGTAAAGTTTTATAAAGTAGCTGTAATACAATCTCAGTTCTAGTACGTGATTCCATGGCTGCACTTTTAAGGCAGCTTTATTCTGACAACTTTTTTTTTCAACTGTCTCATTTCCCTTTTATCCCTCCTCTAAGACTCACTTGCTTGTGACTATCACAGGTTTTTTCTTTCCTCAAATTCAGGGTCTCTCTATCTCTATCTTCATACATTCCCAGAGTCTCAATGCTGATGCTCTCATCAAGCATTATTGGAAAGGAGTTAATTACCTAGGAATGCTCCCTACAGACTGATAATAACCTTTAGGGATATTATACCTGTGATTTATGTACCTTAAGTTATAATTGATACTGAGATAAAGTCAGCCTTTCATTAATGTGATTTAATTTTTTTTATAAATATATACATGAATATACAATGCAAAGAATAATTCAACACAATCAAAGTTCACCTATAGCAAGCTGTTAACATCAAATAAATTACTATTTGAAATAAAATGTATAAGAAATACAACTGCCTGGACATAAAATGACAGCTCCTTACTATTTTGAAAGTGTGTTGAAGTTTTGATTCTGAGACATATGTTTGACTCTCATCTCTAATTTTAATTAAAAGATTATGGTTTTAATTTCCAGAGAAACCTTTGGCTATGTGACTATGGACAAGTCGCTTAGGCTCACTTTCTTTTAAAATTACCTACATAGGATTATCATGCAAGATTATCCACTAACTTCTATGATTGTTGTAGGTAACTTGATTTATATAAAAAAAAAATAAGTGCCATTAAAAATGAACAAATTAGCAAACAAATTCTTAACAAAGATTTTAAAAGTAGAACTAGCTGCCACTACAGGTAATGAGCTTCCCACCCCCATCTCATGCCTCTCCATTTTGGAGATGTTCAATAATGACTGGATGACCATTTTTTGGTTATTATGGTGGGGATTCTTTTTGGATATGATTTGGACTAGGTGGTTAATGAGGCTGCTAGGCAATGCCATGGATAGAGTGCTGTTCCGTGGAGTTAGGAAGATCTGACTCAGACAATTACTGTGTGACCCTGAGCAAGTCACTCACCACTGTTTGTCTCAACTGCCTTATCTGTAAAATGAGCTGGAAAAGGATATGGCAAATCACTCCAGTATCTTTGCCAAGAAAATCTCAAATAGGGTCATGAAGTGTCAGATACTACTAAAAAAAAAATGATTAAACAAACAAGATGGCTAATGATGTCCTTCCAACTCTCAAATTATGTGGTTCACATTAAAATGTGAATTTTTAATATTAATTATAATAATAATGATAAATGAAAGGTGTTCTCACCAGAAGTCCACCAAGGCTTTGGGACTTCAGAGATTCTGACTACTCCCAGAAGGATACATGTAAACATACAGCATGAAGACATCTCTAGACTGAGGAAGAGAAGGAAGAAAAGGAAGAAGAAACAGAAGTTAGGACAAGGAAATGGTTTCAAAATTAATGGATTCCTAGCCTTATACTTGTGTCATGTCACGTTCTGCTCTGGTTTTGAGGCATTTTCCCCTACACTGGCAATGCAAGATTTGATGAACTCATCCCTTGGGTAGAACTCACCCTTCCATTCCAGAAGAAGATACTGAAGAATCTTAAAGATTAAATATCCCTTGAAATACTTATGAGTATCAATTTATTAATACTTGAAGAGTGTTATGCCAATAAGGCATCGTGAGGGAGTGAGAAACAAAGTCCTGAGACCTCTTAGGGATACAAATGTGAGAGGAGATTTTTTTCTGGGAAAGTGGAATTTATAGTGTTTGCTATGAATGCATTTCTTGATTTTATTATGCAACTCTAAGTCAATTGTCATTTTTCACAATCGCTTTGTGATATCATGTTATTAATTATAGGCTGGTTATAAGAAAGGAATGCAAAAGGATTGGGAATTCAGAGTTTTTATTAGAGTACAAATGTAACTGATTTATAGGGTGGCAAGATGGCTCAATGGAGACAGTGTCAAGTCTGAAGTCAGAAAAACTAATCTTCCTAAGTTCAAATCTATCCTTATATATTTATTAGCTGTGTAACGTTGGATAAGTCACTTAACTCTGTTTGCCTCAGTTTTCTCATCTGCAAATTGAGCTAGAGAAGGAAATGACAAACCATTCCAGGATCTTTGCCAAGAAAACCCCAAATAGGGTCACAAAAAGTCAGACATGACTGCAAAGATTGAACAACAAGTGGGAAGAATATGTTATAGGTAGCATATTCAGCTTGTATTGGTGTGATGATAAATGCCAAGTATACCATTATAACAAGGAAGAGGAGGAGAAAGAATATGGTGTTAATGATTAGTTAAAAATTTTAAGTCTCCTCAAACTGAAAAGGATGTTCTTTTGGCTTTGGATTATGTGTGGTTGTCACAATATAATCATGGAATGGGTAGTAGAAGGCTTCTTTGACTCCTCAGTATTCTCAGTCTTAATCTCTTTCTTGACTTACTTACTGAACTCTGCTAAAAATCCTCTGCCTTCCACCTACTTCCTAGCATCAGGAATGCCTGAAGCCATCCCTTCAATGACCCAAGCTTCAATCCTAATCAGATAGTGATAAAACTAGCATCCTTGTCTACAGCTATGTCAGCTAGATCAAGCAAAGAGCTGAAGCAGTGCTTTAGTTGTATAATAATAATGATAATAATTTATATATAATATATTAATATAAACTAATTATAATATATTAATAATGACATGAGCTTTCATTCAATACTCTGATTCAATTACAAACTGCAATCATCTTATCTATCTGCAAAATCCCTGCAGAGCATTAAATATAAAGGATTAATAGGATAGAGACTTTGTCCTTAAGTTGTTCCCAGTTGACTCCACCAAAAAAGATGAAAATGAGATGAATGATAACGGCCATGAATATAGAATGAAAAATATCATTTAGAATTCAACAAGCAAACTGTATTGGAAAATTATCACAAATAGACAAGTCATTCATGACCACTTGCATGTCACAGTAACACTGACCCACAAACTTCTATGAACAAAATTTTTAAATGTAAGCAGCTAGATTGAGTGGTGAATTTAATACTGGACTTGAAATTAGGAAAACAAATTAATCAATACCATATACCTTCTTACGTTTTTTGGTGGGCTAGGGGAATGATATTCTTTATCACAAATAAAGAAGGGTATATAAAGAAAAGTATCCTTAAGTTCATTTAAAAAAAAAAAAGTAGCTAATAAGAATTATACCTCACTAGGGAAAAAAAAAAGAAAAAAAATCTTTCCAGGTGAAAGAAAAATGCTTTATAGGGTTCATAAGTTGTATTTCTTTTAACAGAACTCCAGTATAAAGTGGGAAATTTTCATAATTTTTTTTTTTACTAAGAACAAAATGGTAATAAAACAAAACATTTTAAAACCATCATAGTTGGGAAAATAGTTTATCAGTGGTAGAGGCACAGTTCCTTAAAAGAAGAGGAAAAATTTAACTATTCTTTTTTTCTTCTAAAACATATAAAAAATAATGTAATAAAAAACCCTACCTGTTGTTGAAAATACTTGTTTTTCCCCCTAGCACTTGGATAGCCTGTTATTTCCACAGGTATCTACCACCTTTTCTACTTCCCAAATTTCTTGTTTTCAGTGCCTTCCCTTTGTTAATTATTTCCTACTAATCTTGTACGTAACTTGCATATATATATATATATATATATATATATATATATATATATATATATATATATATATATATATATATATATATATATACATGTATACATTTGTTTGCATGTTATCTCTTCCATTAAACTTTAAGCTCCTTGAGATCTTTTGCCTCTTTCTGTATCTCCTTAACACAGTGCCTGGCAACTAGTAGGCTCTTAAATGTTCACTGCTCAGTGGAAAAAAAAAAGTATCTCAAGTAAAGACCCCAAATGCTCTTTGAATCCTGTTAGGATGACTTAGAAGAAAGTGTAGATAATAAACACAAACTAGGCATGCCTGGATAAGGGGCTTTTATAGGACTACTCACACCATTGAAATAGGGTTACCAAAAATGGACTGATAAAAGACATTTAAATGTTTTTTTTCTGCAGTTACGGTTAAAAATCAAAAGTATCACTTTTTAAGAACGTTTTTTCTGTGTTTATTTCCAAATATAGTGCCCTTCACATACTTTTCCTCCTTGGACACCTTTTTGTTTTATTTTGGTGCTGACAGCATTCCCTGGCACATCACTGCATCATGTGAAGTCAGTTCAGTTCAAAATTTTCTTTTCTCTAGTTAAATAAATTTCTAAATTTTGATGAAAGGGAGTGGTTAATATGGCAAATGAAAGTCAAACAAAAATAATAAATTCTATAATTCATGCTAAATTTTACAACTAAAATTATATGTCAATTGCCCCCCAAAAATGAAGGTATTGGTAACCTTTTCTGTTTGATCAGTCTTAAAAAAAAAAAAGTTACTACAAAAACTATGCATAGCAGGCAAACTGTTGAAATTTCAAACAATGCTGTCCTGTTATTTCATCCTTAAATTTAGTTCACTGCTCATTATTATCAATATGGGCCATTTTGTCCCTGAGTGGGGTTTTATTCTAACACATTTCAATGTACAGAACAAAATTATGTTTGCTTTTTAAAAACACTTGGAAAATACTGCCACCTATTTACCCTGGGTTTTGCCCAAGGCTGTCTATAGGAAAAAGGTAGAAGTGAGATGGCAGGACACCTCCCTTGAAGTGCTTGGTCAAACTGTATGAAGGAATATTTTACAGGATCATCCAGTTCCATGACAGCAGCCTGGTTCCCAAAACGGTTACAATAATTGGGTGCACTGAAAATGGTCACCACCCTTTCATTATGATTCCAGAAATAACCCTCCTCTGCAAGTTGGTGACCCCGGGTAATCAGCGAAAGCTCATTGGTGTGGTTAAATATTTCAGAAATGTCTGGTCCAAATGTATAGCCAGCCCCTCTTGGAGAGGGCCCCCAACCCTCCATATCATCTGGATCAGACCATAACAGATCACACATTGGTCCACTCGTGGGTATATCTTTAAAGCGATCCAAAGCTCTTATATGATCCAGGGTATCTATGGAGGGAGACAGACCCCCATGGACGCAAAATATCTGGCTGTCAACTAAAGCTGTAAGGGGGAGATAATCGAATAAGTCTGTAAAATATTTCCAGACATTGGCATTTCCATACTTCTTTTGGCATTCATCATAAAAACCATAAGCTTGAGTAACTTCCCGACTCTCGTGGTTTCCTCTCAATAGTGTAATGCACTCTGGATATTGCACTTTTAAAGATACAAGTAAAGTCACAGTCTCCACTGAGTACAAGCCTCTGTCAACATAGTCACCCAAAAACAAGTAGTTTTTGTCTGGTATTTCCCCACCAATCGTAAAGATTTGCAAAAGATCCTGAAATTGACCATGAATATCACCGCAGACAATAATGGGACAAGAGATCTCCTGAACGTTGGACTCTTTCATTAGGATTTCCTTAGCTTTCTTGCATAGAGTCTGCACTTGGTTCTCCTTGAGGACTTCACAGTCGTTCAGCCGTTTTATCCATCCGTCCAGCTCTTTGATGAACATCTTCTCCTCCATGGAAGAGTTCGCAGTCCCTGGCTGCCCAATAAACCCTCTCCCCTCCAGTCTCGGGAGCCTGTCCCCACTTCCTGTCCAGTCCCACCAGGCTGACTCAAACCATTCCTGCCCCTCCCTTGTAGGGGAGGGGAGACTGAGGCCAACCACCCTCTATCCGCGTGCCTCTCAGCCCCTCCTCCTTAGCCCTCGCGCTCTGTAGCGTCTGCCATAGGCTTCGGGCTGGGTTGGGCTGGGCTGGGCTGGGCTGGGCTGGGCTGGGCTGGACTGGGCTGGGGAGTCTGTGGAATTCATTCTTCTCTCATTCAAGAACAACAAAGACAACAACAAATTAAAATGCCTACAATGTGCAAGAAGGGCAGCTTGGAATAATGGATAGGCAGAATGCTTCCGCACACAAGAGATCTGTATTCCTGTCCCATCCACGACCTGTTTTATTCTAGGGAACTTCTTTAACTGGGAGAGATGGAATGCCTATGAAATTACGGTTGCATTCCCAACCCTTAGGATGTGGAGAGTGAACTAGGGTCAGGGACTAGGACAAACAAAAGCTGAATTAAACAGTGGCTTGGGGGGCAGGGAACCACATATACAAGTAAATTGTGTGTGTGTGTGTGTGTGTGTGTGTGTGTGTGTGTGTGTGTGTGTGCGCGCGCGCGCGCGCATAAAAACCAAGGTATTAGGAAAAGGAGGAGGAACAGGTTGGTGGGAGCCACGACCAACTGGGTATCGAGGGAAGATGGTGGAGGTCAGAAAGAGCTTTTGAACTGAGCTTACAAGAAAGCTAGGACCCTTCTTGGTGGAAGTGAGAAAGGTATGAGGGAAAGCCTGCGTAAATACCAAAAGACTGGAGATGGAATGTCTTCTAGGGGGAACAGCAAATGGGCCACTTTAGTTATGCCTACATTGTCCAGAAGAACTCTAGAGCTGAGGTTTTCAACATTTGGTAGGACTTTTGGAGAGTCTTTGGAGGGGATATCCATGAGGTCAAGCTAATTTTATAATAATACTGACATTATTTGTACTTTATAATCCCCTCCCCCCCACTTCCAACTACATGTAAGTGTGACTGGATTTATATGGCGATAGATTGAATGCAGAAGCAGGTATGAGAAACCAACTGTCTTCTAATAAGCCAGCTTTTTAAAAGGTTTGCAAAAATATGTAAAGCTTTTGTGGGAGTTTCCCAGCTTGGATTCCTTGAGAGATAAGGGAAAACTTGATCCACCATGACTTCTTTAATATCGTAAGTCAAAAAAAGACTAAAAGAAAAATGAATTTATTTGTGCACTAAAAAAAAAACAAAACACTGGGGTTAGTTCTTGGAGTACAGATTGGGGTTTTGATGGCTATTTTAGGTTACCTTAGTGTACACAGTCAATCAGTGGTTTCCTAGGGAAATGGTTATGCCTTGGGGTCGAAAGCATTGCTAAAGGTCAGGTTCATTCCTATGGGAAATGCATTTTTCCTGAAGTTAGCCTTCTCAGAATCCCCTTGTGTTGGCAGTATGGTACAGTCCTCTTTTAAAATTTAACCATTTTTGTTGATCCTGTCATAACCAATAGAGAAGAAAATAAAGTACAAACCCCATAGCTCTGTTTCCTTTGTTTTAGAGGTCACTTATCTTGGAAGAAAATGTTTCCTCAAAATTCACAAGACCTATGTTTTTCGTCATCCTCCAAAAGAGCAGTACCACTCTTCTGTTTTTATTTTGAAAAATACTGTTATTTTCACGAAAAAGAAAGTGTTTTGGTTAGCATATACTAATTTTATTTTTAAATGAATTAATAAATACTTTAAAAATCTATCAGCTGTGATTTCTAATATAGTAAATATTGATAAATATAATCCACATAAATACAATACCTTTGCAGTATAAAAAGTCTCCTCAGCAATTTTTAAAACTGTTAAAGGGTCCTGGAGACCCAAAAGTTTGAGAACTGATGCTATAAAAGAAAGACCCCAGCCATATAGATCCCCTGTGCAGAATGTGGAGAAGAGCATGTCAGGAATAGATCCTTTGAAAGCTGTACTACTGAAAGAAGTATCAACTTCAGTGGGCTAGCCAAGGCCATTGCACTATGAAAGTATCTCATTCACATTCATTGCTGACAATTTAACCTTGTCAGTGCTAAAGTTCAGAAGAGCTTTGCCTACTCAAACAATATATTTTAAGATTGCAACTGAGCTTAAAATTGTATAATAAATCCCCATATCTTTACCACAGAATGTTTAATTTTTTCTCTTTCTATCTTTCTGAAAATGAAAAAAAGTTTTCCTTATGAAACAATATTTCTTAAGTTGCCCATAAGTGCTTTTGAACAGTGCAATTTTTTTGTGAACTCAAATTGAAAGTTTCTACCTGTTTTTATATATATATATATATATATATATATATATATATATAAATTCTAATAAGAAAGACCTTACATATACTCCAATCAGATTACTAATGTTTTATTGAAGTAATCTTTATGCAATTTTTTTATCCTCTATCTAGGAAAATGTACAGGCATTTAATGTCTCAAGACTATCTACAATAATAGGAATAGAGAACTGATGTGATTTTGCTGATGTAGGGAAGTCTCAAATGAGGGAACTCCACCAAATGCTTCAGTTCTGTATGTATTCTAATTGTTATGGTTTTAGGGAGTTGTCTGCATGCACTGAGATGTTAAGTGACTTGCCCAAGGTTACCCAGCCCATGTGTGTCATAGATGGCATTTGACTTTAGATCTCCCTGGCCCAGAGGCTAGTCCTAACAATATTAATAGCTAGCAATTTATATAGTGCCTACTAATGGCCAGATATTATGCTAAGTACTTTACAAATATACCATTTGATTCTAACAACAACCGTAGGAGGTAGGTGCAGTATTACCCCCATTTTATGGTTGGGGAAACTGAGGCCAACAGTTATCTAACTTGCTCAAGGTCACAGCTATACTTCAAGGTCAAATTTGATCTCAGATCTTCCTGATTCCAGATCCAGTAATCTATCCACTGTGCTACTCAGTTGCTTCCTCGCTATCTATCTAGTACCTACATATAATAATCTATATGTCAGGGGAAGGAAGGATAGGGAAAGGATGAGAAGAAGGAAGAAGAGCTGCTAGGTGTCACAGTGGATGTAGTGCCAGGTCTAGAACCAGGAAGACTCTTCTCCCTGAGTTCCAATCTGGCCTCGGACAGAAGCTGAATGCCCCTGGACAAGTCATATCACCCTGTTTGCCTCAGATTCTTCATTTGTAAAATATGTTGGAGAAGAAAATGGCAAACCACTCTGGTATGCAGGAGCCATGAAAACACCAAATGGGGTCATGGAGACTTGGACATGATTGAACAACAATAAAATTTAGGAAAATAGCATTATGTCATCAAACATTTAAGTTCTACAGTTCATACCGTTACCAGGTACATTTATTAAACACATACGACATACAAGTTGCTGTGGTAGTGATAGGACTGCAGAGAAGCAGCCCTTGCCCTTATGAACCTTGCACTCTGCAGGGGAGGAGATGAGACGTATACAGATAAATATAAACAAATTTTATGGGAAAGACTTCTAGGACAGCAATTCTTAACCTGGCATGCATGAATTTTTTTAAAAAGTAGATAACTATATTTTGATATAATTGATTTCCTTTTAATACTTATTATTTTATTTTAGGCACTTAGACATTCTTCTGGGAAAAGATCCCTATGTTTCTACCAAAGGGACCCATAGCTCAAAAAGAGTAAAAAAGCCCTATATCAGGAGAGAATGCTAATCCCAAAAGAGGTGAGATAAAGAAGGGGGTGCCCCATGTAGCAAGGAGAACCTGAGTGGGCCTTTGAAAGATACTAGAAGTACTCAAAATTAATCTCTAATTATGCATAAGGCATGGAATATACACTAGGAGTGATGGGATTTATTTCCTGTTCCTAAGGAGTTCACCATCTAATTCCCTTAACAAGTACTACCTGAGAAGCAAGAGAGCAAACTTGTCTCCTGCAGTTTTAAAACACAGAACAGGCAGTGAAGAAAAGACCGATGCAATTACCTGACAGGATGACTTTGTGAACGTTTTTGAAACACAGGCGCCTTTATCAAGTACTACAGAACTACAGAAAGACTTTTTTTTTTTTTGGCCTGTGAGAAAAGCATACTGAGACAGCCTATGTTGGTTGTAGTGGGAAGTCATAAAGAGAACAGAAACTTACTATCTTACCTTTGTCCGTGGGGCGTGCAATCCTTTTTTTTTTTAATCAAATGTAAGAAACAGATTTTCTTCTCCCTGTTTCAGTGAGAAGGGCTATTTTTAGATTGCACTAGGCACTACAAAACATAGGCACTACAAAACATAGGTACCACATATCCTCCCCACTGTCTTCAGTCTCTGAAATATCTTAAGATTGTACCTAATCTTTCCTGTGATTGAGATATTCTTGGAAAGTCACTATTTCTGAAAACTTCATGACCCTGTGGCCAGCCCAGCTATGATACTCTTTGAACCTAGTTATGGTGGTACCTGGAGAATAGCCATATGCTCTATCACTAGATTCATACTCAGACCCTCTCCATCTAGCTTCTTTCCTTCCTTCCTTCCTTCCTTCCTTCCTTCCTTCCTTCCTTCCTTCCTTCCTCTCAATTTTTATATAATGTAATTTAACAAGCCTCAATACTCTTGTGAGGTGGGTAAATAAACAATACTACACAATTAAATATATGAGTAGATAGGAGTACGTGTAAATAATACTCACATATTAAGCAATGAGAATTGGAATAGAAGTCTTTCCCTAATTTCAACTGCCAAATCATAATATATTTAGCTTTAACAATAATGACCTTTAAAGGGTTATTACGATTAAAAATGTTGTCCTTTATTCACACTTGCAGATGCAGAAATACTTTTTAAAGTCTGATCCCTTCGTCCAAATAATATCTGTTCGTTCTAACTATGAAGGTAGACTTCCAGATGGGCCAAATAAAGATATTATGCTGTGAACTAACGTTCTTCTTGGTAATTTATGTTAAAATTGCAGAAAAAAAACCCAAAAAAACAAACTTGAAATGGGCTTATAAATAGTGATATAACTGATCATTTTCAGTGAAGGTAAGCCACAGTGCCACTAAGAAAAGGAAAAGTGCTTTCAGTTTGAATGTACAGTTACACAAATATAGGATGATGGTAACTTCTGAAAATACCCAGTTTTATTCACACCCCAATGGTAACAATAACCTTAATAAGATGGCTAAGTTTCTTTGTAGATCATTATGTTACATTAAAATTAAAAAATACATAAACTAACAGTTAAGAATGTTAAAGCTGGGGGCGGAGCCAAGATGGCGAAGTAGAAAGACGCACATACACATAGCTCCGAACACACAAACCACAGAACGGCTAGAGGGGACCAAGCCAGGGCGAATTCTGCACCCAGAGACCACGGAGTATTGGAGCGAGGGAGATTCCTGCTCCGGAGAGATCTGCGGACCTCTCGTGGGGGGTCCTTCGCGCCGCGGACTGGGCGCCGGCACGGGGAGCGGGGTGCGGCCCTGCCCGGCTGCGACACTGAGGGGAGGAGATCCGAGAGGGCTACGGGGACGGGATCTCCAGCGGCCACGCGGGTCTCCCCACCCACAGAGGGACCTGCAAACCTCTCGCAAAAGGTCCGTCGCGCTGCAGACGCGGAGCCCAGCCCGGACCTGCGGCGGCGGCGGCGGCGGCGGCGGCCACAGCTCCAAGAGGCACAGATCTGAGAGGGCTCTGGAGGCGGGATCTTCAGCGGCGGCACGGAACCCCCCACCAAAAGGTGACTGACGGGGGTGGGTGAGAGAGTCTCTTTGGCGGGTTAAGAGGGGAGTGGGGTGCCCCCAAGGCTCGGGCCCCCCAGGGAGGTGGGGGCTGAGAGGCGGCTTCGGACGGGGGCTCCCCAAACGGGCAGGAGCCTGGATCCATTGTGGAAGGTCTGTGCATAAACCCCCAGAGGGAACTATGCCTGAGAGGCGGCCCTGCCCCTGAACACCTGAACTTAATTCTCACACTGAATAGCAGCCCTGCCCCCGCCAAAAATCCTAAGGCGGGAAGCAGCATTTGAATCTCAGTCCCCAAATGCTGGCTGGGAGGACCAGGAGGCGAGGTGGGTGTGAGGAGAACATTCAGAGGTCGGGCCACTGGTTGGAGAAGATGCCAAGAAAAGGGAAAAGAAATAGAACTATTGAGGGATACTTTACCGGAGAAAAGACACTTCCTCCCTTCCTTTCTGATGGGGAGGAACAATGCTTGCCATCAGGCAAAGACACAGAAATTCAGGATTCTGTGTCCCAGCCCACCCAATGGGCTCGGGCCATGGAAGAGCTCAAGAGGAATTTTGAAAATCAAGTTAGAGAGATGGAGGAAAGATTGGGAAGGGAAATGAGAGGGAAGAGGGAGAAGCATGAAAAGCAGATCAGCTCCCTGCTAAAGGAGAACCAAAAAAATGTTGAAGAAATCAACACCTTGAAAACTAGCCTAACTCAATTGGCAAAAGAGGTTCAAAAAGCCAATGAGGAGAAGAATGCTTTCAAAAGCAGAATTGACCAAATGGAAAAGGAGATTCAAAAGCTCACTGAAGAAAATAGATCTTTCAAAACTGGAATGGTACGGATGGATGCTAAGGACTTTTCAAGAAAGACAGATATCTCAGAACATACCGCGCAGATTCGAAAAATGGAAGATAAGGTGAAATATCTTATTGGAAAAACAACTGACCTGGAAAATAGAATCAGGAGAGACAATGTAAAAATTCTGGGACTACCTGAAAACCATGATCAAAAGAAGAGCCTAGACATCATCTTCCACGAAATTATCAAGGAAAACTGCCCTGAGATTCTAGAACCAGAAGGCAAAATAAATATTCAAGGAATCCGCAGAACACCGCATGAAAGAGATCCAAAAAGAGAAACTCCTAGGAGCATTGTGGTCGAATTCCCAGGTGAAAGAGAAAATATTGCAAGCAGCTAGAAAGAAACAATTCAAGTATTGTGGAAATACAATCAGGATAGCACAAGATCTGGCACCCTCTACATTGAGGGATAAAAGGGAATGGAATAGGATATTCCAGAAGTCAAAGGAACTAGGACTGAAGCCAAGAATCACCTACCCAGCAAAACTGAGTATAATACTTCAGGAGAAAAAATGGTCTTTCAATGAAATAGAAGACTTTCAAATTTTCCTGATGAAAAGACCAGAGCTGGAAAGAAAATTTGACTTTCTAACACAAGAATGAAGAGAACCATGAAAAGGCGAACAGCAAAGAGAAATCATAAGGGACTTACTAGAGTTGAACTGTTTACATTCCTACATGGAAAGACAATATTTATAACTCTTGAAACATTTCAGTATCTGGACACTGGGTGGGAGTACACACACACACACACACACATGCACACACGCACACATACATAGAGACAGAGTGCACAGAGTGAATTGAAGAGGATGGGATCATATATTAAAAAAAAAATGAAATCAAGCAGTGAGAGAGAAATATTGGGAGGAGAAAGGGAGAAGTTATATGGGGCAAATTATCTCTCATAAAAGAGGCAAGCAAAAGACTTATTAGTGGTGGGATAAAGAGGGGAGGCAAGAGAAAAACATGAGGTCTACTCTCATCACATTCCACTAAAGGAAAGAATAAAATGCACACTCATTTTGATAGGAAAACCTATCTCATAATACAGGAGAGTGGGGGACAGGGGCACAAGCAGGGTGGGGGGGAGGATGGAGGGGAGGGCATGGGGAGGAGAATGCAATCTGAGGTCAACACTCATGGGGAGGGAAAGGATCAAAAGAGAATAGAAGTAAAGGGGGACAGGATAGGATGGAGGGAAATATAGTTAGTCCTATACAACACAACTAGTATGGAAATCATTTGCAAAACTAAACAGATATGGCCTATATTGAATTGCCTGTCTTTCAAGGGGAAGGGGTGGAGAGGGAGGGAGCTAAGGAGGTTAGAACTCAAAGTGTTAGGACCAAATGTAATGTTCTTACCACTGGGTAACAAGAAATACAGGTTAAGGGGTCAAGAAAGCTATCTGGTCCTACGGGACAAAAGAGAAGACAGAGACAAGGGCAGGGAGGGAGGATAGAGGAGAGAGCAGATAGGTCACAGGGGCAATTAGAAAGCTTGGGTTGGGGGGGGAGGGGATAAAACGGGAGAAAATTTGTAACCCAAAATTGTGTGAAAATAAATGTTAAAAATTAATAAAAAACAAAAACAAAAACAAAAAAAAAGAATGTTAAAGCTGCTCTTATGGAAAATTCTTAATCATATATGCTAGCCTATTCTCAAATGAAATTTCAGAATACTTTGTCTCATAGTTAATAAAAATCACTGCATTTCTTTAAGAAAGTAATAAAAGCTCATCTAGCACAAGCAGACTTACACCCATTCAACTATTGGGCTGAAAAAATCCTTTGGTTGCTTCTTCAGAAGGATTTCTTTTTTCTCTAAACCAATATTGATCTCAACAACCACTTTGGATAATTTTTGCGGCAGCAATACAGTAGATACATGACAAAAGACTTCACAAAAACTAAACTATGTACCAATTGACATGTGTTAAAAGACTCACCACATTCTACATTCTACAGCAGGAATTATTCTCTTAAAATGCTGGATAAAGGGAACCTGTAGTTTGAACTGCTTCTTAGAAGTTTATTTTTTCCCCTTTTCCAACAGAAACAATGTTTATTTGATTCTAAGAAAATACGAAAGATAAGGCTTCAAGTAGCTACTAGTTGTGTTTAGGCTGGGAGTGTAGTAATCTTTAAAGCTCACTGCTGCTTGCACTCAGCTAGGCTTGGATCTTTGGATCATATTCTGGATCATTTTCCTCATCAGCTTCTCTTATCTCATCATCATCATCATCATCATCATCATCATCATCATCCTTTCACCTTCTTCATCATAATTATCATCATCATCATCATAATTTTCAGTTGCTTCTCTTGTGGAGTATAATACTGACATTAGGAATATATACTCACGTATATTTTTTGAATTTTGAAGTCTGTAGCAAGAATAACTTCTATATCACCATCAAGGTCTCCATTCTCAGAAACTTGAGCAGGAGAAAATAGATTGAAGAAAGAATCACTGGAAAATCTTTTCATCACAGTTTAAATGATCCTAATGTTCTGTTGTATTGTTAATGTAGCTTTTTTTGCTTAATTTGAAGATCTTTCCCATCCATTAATAGGCCCATGTCACCTGCTTAAATCACCTGGAAGCCTAAATCACATGTGGTGGGAAGAGCTCTCTGAAAGGGGAGAACAGGAAGGGATGGAGCAGGAAGGGTGGAACAGAAAGAGGCAGAACTGGAGCAGAGCTGAGAGGAAATTGGTGACACTAGTCAGAGCTGGGAAGGACAGAGAAAGCAGGAACCTGGGACAGGAACTAAAGTTAGTGAGAGAGCTTGCTTGTGGGAAAACTGAGGATGGAGTTGCCCTCTGCATTGTTATTGTGTATATATTTCTTTGTTGCTATAATAGATTTGGCTTTCTGGTGTTTGAATAAATGTTTTGGTTCTGCCTTCCTTGTGGAGAGTCTGTTGTGTTTCACAATTCACAATTATGCCAGCATATTCATAGCTGCTATAGGCACTATGAATATCATGTTGGCACTACACCTCTGTGTTTCTGTTTCTTCTTGATAGTTTTCAAGGTGACATTTTTCCCTTGTTTTCAATCTATCTGACATCCCAAGCAACTCATACTTCCTGATCCATTGAAGTTGAAGTGAACAGCCAATACACCTACCTAAGTTATTTCATATTTACTTATATGAATTTGTTGTTTGCCCCTAGAATATAAGCCTCCTGAGGGCAGAAGTTATTTCTTTTAATTTTTTGTCTTCAGGACTTATCACAGTGCTTAACATGTGGCAGGTATGTAATAAATATTTATCTATTGTTTAAAATTAATGGCTTTTTGGATTAAAAAAATTAACGTTACAAAAAATTTGCCAAAAGAAAGAGACATAAGAAACATTTTTCAAAGTTCTAAAGTCATGTAAGAGAGTGAGAAATTTTAAGGGACTCAAACTCAAGAACAACACAACCTTAAGTCTAAAAAAAAAAATCTCGATATGTGTCAAATCTTTTAACAAACATTTGTCTTTTGGTAGGGAGATTACTTTAATGGTAACACAGTAAATCAAGCTCTTTGTGTTCACAATTTATTGTTTTGACTGGACTGCGACCTTGTCTTTCTTTATAGGTCAAATTCATGTTTGTAGAGCTCCCTGCCCTTTTTCCTGAATTCCTTTCTCTTGCCTCCTCTTCTGAAGACGAAAAGCTATTGTGCCCCTGTAGAACAACTGGCTCTCCTTGGCAAAATAGTGATTTGTTATCTGCTGGGAGTATAAAGGAAATACACATAATAAAGAAAACACTTTGGGAAGTAATATAAAATAATACTTTTGAGGTAACAGGTAGTATAAGGGCATTTATTGATTGGAGCAATAGTTGTGTATACCCTCTGAAAAAATAAAAATCAGAGATTGCATAAATGAAATCACTTACATATTTTTTTTTAAATAAATGGAGGTATTTAGGCTTCTTCTTCTTACACACCTTTTGAGTTATTTGAGAGAATCATCATTTCCCAGTATCTGCTAGTGACAAAAGGACTGAAAAACATGGAAAGCCCAGTGCCCAACTTGATCACTGCTGATCTTTCTCTGACAGAATGACTGGCATTTGGTGTGCATCTGTCCTACATCTGTGCTATGAAACAGAAGAGTGGAATAATTTTGTCACATGTCATTTCTAGGTAAGTTTCTTTCTTTCTTTTTTAATCAATGGATAGTGATTGTGACTCAGATCCCCAAATTCCCTATAGTCTTTTTGAGATTTATAAATTTGAAACTGGAAACAGTACAAGAACAGCCTCATTTTAAATAAATCCTATTAATTTGTGCTTGTAGGGTGGCATCCCAGACAAACAGCTTAAGCTAATTAAAGCTGACATCAGATGGAAAATTTCAGTTAATCTATAAAGTTTCTCTAGGAGTTTATTCTTTACAATTTCTTTTGTAACAATATTGCCCTCTATCCGCTAATAACAGGAGGATGGCAAGGGTGCCTACCATTCAGCGTACCACTGCCCTGAATATGGAATGATGCATTAGTGTCCTGAAAAAATAAATGTGCCTCCATGGGCATCTTAATTATGACCAGGAAGTGCTGTTGTTTTGGCTATGTGGACAAATCAGAGCTTTAGGCTCCCAGTCCTGTCTGTGTAGTTCATTGGGTTTTTTATATATGAATGGGAGATACCATCTTGTGTCAGGCACTATTTTTTATTTTTTCTAAGTATTTGTAGTTTTCTGTCTTCCTCAGTATCAGTGGTCAGAATATTATATTTTTTAAAAATGGTAATGAGGAAGTCCCAATTAAAAGTCAAATTGGTTTAGATGAACTCACAATATCAGGTCTGAAAATAAGATTTATGCTTTTAATCAAGAATTTAGAGCCAGATGTGGACATAGACATCATTTAGTTCAAACCCTTCATTATATACATGAAAGAATTAATAATGTCCACAGAGTTGACCTGGTAAGTAGCAGAGGCACCATCATTTGGAGCCTAGGTCCTCTGACTCCAAAACCAACATTCTTTTCAGGAAATCACTTTGTTATCATCACCGTTTGCACTGGGAAAATAATCTGAGGAGCTCTGTCATATCAGAAATGTAAATGAATAAAACAGAATTACAGTCAGATCCATAAGGAGGGTGAAGCTCTGAGACTTTGGCAGAGGATGTCAAATTTAGAGCACACATAGCACCTGCGGTCATACAGCAACCTAGAAAGTAACAATAATGCTTAGTAGGTAGTTAGCACTAATTTTAATTAAAATGGGAAGCCACCAGATGGTGGGTTTGAGTGAAATATTTTGCTGCCCTCACCTTGCTTCCTCTATGTGCTGTAGCATCATGCCTTCCTTCGATGAAGTAGTGCCTTCTCCCTTCCCTTACCCCATGCATCCAAACTCAATTGAGGGTTGATTGCCTTGGGACTATTTTGTGCTCCTTGCCCAGGGTATAAAAATACCTAGCTAAAGATCTGATTATGATTGTTTTTTTTGAAAAAGGAATCAAGATAAGTAATTTGTATATTATTAAGCATCCCAGAATATTATTTTTATTGAGGACTACATGCAACCTCACAGTTTTATCATGTTTCTCTTTGCTTATGATCATGTTTGATCTATGACTGGGAAGCTTGTATTCATAAATAACACAGAAGCTCTATTTGAGTATCATTCCCATTTTCCTAGTGTTATAGGTTAGTAGGAGCTTTCAAGTAGAGATTGTGAAACTAAAAGACAGACTGAGATTTTGTTTTTTATTTATCACATATTGTCAGAATGATTGAACATTGAGTTAGAAGCCAGAGTAATGGAGAGATGTTCTTGAATGCTTGGAATCTAGTTTTTCTATTATGTTTTTATACTTCTGGTCATTTCCCTATAGAATGACTCATAATAGCTGCAATTGCAGTGACAGTGATTTCTGGCAAAGAAGTAAAGGGTAAATCACTTGTAATAATACTCTACAAAAACTTCCTTTGTAGGCAAAAGCTTGAGTTGATCAACTGTGGCTATGATGAGCTCCACTAAATTTACTTTTGCTAAAGTCATCAATGATTTCTTCCTGGCTCTGGCTTAGTCCCCATCGTTCTTCACACTAAGTTCAGTCTTGGATTCCTCCTACTACTACCTCACTACTTATTGCCTTAGGGAGTTTATTCTATCTCAGTGTGGAGATAGCTACCAAATCTAATTGTAACATGATTTGTTATACAAGACTCTGTGCTAGGTCCTGGGAGAACAAGACAAAATGAAAAAATAATCCTTGCCCTCCAAAAGTTTATATTTTACTGAGAAAATAAAACTTGTAAACAGATCCACAACTGATTTCCAAAGAGAATTATTGCCAGTGAATTCTTTATTCTTTGAATATTTTGTTCTTTGCCAGGAGTCATATTGACTTATGATAGTTGAATATTCATTCTCCATCTGAAATTCATTAAATGGACCTTTCCATTTTCATTTCAAAATAGGCATTTCTGACCTGCTTTCCTATGCTAACAATAGGAGCCCTATTCTTTTTCTCCCCAGCTTTATGGGAAGTGATTTTCAACTCTTGTCTATCACCTTTTCTAACAATAGATTAAAAAGTACAATATCCTACCAAGTTCTCTTCCCCCAACCATTGTACTCACAGCTACACGTGGTTTGTCATTTTTAGTCACTTTCTTCCATCCCATCCTAGATTAGAATCTCTTCAGGTCATAGCTGGAAGCTAGCCCTTCTTTCTTGGCCAGTTCATTTATTTCTGTCTTATTCAGTGCTACATAGACCTGTGAAAGAGTCAACCTCCTACACTGTTTTAACAAATGACCACTATTCAGCAATAATTCTAATTGATACTGATACTATATCCAATTACGTTTGCTTATTTTGATTATGGGAAATTTGATTAAGTAGAACAAAATTAAAAATCTTTTATATCAAGATTTTTTTTTCTTATCCATATATCATTCAGGATTCCTTGGAAGAGATAATAATAACCCTCTGTTAATAAAAATCAAATGAAGCACGAAACAGAGATGTAACCTTTCCAATGGCATGAAAACTCCAAAGGGAAGAATTTTAGTGGAAAGATCATTGAACAGTCATGCTCTGTAGATGGTAAAGTCTTCCAGAAGCTCCTTTTAGTGGATGACATTATGCTAATTGCATCAAGCTCAAGGATATTGCAAAATTCTTGGAATAAATTTATACCTACACAGAGGAACTGGTTCTGTCCACCTATGGAAGAAAAACCAAGTGGATAGTAATGTCTGGTGCCCGGATTTTAACATGCCTTTTCATGGACACCCTCTAGAAATTAGGCACAGATAAGTGAATAGATAGTTAGATAAGTAGATATAGAGATGATATCAAAATATAAATATATAGAAGTAAATACAGTATAGGTGCAGAATAAACCAGGCTTAGAGTTTAAAAGGAGGAAAGGAGCAGATTAGATTGCTTTAAGTAACTGGGAACACTTTTCTTATGAAACCAAAGACCTATCAATTCTCATATTTTATTGGTGTTTCTATATGAACATGTGGAATACCACTGACAAAGAACTAAATATAAATTTTACACAAAGGAAAGGTGTGTAAATGGTGAGAACGGTCTGCAACACATGACCAAAAAGGAACTCTGGGGGAAAAAAGGGGAATAAAGGATATCATCATGGAATTATATGGTGAGTAGAGAAGATGAGCTGATAATTCAGGACGCTAGGTGAAAATTCATAATTCCCTACTACTGCCCTCTCAATTTGAAAAGAAATAAAGGAAGGCCTCCTATAGGTTGGAATGGTGACCTTTTGGTGATTGTTGCCCTGATGGTGAATTTTTGGGAGAATATGGCTAGGGTTGGCACAATATGGGCATTCATAGATAAGTTAACATCCTCATTGGAAGAAATTTCAAAATCTTTGAGATCATAGAATCATTTCAGGATTTGATAATTTAAATGACATGTTAGGGTCTC
Organism: Notamacropus eugenii; assembly: GCF_028372415.1. Taxonomy (NCBI): domain Eukaryota; kingdom Metazoa; phylum Chordata; class Mammalia; order Diprotodontia; family Macropodidae; genus Notamacropus; species Notamacropus eugenii. Next base: position 132,538,703 of record NC_092877.1, read on the forward strand.
AGAAACACTATTGTTTTATTCTATTTAATAAACAAAAAAATCTGATAACTCAATACCAAGAGACATCAATTCTCATTTACTACTTAGAGACAGTGTTGTGTAGTGGATAGGGAGGAGAGCATATCTTCAAGCTCTAAAGGTCTAGGTTCAAGTTTTTCAACTGGTGTACTATGTAACTTTGAGAAAAGTTACTTAAGCTCTAAATGTCCTGGGGTACACTATAAGTTTAAGAAGAGGTGCCCACATGTATTGGTGGTAAGGGTTTTTTCATTTTTGAGTTCTTAATACTAATGAAATCAAAGTACCATGCCATTTTTATATTTTAGGAGATTAAGGATCAAAACAAAATGTATTACCTGTGTTCACATGCCCATAAATAATCTAGTAACTTTATAGTTACTAGATCATAATCCATAACTATCTATATTTTCCAGTAAGTAATGGCAGTGAAATCACTAGCAGAAGACATAATTAATTTTGTGACTCATTGTAGGCTGCCAGACTGCCATTTAATGTTTGCACCAAATATACAATCCCATCAACAATGTGTTCATGTAACTATTTTCATGTAGCCCCAACAATGTTGTTTCCTATTTCCACTCTATTTTTGGTCATTTTTGTAGGAGTAAGATGATGCCTTAAGGTTACCTTGCTTTGTATCTTTCTGATTTTTATGAAATTTCATCATCTTTTCATTTGGTTATTAACTATTACATTTCCTAAACAAAAAACCTTGAATTCAGACTTCTCACTATTCAGAGTGTCCTTTCCCATTATTTCAAATTGTTGACATTTTACTGTACTCTTTTAAAGCAAATATGACTTCAGGTAAAAGACATAAAAATTATCAATGGATGGACTTTAATATTACAAAAAAGGCACCACTTTTTCACAATAATATCATTTTATGACAGAGTACTATCATTATATAGTAGAGAAAAAAAAAGAATGGTTTCCTTTAAGCTATTTTTCCATCTCTTTTCTTTCTCTTCTGCCTTGTAACACTAGGAAAAAGTCTATATCCAAAGATTTATGCTTTTATGTTTTATCTTAAGCATGAGTACCATTTGTAAACCTCAAATGACATTTGACAGTTTGTTTTTACTCAAGGGAAGCTCTTCTGTTTCTTCCACAGTAAGTCACGTCTTTTTAAAGCTTTGAGAAGAGTCTGTAAGCTATAATCTTAAATATTGCAATTAACTGAAAAGATTGTAATGTAATAGGTTTAGTCTTTGCCAAATATACAATATATAAATAATTTTGAAAGTGGTTGCAGAATTCATAAGATAGATTCTTACTGCTTCATTTTGATCATATATGTCTTTATGTCAAACATCTCTCCCTTTTGAAAGGGAGATGGTATTTGAGCCTGGGATTTCATCAGTGTAGGGCAACCCCTTATGTAGAAATTCTCTCCTCATGCAGTTGGACAAATCTATTTGTAGCTGATAATCTTAGTTTCCTAAAGAATTGAGAAGGTAAATTGAGCTCAATTCTCTTTTATTCATTCAATCAATATAATTACCATATGGAGAGGACTGTGCTAGGTGATGGGACACTTTGAATAAGACTTGAGCCCTGCTGTTATACACATTCGAGCCTAATAAGAGGGCAAAATATTAACACAAATTATAATATTGTATGATACATATATTAAAGAGTTGCAGACCAAAATACTATGTGAGGTGTAAAAGAAAAATTACATCTCCTTTCCCTTATTTCCATTGGAATTGGGAGGAGGAAGCCTCATGATGGAAGCAGAATTTGACTTTCTCCCTAAATTCAACTGGGAAAGGGAGAGTTTGTGCTGTTGATTAGATATTCAGGTGGAGATGACCTTAATGAAGTTGTAAATGTGCCTTTACCTCAGAAGAAGTAGAAAGGTTAATTTTGGAAATGATTTGAAAGGATGCGGTTATTAAAGATTTGGAGTGAATGAGGTAAGTTAGGAATGGCAAAATAAAAAAAATAGAGAAGAAAAGAAAGCTAGTCTAGATAGATTTTCTTAGAAAATAGTCACATTAAGGGGGTGGAGAGGAAGAATAAGAAGTGTAGGAGACAGAACAGAAGAAATTAAAGATGGAGTAGAACAAGATGTCTCCTAAGTCAGGAAAAGAGAGATTTATCTATAGAGTGGGTGTTTGATGCTGCCATGTGCTCCATGACGATTAAGGAGGAAAACTGATAAAATGGTCATTGAATTTGGCAACATGGAGGTCTTTGGTGACTTTTGAGGAAGTACATTCATTAACCAGGTGGCATCTGAAAGTCACATGAAAGAGATTATTAGAGAATAAGTAATGAGGAAGTGTCATTTAGACATTTTGTGTAGACATCTTTTCCAAGAAGTTTGGCAGTTTGAGAATGGAGTTATGGGATAGACGAAACTATAGGAATTATTTAGGATCAGGAAAATATTCAGTAGTTGTAAAAGCCTTGGTGGAGAGGGAGGAATAGGAAATGAAGGAGAGAAAGAAAATATGACTACTACTGGAACAAAGTCATGGAGTTGATAGGAAAGAATGAGACACCAAATGTTTAACTTTGATGAGGAGATAGCCCATGCAGTTCATTCCAACTTTGTGATTCTGTGTATAGTAATGCCTCTTTTGTGACCTAAAGGAATAAAAAGAGATTGTGTGCTGATGTTGGAAAGCTTCAAAGACAGTAGGGAACCTGGGAATTTAAAATCAGATGGCCTCAGTGTTTTAAAAATTGGAATCAGTTGGACTGTTACCAAAAACAGGGCAGACAAGTTTAAAATAGTTACTGAGTGGAGTGGTATTTTCAAGTAATTGCAAGGGCCCAGCTGACATTACATACCATGAATGAGTAACATATGTAATGTGTTTTGCAAACCTTAAAGTACTATATAAATACTAGCTATCATCATCATCATCATCATCATCATCATCATCATCATCAATCTATTATTGATATTTTACATTCCAAATGTAACAATGGTGATTAAAACATACAATTGCAATTACAACAATAATAATAAATAGGGGATGAAACCAGCTCCATTTTATGATTTTTTCCCCAGCAGAGCACAGTAGGAAAAAATAAATTGAAAGGAGAGGGTTAAATGAAGAATAAGGACAGGAATGAAAGTAAGCCTAAGTGGACAAGACTTCTACAGTAGTTGCAGAAGAAACATTAAAATGGCAGCTGGGTACAGAGGTAAGTAAATAGAAAGTGTGATAGGAGAATGTGTATGGGACAATAGATCAGAAGACATGATAAGAACAAATTAAGGGCATAGAGCAAATGTGAGAGATAGAAGGATAAGAGGTGAGAAAGGAATGGAATCTTAAAGTTTTGTATGAAAAGTTTTGGAAGAGTTCCTATGGGGAATGAGCTAAGAAATCCGGAAGACTGGAGTGAACGAAATATTGATAAGCAACAAGGAGTCAGTTGAGGTTAGATAATATGAATTTGTAGTGGGTGAAGACATTTCCATGACATCCTATGGAAAAATGCTGTTATGTTTGAAATTGGAGTAATATAAGTTAAGTAAAGATGAGCTACAAAGTCGTCACCATGTAAGATCCTTGAGGGTAGGAAATGACCTTGATTTTCCTTTCTTTGTTCCCAGCAATGAAAACATTTTTTTTTTTCACATGGCAGAAATTTAACAAATGCCTTTTGGCTTATATTAGACTTGGACATGGGGCACCAGAGAGGAACTGTTGGTAGAATACTTGTCCTGGAGTCAGGAAGACTCATCTTCCTGAGTTCACATTTGGTCACAGACACTAGCTGTGATCCTGGGCAAGTCATTTAACCCTGTTTGCCTCAGTTTCCTCAACTGTAAAATGTGCTACAGAAGAAAATGGCAAATGGTTTCAGTGTCTTTGCCAAGAAGACCTCAAATGGGCTCATGTAGAGTCAAATGTGACTGCAAAACCAACTGAACAATAATAACAGACTTGGAGAGGAAGTCTTTGAGAACTGGTAGAGAATATTGAACTCATTACTAAAATAATTGAGAAAGCCGGGAGAGCATCACCAACAAAAATGGCAATAGCATGATATAAATGAATTTCATACACTGCAAAGAGGGAAGGTTACTGTAGCCAAAGGGCTACAAAAATGTGCATACCCTTTGACTCAGCAATATTGCTTCTAGGACTGTATCCCCAAGAGATCATAAAAATGCCCATCAATTGGGGAATGGCTGAATAAATTATGGTATGTGAATGTAATGGAATACTATTGTACTTCAAGGAATGATGAACAGGAAGACTTCAGAGGAAGGACTTGTATGAACTGATGCTGAGCGAAAGGAGCAGAACCAGGAGAAGTGTGTACACAACAAAAACCACAGCGTGCAAGAGTTTTTATTTATTTATTTTTTTTCTGGTGGACTCAGAACTTTATTGCAATGCAAGGACTTAAAAAAAATTCCCAATGTTCTTTTAAGGCAAAATGCCTTCCACATCCAGAGAAAGAACTATGGAGTTTAATCACAGAATGCAGCAGATCATTTTCTTTTGTGTTATATTTCATATATATATATATATATATATATATATATATATATATATATATATATATATATATATATATATATATATATTTATATATGGATTTCACCCATTCACTTTAATTCTTCTATACAGCATGTCTATGGTGAAAATGCATTTAATAGGAATGTATGTGTAGAACCTACATAAAATTATATGCCGTCTCGAGGAGGGAGGGGGAAGGTAAGGGACAAGGAGGGGAAAAAAAAGTTCAGCTATATGGTAGTGATTGTAGAACACTGAAAATAAAATTAATTAAAAAAAAAGTAAAAAAAGAAACATCCAAAAAAAATATGGGGCATGTTACCTTTATATATCTATCTATCTATCTATCTATCTATCTATCTATCTATCTATCTATCTATCTGTCTATAGATATAGATATAAATATATAGATATAGATATAGATATAGATATCCTTGGACTTCAGCAGAATTCTGCATACATTTAGCTGGTTTACCCTATGCCATAAGCAAGACCTTTGGGCTCTATTCCTATCAGGAATACACTACTGAGAAATTCTTACAACTGATACATAAGTTTGTTCAGAAGATGTTAAGGAGATAACATTGTTTATATTAAAATAATTTTTTGTTACCCTGATCAAAATATATCTCTACACTGAAAGTCAAGCCTTCTAAATGATAGAGTCATATAAAATATGTAACAAAAAATAAAGCTCAGTAATTCATTTGCTCATCCTTTCTTCCTTCTCTGTTGCTTCCTTCCTTTCTCTTTCTTTTCCTCTCCATCATTGTCCCTCCATTCCCATCACAGCATCTGAAGGTTGGAAGGGAACTCAGCAGCCTTTTCGTTCCAGTCTTTCCCCTGTTCCTCTTCTCTGTTCTCCCCTTCATCCCTTCCCCTTAGCACAGTAGGCACCATCTAAATGTCTGTTCCCTTCCATTTCTCCTTCCTTTCGCCTGTCTCTTTCCTATCCCCTTCCCCAACCTCTTTCCATCCTATCTCGTAAATATTTGTTGAGTATATACTGTGTTTTTAAAGACAGCTTGCTATTAAATTACCATTTGAGTCACTATTTTCAAATTTGTTTCTGGTAAATGTAATTCTTTGGGTAAACCGCCAAACCTATTTTATTGATGTTGGCACAGACTTAGAGGTGGGCTTCCCATATGCCATTGCATATGTTTTGGTATAGGTACCACTATCTACAAGGCTTATGAAGGTTAATTCTTACTGCGGGGAAAACACCTTGATTTTCATTCACTTTCAATATAGTTTTTTTCAGATAAACATCCACAGGCAGATATCAGCCTGCAGGCACCAATATGCTTTGGAGAATATCAGTTTGGCTATGCAGTTCAGACTATTCTAAGCTAATGCTGAAATGTGTCCATTAATTACAACTCAGGTTAGGAAAAAAAAGTATGATTTATTTTGGAATTCTTCCAGACCCATTGCCTCATCCTGTTCTCCTCCTCTCTCACCTTCTTGTGAAAGAAATAAAAAGAAATAGTATATTCTCTAAACTTATGGTGTCATTTAGATAAGAAATATTTTATTTCATCTTTATGTTAAGAATAAGTTGAAAAAGAAAATTGTCAATGTATAATTACATTATTACTATAACACAATCTAAGAATTTGAATAATTTGAAAGAAAAAAATTTGTAATTATTCCTTTAACACATATTCCTTTAACACACATTCAAATTTATCATAAAGATAGGAAAGGCATACAGCCATATGGTGCATCAATACGTTGCATAATGTACAAAATAGATTATAGAAATATTTTCAAAATGAACAAATTTTGTCTTTTTAAGACAGTTTCTCTACGGTCAGTGTTCTGTATTGTCATTCTTTTAGTTCAAACTGATAAGAAAATAAAATACTGAGTAGATGAAGCTTAGAGGTTTCACTCGTATGTAAATGATAATGGTCAGTGCAATTTTTCCCAAGATTTCCTTGCACAAGCTATTAGAGATTTTAATTTAAAAATTCAGCTCATTGATAGCTCATTTGTGCTAAACATTAGTTACCATTCCCATCAAAGACTTAACCTTAGAACTTAACTTTCGTTGAACATCTCTAGTGCCATTGCCCATTTTTTTCATTCTAATCACGTAGGTTTAATCTTGCTCTAAAACATGAACCTTTTTTGTGATTATTTATTCTAGCACCAGAACTTTCTTCCCTTTGGAAATTGAAGACAGCTTGGATTTCTGTTTGAAAAGCCTTGCTCAGAAAAATAAGCTGCATGTATTGAGAATCCTAGCATTTTAATTTATCTTCAGATGTTTAAATCTTCTTCTAGTAACCTATTCAATGAGTATCTGGAAAAGTCAGACAAATCTTTTTTTAAAAAAATAGCACTTTTTGGTTTATGAAGTGGGATTTTTAAAAATCCCTTTGAGATATATTTTCTATTTTACAGGTGAAAAATTGAGGCTTAGAGACCTGAGATCACTTGCAGAAAGACTGAATGATTTGCTCACAATCTCATAGCTAATAAGTTGTGAAATAAGGCCTGAAAGTTGGATCATTTACTTCCAAGTTCAGTGTTCCTTTCTCTTAGACTAGGTATTTCTAACCTTTTTTTCATCACACACTTCCTGTGGATTTTAGGAAAACTTCAACTGACTCTTGGAAATTTCTAACTAAATGTTCCATTAACATCTAAAACTCAGCACTGTCCCAAACTGAACTCAATATCTCCCCTGCTATCCCCCAAACCTTCCACTCTTCTAAACTTCTCCATTATTATAGAAGCTACTACCATCCTCCTGGTCACAGAGCCTTGTAAATTAGGTGTCATCTTGGACACCCCACTCTCATACACTATAACTAATTTGTTGCCTGTTTTACCTTCGCCAAACCTCTTGTATATGCCCTCTTCTCTCCTCTGACACTGCCACCAGCCTGGTGCAAACCCTCATCACCTCATTCCTGGGCTAGTGGTCTTTTCACCCTAACTCTCTGCCCAATCTGTCTTCAATTCAGTTATCAAATTGATTTCCTGAAAACACATATCTGATAATGACAACACCACCCCACCTCGTTAAAAACAGAGATATTAAAAAAAAAAACAGCAAAAAACCTCTAGTGGTTCCATCTGACCTCAAACATAAAATCATATTTAGCATTCAAAGGTCTTCATAACTCACTATTCCCTATCTGTCCAGTCTTCTTTCTCCTCTCTCCCTCCCATAAGCTCCACAATCTTGGAATACTGGCTCTCTAGCTATTCATTGTACAGGACACTCCATCTCACTCTTCTGGACATTTCCACTGAGTGTTTCCATTATCTGAAATCTTCTCCCTACTCAATTCCCCTTTCTGGCTTCCCTGGCTTCCTTCAAGTACGAATTAAAACCCCGTGTTCTACTAGCAATCTTTCTAGATCCCTTGTAATGCTCATGCCTTCACTCTCTTGATCACTCTCAGTTTAACATATACATACATTTGGGTATACACATAGTTATTTGTATATTTTCTCTTCCTTAGATTGTCAGTTCCTTGAAACCAGAATCAGTCTTTTTTTCCTTTCTTTCTATCTCTAAGCACAGTGCCTGGTACATAGCAGGGGCTTAATAAATGCATATTGGCAGTACATGAGATTAAAAAAAAATATATTACATTTTATAAAGAAAATATTATGGCTAATAATACAATAATAAAGATAATAGATAAAATAATAAAAATAATTAAAACATAACTTTTTTTTCTAACTTTACTTAGTTGTAGGATATTCCAATGCTTACCAAATATCCCCATAACCCCTTGACAAGCTTCATGTATACCAATATGGGAACTCTTGAACTAGATCCAGTGCCCTATAAATAGCTTTTATACAACAGCCATGTATTCCTTTTAGTTCTGTAAGGCACAAACAAAACCACTTGCTCATTTAGACTCTAGTTTTATTGAGATTCCTTCACAAAGTATCATAGAATGGTTGACCTGGGAATGAATTCAGAGGTTCTCTGGCCCTCATTTTATAAATGAGAAAACTGGCAGAAGGTAAATGATTTGCACAAGGTCACACAGCCAACAGAACTGAGCATTAGTATTCTGATTTAAATCTAGCACACATTTTACTACATCCTGCCAGTGATGGGGCAAACCCTTTTTTGCAAACAATGACGTGGTTAAAAGATACCTTGACCCTTTCAAGCAGTGCCAAGTAAAATTGGACCAGATAACCCAAATTCACCTCCCCATAAAAGTAGGAATGTGCCTTGCTTTCAAGTTATTTAAGTTTTCATATAAATGATTTGTGTCCTGTTTTCCTTCTGCCTCTAAGGAGGCATGCATTCACTTAATATTAGGTCCATGCTATAGATTTGAAACTTAAGTTTCTCATGCTGATTTAGAACAAGCAAAAGTGAACTCAATTCCTTGTTCATAGAAGCCCTCCTCAGTCTCAGTTCCAATATTGGGACTTCCCAGGAAGGCCTTAGCTGATTGGTGAGCTTTGAGCAGCGTATATACACCATTACAGTTCTACTCCTATCTGTTTCTTTAAATTCTTAACAGGAAAATAAAATTACTTCAGAAATTCTTTTGTTAGCTAAAGCAGCAGTGTCTATATAGAAAGGAAAAGTTCTCTAAAACTCACTATGTAAAATATTCTTTTACATGCAAGTACATTTACTAAAGACTGAAATTTCTATGTTAAGGGATGCAATTTCATTTTGCATCTAGGTTTTGGTGCAAAAAAGAAAAGCCACTTATATTCAGTCTCTTTTGCTTCCCTGTGCTTGAACTGTCCATTGATCCATGGAATGCACTAGAAACCTTAATCTAATTAAGTTTTAGTGACAACCCATGTAGTATGCAAGTTGTTCATTTGTTATCTGTTACAGTGTAAATTGATTTTAAGTCAACACAGCAGTATAATACAGCAGCTGATAAAGCTAATTTTTCTTGGTCTGTATCAGTGGAAGAAGATGATGAATCTGTTTTGGTCTTTCCTGGCTGCATTATATTGTATTGTGCTACGGACCCCTCATTTTAGGAAAGATATTTTAAGCTGAATTACATTCATAGGAAAGCAACCAAGATGATTAAAGGCCCTGAAATTCATGATATGGCAGCTTCTGAAATCTTTGAAATGAAAATTTGTTGAAGGCACTAGGAATTCTCTTTACAAGAGGAAAATTAGGGGGATGAAAGAAATGAGCATTTTTTAAATGCTTAATATGTGCTAGGTACTATGTTAAGCACTTTAGAAATACCTCATCTGATACAGCACTATGAGGTAGGTATTATTATTAAACCCATCTTGCAATGGAGAAAACTCAGGCAGACAGAAGTTAAGTGACTTACCCGGTATAACATAGCCAGTAAATTAAATGTCTGAGGTCAGATCTGAACTCTGCATTCCTGATAGCAGGGCCAAGTACTCTATCCATGGAGCCATTTGGCTCCCTTTGAAGGAAATATCTAGCAACAACAGTACAGACAATGAAGTAAGCCTGAATTGGACAGGAGAGAGAGAAAGAGAGGGTTTTATTACCTTTAGGATATGTAAAAATTTATTGATCACCTCAAGATTCTTTCAGAAACAAAGGCTCATTTCTAATATATATTTTTGCATACTTCATTAAATATTTTCCAATTTTCCAAAAACAATCTAACATTCATTTTTTTAAAAAAAATTGAATTCCAAATTCCCTCTCTCCCTCTGGTTCCTCAACCCTCCTTGAGAAGGCAAGCACGTTGATATAAATTATATGTGCATAGTCATACAAAAACATATTTCTTTATAGTCATATTGAAAAAGAAAACAGACCAAAAAGGGAGAAAAATAAAGTTTAAAAAATATGTGTCAATCTGCATTTAGTATTCATCAGTTCTCTCACTAGAGGTGAATAGCGTTTTTTTCATCATGGATCCTTTGAAATTATCTTAGATCGCTGTCTTGATCAGAGTAGCTAAGTAGTTCATAGTTAATCATCCTTATAATATGGCAGTTAATATGTATGATGTTCTCCTGCTTCTCACTTTGCTTTGCTTGGGTTCATATAATTCTTCCAAGATTTTTCCAAAAAAAAATTCTATTTGTCATTTTTTATAGCTCGATAGTATTCCTTTGCAATTATATACCACAACTTGTTTAGCCATTCCAAAATTTATGGGTAAACCCTTTATTTCCAATTCTTTGCCACCACAAAAAGATCTGCTGTAAATATTTTTATGGTAGCTACTAAATTTTGTGTGATTTTGTCTGTGGTTTCATGATATTTAAATGCTTTCTTTCTGGCTTTTTGAAGTATTTTCTCCCTGAGTTGTGAGCTCCAGAATTTGGCTAGAACATTCCTGGTAGTTTTCATTTTGCTATCTCTTTTAGTTGGTAATTGGTATACCCTTTCAATTTATATTTTACCCTCTGGTTTGAGGATATTGAGGCAACTTTTCTTGATAATTTCTTGAAATATGTTTTTCTAGGTTCTTTCTTTGACCATGGCTTTCAGATAGTCCAATAAATTTTAAAATTGTCTCTTTCTGACTTATGTTTCAGGTTAATTGTTTTTCTGATGAGATATTTCACTTTTTATTTATTTCATTCTTTTGGCTTTTATTGTTTCATAATGTCTCATGGAGGTATCAGCTGCCAAATCCTCGATTCTAATTTTTAAATAATTATTTTTTTTAGTGGGCTTTTTGTACATCTTTTTCCATTAGTCCAATTCTGCTATAATATCAGTTAATTTTTATTTCTTTTTTTCTATTTGACTAATTCTGTTTTTAAGATAATATTGTCTTCAGTATTTTATTCCTCTTTTATCAAGTTAATTTTTTTCATAATTTCTTTCTTTGCTTTCATTTCTTTGCTCAATTTTCCCTCTACCACTTCTATTTGATTTTGAAAATTACTTTTTGCTCTTTCAGAAATTCAGAAATTGGCTTGTGCCCAATTCACATTTTTCTTTGCAGATATGTTTGTAGCTGTTTTTGACTTTGTTGTCTTCTTCTGAGTGGGTGTCTTGATCTTTCCTGTCACTATAGTAACTTTTTATGATCAGGTTCTTTTTTGTTCTTTCCTCATTTTTTCTATGATATTTTTTGATTTTTAACTTCATGTTAAAGTTGGGCTCTGTTCCTGTGGGACAGGGAGAAGGGTCAAAAAAGCATTATCTCAAGCTTTATGCTTTTTTGCACTGATGTTTGCAGAGAGTTGGGGGAAGTTCTGAGGAGCTGGAATTTTTTGGTGCTTCCAATGTGGTGTGATCTGGGGAGAAGCTTGGTCACTGTTCTCCTGATCCTTACCCAGGTCTGCACTCTGATCCTTACCCAAGAAGGACCCCTCATCCTTTAGGATTACAACTGATACTGCCTCCTGAGAATCCCTTATTTCATGGAACTGGAAGTGATATTGATCCTTGTGACCAAAAGTGAAACTGCTCTTCTCACTCCCTCTTGGTCAAAAGTGCTCCTCTCTATCTACTGAAATGAATATATAGGCAATGAGGTTGCCAAACTATATCTACTTCTTTTTTAAAAAAAAGGTTTATTTTTAATTTGTGGAATAAAACAAATATTTCCATACTATAGTCTAATAAAAAGCAGAATAGCCCATGAATGAATGGCTTCAACAGGAATGTTTAAATGTCCCTAATATCTCACATCACTGCCAGCATTTGCCACTTTCATTTTCTATCTTTTTTTTTAATTTTTATTATTTTTTTATTATTTTTTAATGTTTAACAATCACTGCCATACAATTGAGATTTTATCCCCCCCACACCTACCCCCCATTACCCCCCTCCCTCCGCATGACTGCATAAAATTCTGTATAGGTTCTACATATACTTTCCTACTGAGTATATTTTCACTATAGTCTTGCTATGTAGTCAGACTAAAATAAATGAAAGAAATCATATAACAAATCAGAACATGATACACAAAAACATACACATACACAAACATGATCTGCTACATATTGGGAATGACTTCCATATTTCTTTCTCTGAGTGTGGAAGGCATTTTGCCTTGAGAACCACCATTGGGATTTTTTTTTTTTAAGAAGTTCTTGCGTTATTACAAAATTCCAAGTCTACCAGAAAAAACTCTCGCACACTGTGGTCGTTGCTGTGCACAAAGTTCTCCTGGTTCTGCTCCTTTCACTCAGCATCAGGTCATATAAGTCCTTCCAGGCCTCTCTGAAGTCTTCTTGTTCATCATTTCTTATGGCACAATAGTACTCCATTACATTCATATACCATAATTTATTCATCCATTCCCCAATTGATGGACATCCCTTTGAATTCCAGTTTTTGGCAACTACAAAGAGTGCTGCTATAAATATTTTTGTACATGTGGGACCCTTCCCATTTTTATGATCTCTTGGGGATACAGTCCTAGTAGCGATATTGCTGGGTCAAAGGGTATGCACATTTTTGTAGCCCTTTGGGCATAGTTCCAAATTGCTCTCCAGAATGGTTGGATGCGCTTGCAGCTCCACCAACAATGAATTAGTGTTCCAACTCTCCCACATCCTCTCCAGCATTTATCATTTTCTTGTTCTGTCATGTTTGCCAATCTTATAGGTGTGATGTGGTACCTCAGAGTTGTTTTGATTTGCATCTCTCTAATCAATAGTGATTTAGAGCATTTTTTCACATGATTATAGATATCTTTAATTTCTTCCTCTGAAAATTGCCTGTTCATATCCTTTGACCATTTATCAATTGGGGAATGACTTGTATGATTATACATTTGAGTCAGTTCTCTATATATTCTAGAAATGAGGCCTTTATCCCCAAGCTTAGCTGTAAAAATTCTTTCCCAATTTACTACATCCCTCCGGATTTTGGTTGCATTGGGTTTGGTTGTGCAAAAACTTCTCAGTTTAATGTAATCAAAGTTATCCATTTTGCATTTCATAATGCTTTCTATCTCTCCTTTAGTAAAGAATTCTTCCCTTCTCCATAGATCTGATAAATACACTATTCCTTGCTTCTCCAGTTTATTCATGGTATCAATCTTTATACCTAAATCATGTACCCCTTTGGACTTTATTCTTGTGTACGGTGTCAGGTATGGGTCTATGCTTAATTTCCGCCACACTGTTATCCAGTTTTCCCAGCAATTTTTGTCAAACAGTGAGTTCTTATTCCAGAAGCTGGGGTCCTTCGGTTTATCAAACAGAAGGTTGCTATATTCCTTGCCTACTGTGTCTTGAGTGCCAAGTCTAATCCATTTGTCTACCTCTCTGTTTCTCAGCCAATACCAAGTGGTTTTGATAATTGCTGCTTTATAGTACAGTTTGAGGTCTGGTAGCGCTAGGCCACCTTCCCAAGCATTTCTTTTCATTAGTCCCTTTGATATTCTGGACCTTTTGTTTTTCCAAATGAATTTTGATATTATTTTATCCAGCTCTAGAAAATAATTGTCTGATAGTTTAATTGGTATGGCACTAAATAAGTAAATTAATTTAGGTAGAATTGTCATTTTTATTATATTAGCACGGCCTACCCATGAGCAACTAATGTTTTTCCACATACTTAAATCTGACTTTATTTGTGCAAAAAGTGTCTTGTAATTGTGTTCATATAATCCCTGGGTTTGTTTTGGCAGGTAAACTCCTAAGTATTTTATACTGTCTACCCTAGCTTTAAATGGGATTTCTCTTTCTATCTCTTGCTGTTGGACTTTGTTGCTAATATATAGGAATGCAGAAGATTTGTCTGGGTTTATTTTGTAACCTGCAACTTTGCCAAAGTTGTTTATTTTTTCAAGTAATTTTTTACTTGAATCTCTGGGATTCTCTAAGTAAATCATCATATCATCTGCAAAGAGTGATAACTTAGTTTCTTCTTTGGCTATTCTTATTCCTTCAATATCTTCATCTTGTCTAATTGCTACAGCTAACATTTCTAGTACCATATTGAATAATAGTGGTGATAATGGACATCCTTGTTTCAACCCTGATCTTATTGGGAATGCATCTAGCTTATCCCCATTGCATATAATGCTTGCTGAAGGTTTTAGATAGATACTGCTTATTATTTTATGGAAAGTTCCCTTTATTCCTATGTTCTCCAGTGTTTTTAGTAGGAATGGGTGTCGCATTTTGTCAAAAGCTTTTTCTGCATCTATTGAGATAATCATGTGGTTTTTGTTAGCTTTGTTGTTGATGTGATCGATAATGCTAATAGTTTTCCTAATATTGAACCAGCCCTGTAATGCTGGTATGAATCCTACCTGATCATAATTTATTAATCTCATGATAAGATGCTGTATTCATTTTGCTAAAATCTTATTTAAAATTTTTGCATCTATATTCATTAGGGAAATTGGTCTATAATTTTCTTTCTCTGTTTTGTCTCTTCCTGGTTTGGGTATCAAAACCATATTTGTATCACAGAAAGAATTTGGGAGGACTCCTTCTTCCCCAATTTTCAAAAATAGTCTATATAGTATTGGAATTAACTGTTCTTTAAATGTTTGATAGAATTCACTTGTGAATCCATCTGGCCCTGGAGAATTTTCCTAGGGAGTTCATTGATGGCTTGTTCAATTTCTTTTTTCTGAGATGGGGTTGTTTAAGTATTCAACTTCCTCTTCTGTTAATCTGGGCAATTTGTATTTTTTAAAATATTCATCCATCTCGTTTAGATTATCGAATATGTGGGCATAAAGTTGGGCAAAGTAGTTTCTAATTATTGTTTTAATTTCCTCCTCATTGGAGGTGAGTTCACCCCTTTCATTTTTAATATTAGTAATTTGATTTTCTTCTTTCTTTTTTAAAATCAGATTGACCAAAGGTTTTTCAATTTTATTAGTTTTTTCATAAAACCAACTATTGGTTTTATTTATTAATTCAATAGTTTTCTTAATTTCAATTTTATTAATCTTTCCTTTGGTTTTCAGTATTTCTAATTTGGTATTTACTTGGGGATTTTCAATTTTTTTTCTAGCTTTTTCAACTGCAAGCCCAAGTCATTGATCTCCTCTTTCTCTATTTTATTTATGTAAGCATTCAGAGATATAAAACTTCCCCTAATAACTGCTTTTGCAGTATCCCATAAGATTTGGTAATGTTGTCTCACTATTGTCATTCTCTTGAATGAAATTGTTGACTGTTTCTATGATTTCTTCTTTAACCCAACCCTTCTTTAGAATTAGATTATTTAGTTTCCAATTGATTTTTGGTTTATCTTTCCATGGCCTTTTATTACATGTAATTTTTAATGCATTATGATCTGAGAAGGATGCATTGATTATCTCTATCTTTCTGCACTGGATTGTGAGATTTTTATGTCCTAGTACATGGTCAATTTTTGTAAATGTTCCATGTACTGCTGAGAAAAAGATATATTCCTTTCTATTCCCATTTAATTTTCTTCAAAGATCTATCATATCTACCTTATCCAGAGTTTTATTTACCTCCTTAACCTCTTTCTTGTTTATTTTGAGGTTAGATATATCGAGTTCAGAGAGGGGGAGGTTGAGGTCCCCCACTAGTATAGTTTTGCTGTCAATTTCTTCCTTCAACTCCCCCAATCACTCCTCTAAGAATTTGGATGCTATACCACTTGGAGCATACATGTTTAGTAATGATATTGCTTCATTGTCTATGGTGCCTTTTAGCAGGATATAGTTTCCATCCTTATCCCTTTTGATTAGATCTATTTCTGCTATTGCTTTGTCTGAGATTAGGATTGCTACTCCTGCCTTTCTTACATGAGCTGAAGCACAATATATTCTGCTCCATCCTTTGACCTTTATCCTATGTGTATCCCCCCGTTTCAAATGTGTTTCTTGTAAGTAGCATATTGTTGGATTATGGCTTTTAATCCATTCTGCTATCCGTCTCCGTTTTATGGGAGAGTTCATTCCATTCACATTCACAGTTATGATTATAATCTGTGTATTTCCCTCCATCCTCTTTCCCACCATTTATGCTTTTAGCTCTCCCGTCTCCCTTCCCCTCCTCAATAGTATTCACTTTTCTCCCCCTCCTCCTTCAGCCTTCCCCTCCTTCTTTTAGCCCCCCTCCCTTTTACTCCCCTTTACTCTTATTGCTTCTTCCCTCCCTTTTAGCCTCCCTCCCCTTTCTTCCCCCTTCCGCTCCTACTACCTATAGAGCTAGTTAGGATTATCTATTTAAGATTATTGTTCCCTCCTTTAAACAAATCAGATGAGAGTACCTCTCAAACAATGCTCATCTCCCTCCCCTCCTTCCCTCTACTATAGTTTTGTACTTCTTCCTGTGAGGTAATTTGCCATTTCCTGCTTCCTCCTTTTCACACCTCCTATTACAATCCCTTCTCATACTTAAATCATATTTTTGACATGACGTCATTTACTTTATACCCATTCCCTCTACGTATATCCCTTTTATCATAATAGCTGCACAGTTCTCAAGATTAACAGGTATCATCTTCCCTTATAGGGAGGTAAACAGTTTGCCCTAATTGAGTAGCAAGTTTTTGTTTTTGTTTTTTCCCCCCTGTTTACCTTTTTATGATTCTCTTGAGACCTGCATTTGAAGATCAAATTGTCTATTGAGTTCTTGTGTTTTGGTCAGGAAGCTCTGGAAATCCCTTATTTTGTTGAATGACTTTCTCCTTGCCTGAAATGTTATGCTGAACTTTGCTGGGTAGTTGATCCTTGGTTGAAGTCCCAACTCCTTTACCTTATGGAATATTGGGTTCCAATTCTTTCGATCTTTTAATGTAGAAGCTGCAAGGTCCTGTGTGATCCTGACTGTATGTCCTTGATATTTGAATTGTTTCTTTCTGGCTGCTTGTAGTATTTTCTCCTTCACTTGATAGCTCTGGAATTTGGCAATGATATTTTTTGGGGTTTTGAGTTTGGGATCCCTTTCGGGAGGGGAACAGTGGATTCTTTCGATGACTATTTTGCCCTCTGAATCTAGTACTTCTGGGCAGTTTTCCTTGATGATTTCCTGGAAGATATTGGTCAGACTCTTTTCTTCATCATGGGTTTCTGGCAGGCCAATAATTCTTAAATTTTCTCTCCTGGATCTATATTCCAGGTCAGTTGTTTTTCCAATTAAATATTTTACATTTTCTTCTATCTTTTCATTCTTTAGATTTTGTTTGACTGATTCTTGTTGCCTCATTGAGTCATTAGTTTCTACGTGCCCAATTCTAATCTTCATTGTATTGTTTTCTTCAGTTAACTTTTGCATCTCCTTTTCCATCTGACCAATTTTTCCCTTTAAGGAGCTATTTTCTCCAGTTCATTTTTGTACTTCTTTTTCCATTCGACCAATTTTCCCAGTTAGGTTTTGTGTTTCCTTTTCCATTTGATCAATTTTCCCAATTAGGTTTTGGGTTTCCTTTTCCATTTGATTAACTCTTCCTTTTAGGGAATTATTTTCTCCAGTTAATTTTTGAACTTCCTTTTCCATTTGTTCAATTTTCCTTTTCAAAGTGATGTTCTCATCAGTGAATTCTTTTTTTATAATTTTAAAATCATTGGCCAGTTTTTCTTCTATTTCCTTCTTCAGCTGTTCCAGGTAAGCTAGTTGTGCTTGCGAGAAATTCATAGTCCCTTCTGAAGTTTCAGATGGAAGTACAGTCTCAGCTCTGACCTCTTTGGTGTTTGTGTTTTGGTCCTTATCCCCATAGAAAAGATTCTATGTTTTTTTCACTTTTCGTCTGCTTTTTCCTATTCATGATGTTGTCTCAGTGTTGTAGCTTCTGGTTCTTTCAGTCAGAAGGTACAGAACTTTGTGTTGAGCTGATGTGTGAAGAAGCGAAAAGCAGGTTTTTGTTTTTTGTTTCCCAGATCAACCCTAGGGTTAGCTTGTTAGGTGTGTGGGAGGAGTGGTCTGGTCACAGGAGATCTCCTCAGCTGACCTGAGGCAAAGGCAAGGTCAGGGGATGGTGATCCCAGCTTCCCTATTGTCTTCCCTTTTCTCCTGGAGGGCTGAGGCACGCCTATATGCTAATGTGTGTTCCCACCCTTCCTGGGGCTCCTCTCCTGGTGCAGAGGCTTGCCTGGGTCCCAGTGCGAATTTTCTCTGCCCTGGGTCCTCTGTCCTTCCAGATTGCCTCCGCCACAGTAGGAAGAATCCTCCTTTGCTATTTTCCCAGCCTCTGGTGTTGTGAGACTATTTGCCCCCTTCTGCTGTTCCTGCTGATCCAGGATTTTTCTGGGGAAATATTTTATGGTTCTTTCACGGTCATCAGGGGGGAGGAGAGAGCATTTACTGATCACTCTGCCATCCTGGCTCCTGGAAGTTCAAGTAGGTGACTTACCGAAGTTTAGTCTTTAGGCTGAAGGTTTCAAGGGCTGCTGCGCTGATATCTGGCACTCAGCGGCTCTCACCAGCTCGGTTTGGCTTGTCTCCTGCTCCGCTGGTTTCACCCTCCACTCTCGGGCTTCTTAGGTCCCTTCCGCCCTGCTGCACTGACCGCGCTGCGCTGTGCGCTGGGGGCTCACTCCCGTGGAACAGATCCTTCCCGTGGACCTTCCAGTCTAACCTGGTCTCCAAATCCGTCAAAGTCTGTCACCCACTGGATTCCGCACCTCCAAAGTTTGGTCAGATTCTCCTTTCAGAGGTATCCAGAGGAATTTGTCCAGGAGCTTAGGTGAGTTGTTGCTTTCACTCCACCATCTTGGCTCCGTCCCCCATTTTCTATCTTATCACTAATCTAATAGATGTGAGACAGTGCCCTGAGGTTGTTTTTATTTACATTTCTCTAATTATTAGTGATTTGGAAAAAAAAATTATATTGTAATTGATCATTTGTTCTTTTATTATTATTCTATTTTTTTCTTTCCTCAAAAAAATTTCTTAAGTTTGTCTCCTTTGACCATTTATATATGGGGAAATGGTTCTTGGTTTTTGTAAGTTTTACTCAGTTTCCTACATATTTGAGAACCCTTTCCTTTACGATTAAAAAATGGTTAAACCGAAACATGATGCATTGCATATCTGTAGCCATCTACCTCCAAGGGGTGGGAGGTATGTGTTGTCTGGTCGCCTGGATCTAGATTGTTCATTATAGTGAATAAAAACTACTTTTAGTGCTCATTTCATTTATGTTAGTGCAGACATGGTGTGCAGTATTTTGCTGGGTCTATTTACTTCGCCTTGAATCACTACATAGAAACTTGAACTTCATTTCAATCAGATATTTTTGATATTAAAAAAAAATTCAAGGGAATGAGCAATGATTGGTCAATATGATGGAAGCAGAAGGAATACTTATACTTGGCACCTCCTCTAGAGATTTTCCTGTTAAGAACATAATTTATAATGGGGAGAGCTGCTTCATTGTTAGTTTTCTGATGGTACATTGACAACACAGGGAGGAAAGTCACCAATTCTGCTGAGCTCTCAGAATCTATTATTTTTTTGCTGTTATTTTAATATGTCATGCAACTTTGTTATCTGAATATTAAACTTTAATGTAAGCATACTAATTAGTTTGCATTCTTGTCATCAGCAAAGACAAAAAGATATAGAAACCATATTTCTCATGCTATTATTAGTGTTAGCCTAGATCACCAACCTGTTTATCAAAGGCTGGAATATAAATCTGAGTGAAGAAGCACTTTCAAGGTTTAAGGAAGATGAGAGAATTTATATCTCCATCCTAAAAAGAGGAGTAACTAATAATGATGATTTTTTTCTGTCATGCATGATACTGTGCTGTTGTGCCAAGGAGAGCTGAAAGAAGAAATATCACCTGGAATAATGATGCCACCTTGAATAAGATTCTTATATATATACACACACATACATATATACATATGTATATATGTATATGAAGGTATATATGTATATATGTGTGTGTGTGTGTGTGTGTGTGTGTGTGTATCTTACGAACAAGAAGGGATCTAGAGATTAACTACTCCTTTCCCTTACCCCATTTTACTGATGAATAAACTGAGACTCAGTGATATTAAGGGACTTGGCTAATGTATCTCACTTAGTTAATTGAAGAATCAGAATTACAACTCAGCTATAATGATTTCAGTTAGAACATTTATACTTTCAGTACAAGAGTTATTGAGTATGTTGAAGAAATGTGGATGTCTGAAAGAGGTAGCTTAAGTTCCCTTTCAAAAGTAGTGACATAGTAGGAAGTCACTAGGTTTAGAGTCAGAGAACTTGAGTGAAAATTCTAAAGGTGGTTCTCTTGACTTTAGACAAGTCACTTAAAAGTTTCTAGTTTGCAGTTTCTTCACACTATAAAAATAGAAGTGATGGACCAGATAATATCTGAGGTCTTGTCTAATTTTAAATCCTACAATCTGAATGGTTGATATATTTAACCTACTCATAGGATCTAGAGTTTGAGTGGGTTATTTTGAATTAGCTTCAAATAGAACAGATATTCATCTGATTTTCAAAAATCACTTTCATAGAGTGGTTGGCGCAATGGTAATTTAAAATGGGGAGATCTTTTTTTTTAGACCTATGTAACCTGCCTTGTGTCACAAGGAAGCCTCAGTTATATGAGTCTGAGTCCCATGGAGTCTGGGGTAGGAGGAATTTGCTGAATGGGTGGAACAAGAAGGGGCAAAACTAGAGCAGAGCAGAGAGGAAGTTAGTCTTGAGAGCAGTCAGAGCTAGGAAGGATGCAGGCTGCTGGCTAGCATGAGTGATTTTGTGATTGCTTGTGATTTTGTTTAAGAGGGCCTGCCTGTGATTTATTTAATGGAGCTGGTTTGTGGGAAGTCTAGCAGGGGAAGGGCTTGGGGATGGGGTTATTATTGTGTATATATTTTTGTTACTATGATGGATTTGGCTTTCTGGCATCTGAATAAATGTTCTGGTTCTGTCTTGCATGTGTAGAGTCTGTGACATTTCGCAATTCAGAATTGCACTGGGATATTCATGGCTGTGGTAGGCTCTGTGAATATCGCATTGGTGCTACAGTTGATTAGGTAGTTTTAAAATACCAAAACTCAATAAATCCCTTCACACCTCTTTTACAATGGCTTCCATGAAAACTATACTAAAAAGTAAGAAAAAATAATCATTCAACTTTGGTGAAGTGAGAGGTTGTGAGAAACCTAGTTCCTTTGATAACTTCAAAAATAGTTCAAAAGGAAAACTATCTTACAGAAGAAGCATAAAAAATTACTGAGAAAATGATAAAGAAAACAGCTCCAGTATGATAAATAAATATTATGAAATACAAGGAACCAAACAGAAGGCAATAGATAAAAAAAAATGTAAATTCATTCCATTAAAAAGTACTGAAATAAATACTCAAGGGCGTAAGAGTAAGATTTGCAGGATTGTCAATTTCAGTTTCTTTCTCTTTTTCAGTTTCTTTCTCTTGCTTTGTAATTATTTACTTACCTACTGCAGCTAAGTGGTTCAGTGAGTGGAGTGCTGGGTGTGGAGTCAAAGAAGACTTGAGTTCAATTTTAGCCTCAGGAACTAGCTGTATGACCCTGGACAAGTCACTAAACCTTTGTTAGCCGATCTCCTCATCTGTATAGTAGGGATAATAATAGCACCTATCACCCAGGGCTATTGTAAAGTGCTTAGCACAGTGCCCAGTACATGACAAGTGGTATATAAATGTTAGCTATTACTGTTGTTACTATTTTTAATCTAGAATGCCAGTGAATTTGTTCTAGACATCCATGTCTACTCATTTCAAGAAATATTTTCTTATCCTCATAATCATTTGACACAGGTTCACCCAGTTTTCTGGGGACCTTCTCATATTCCCTTGGCCTCATGTAGACACCGATCTTATATTCAGGTTCTCTCTCTCTCTTGCTGAGTGAATGGCCCCAATTTTTCCCCATTCCTATATTTCTTAAAGATCATTCTTTATGCAGCTTTTTCTTTTCACAGTTATTCATTTGTAAAGTGTTACAGCTTGTTGATAACCACTATACATCTTTCCATTAATCTTTGGGTAATTCTTAATTCTAATCCTTAAGAGGCTTTAATATTGCATGACAACATTACTGGTAGAAATATAGATGAATTGGTCATTCACAAACAAGATATAGTTTATAAAGGCAACTCAGTCATCTACACTCCTCTGGTTCAAGTCATGGCCTAACTTGTTGAGCATTTGTAGGTTCTTAGGGGCAGCTAGAGGCATAGTAAATAAAGTCTTAAAGTCAGAAAAACTCATCTTTGTGTGTTCAAATAGGCCTCAGTCATCCTGATGAATATGTGGTCATTGGATTCAGATGACTCTGGAGAAGTGAGGCTGGTGACCCACACAGCCCTCCCTCACTCAAAACAAAGTCAAGTGCAAGTCATGTCATCATATCTCTGATGACATGCTCTTCTTCAGCAATGAAGGACAAATAGCAGACACTTATTAGCCCTGTTACTCTGGCCCCATCACTTAACTCTGTTTGCTCAGTTTCTTCATTCATAAATGAGCTGGGGAAGGAAATGGCAAAACACTCCAATATCTTTGTCAAGAAATCCCCAAATGGAGTTATGAAAAGTAGAACATAATGGAAACAACTTGAACAGCAGCAAGTTTCTGTTCAAGAAATACATATAAGCAGATGAGGTATTGTATCAGTAAGCACCCCAGCACACACAGGGGGGCCTGCTACCACAGGTTCTTGGATCTTCATTCATAAAAAGAAAGGCAACTTTTGAGGGGTTAACAATCACTTTAGTCAAGCACATATATCATTCTTTTAACCAAACACATATATCATTTACCTAGTTCAGGGGAGTCAGCACTCTGAACTTCAAAGAAAATACAGAGAAATCAAAAAGTCAACAGACATGGCTTTCTCAGCCTGACTATAATTCAACAGACAGGTCAAACTGTCTGACCATAGTTACCAAAGAAGGAAGCATCTAGGTTTTAAAGTCAGGGGATTCCTTTAGCAGCTTCTCAGAGTCCTCATTTGGCCAAACACTTCTAGTCAGCAAGTCCCAAAGTAAAACCTCACCATCAGAGTTTTTATACACTTTTTAGAGCCAGAGGGAATCAAATCCCTTGAGAACCAGTGTCTCATTAATAAAATGTACTGTATTTATTCACTTCTTTGTTGTTGTTTTCTTTGTGGTGGATTTTTTAGACCAAACTCCTTTGAGCCTATTACACAGAAATCTCTTTAGGAAGCTGCTATCACAATACCATGTTGTAAAAGGACCCTGTATATTACCTCACCATTTTTAGGTTATAGATATGTGGTGCTGATAAGAATTTTACAGCTTATTTTGAAAAATAAGTAAGTAAAAGTAAGTAAAAACTAATTTAGACCACCTTACATTTCTGGAAGTTGTGCTATACATTTGAAGATAAGACAGGCCCTATTTTCCCTCAGATCTTCGATGATAATACTACTACCATGTAGTACTAGAATATGCATATGATGCGAAAAAAACATGGGATTTGAAGCTATAAGACATGTCTTTTGACATTTAACAGCTATGTAACTGAGCTTTAGTTTTGTCATCTGTGTCCATAGTACCTGATAGGATGGAGACTTACATGAGATAATACATGTAAAGAAATCTGTAAATCTCAAAATGCTAATTTCAACCGTTACTTTTGTTGTCAGAGAGAAACAACACTGGACCCACAATCTTTAGTTCTGGCTTCTAATTCTAATTCTGTTATAATTTTTTTCTGTGATCTTAGACATATTATTTAATATCTTAGCTTGAGAACAGTGGATTGAGATCCCTTCCATAATTGTTATATAACATTCTTTTCTAAGCATTCTGAGCAGCTCCCATGTCATTCTCTATAAGCTTTTTATCATATTTTTGATCATTCTTATAAAGATTTTATCGACATGAGACTGATAGATTTGATGGTTGTTAATATCTTCTCAATTATCTTTAAAATTAATATAAATTCTAGCTTTAAAAAAATCTTTTGAGTGTCTCCTTTAGTTATCTTGAAAATTGATCCTATAAATGCTTTCAAAATTATGTTGACTCTGGCATGAATTTCTTCTCAATATGGTCAAGCCATTCTTTTCAACTGCATCTTCTTAAGACATGTTCTTATATAAACAAATCAAGAATTGAGGTGGTAGATTTTAAATTAGATTATTTACTCTTTGAGAATGGAGGCTTTTTGTTATTTTTATTTGTTCATTTTTTTCATTTGTATCCCCAGTTGTTATTTAGCACAGTGCCTGGCACGTAATAAGCATTTAATCAATGTTTGTTGACTTAAGTAATTGTAATAGTTCAATAGTAATGAGAATAAATTGTGGAGATGAAGATATGTTCCTAGATATACATATGTCTGTATGTACATGTACATACACATAGTCTTCCCAGTTTAATCTGTAAATGCCTTTGGCTATTTTGGGTCTCATTCCAAGTGTCTATGAAAGCCTTTTCACTCTATACTGCTATTTTGTGAAGCACCACTTCTTCTAATCATCTGTTATCCTTCTCCATAAGGTTTTTCAAGTAAGTTTGCATTGTAAATCCATGTTGTCCTTAATTGGCATGTTTATGTGATTGGAGATCAAGTGAATTCAAGGTTACTGGCTTAGGGAATTTGCTACCTCTACCTTGCTATAAGATAACTACTCCAAAAAAAAAAAAAGTTACTATCAAAATCAATTTCTTTATCTTTATCCATTTCCCATTTTGAGGGGCAACAAAAGATTGTCTGAAGAGTTTAGGCTAGAATTAGTCTAATTCCACGAATTACCTTTTTATCTTTTTCCACTGAATAACAAGATAGATAAATCAAGTATCACATGAAGTGTGAGTTATTTACTGTATTTTTGAATAATTTCCAAAACACTCTTAACTTCTTTTATCAATGAAGTTTTAATTTTCAGACTCATTTTTATAATACTCAATTAAGTCTACTATTTCTCAGTACAAAAACATGGAAATCCTTCAATTTCTGATGGTAGATAAATGCAGAGAATAGGTATCTTTTGCTGTTGTAATTATGGGGTGAATACCTGTTGTACTTTTACAGTTTATTTTAGAAGAAATCAAAACAGTTTATCTCTTTGAAAATAGCCTTTCAGTTCAAAGGAGACCCTTTTTGCACTGAAGATTATATATTTCATGGGAAAGTAAAGAAAAAAAAAACCAAAAGCACCAAAGAAGTAGCAATGAATTAGGATTTCAAGGAGGTATCAAGTAAGACTAAGTACTTGCAGAAAATGCACACATAACCTACTAAAACTGGAAAGAATACGTGTGAAGGTAAGAATGCTACTGTCAGACATCAGAGAAAAACACAGATGTAAAACATCAAAACAAAATCCTACCTAATAGATGGAAGTGGGTGCTAAGAAATTCCTACCGCTTCTTGTGGGACTTTGCTGATACATGATTCCACACAATTTCCCTAGAGGCAAGTTCCTTTTGCTAACTTGCTTATTAACAATAAAATCTATAGGGCCAATTGGCACTTGGCTGCTTCCTTTTGCATTCACTGGAAGATGCAAATGAAGTCCAGCCCTCTTGAAAGATTTCCATCTAGGCCATGAAACGGGTGAAAGTTTGGAGGTGTTCTTCAGTTTTATCCTGTCAATCATCAGCAGATTCATATTCATGGTTCTAAACCACGCTGCACTCAACAGTGCCTCCCACCCAACAGCCGGTAATCAATTTCAGAACATAGGGAATTACTTTTTTTTCTCTCCCATCTCAGTGCTCCAAATCCACTGTCCCTTGGAGGGATGGACACAGAAAGAAAAAAATATCTGTCTTTTCATTGCAATGTGTCCACAGCATTTGCATTCTCCAGAGGGGAAAGTGCCTCTGAATGATATTCAGAAATGACTAATTGTGTCTGGTGCCAGGTGCACAATGCAAATCACCTAGTTTGGATTTCTCATTTCTTAAAGAATTGTTACCCCTAGCCCTCCCTGTGCCACCCGCCCCCCCAAATTTCCAATTGCTTTTCAAGGTGTATTTATTGTTTCTCTAGAAGCTGTGTGCCTTCTTTCTATTTATTATTCTAGATAATTTCTTTGGGTTTGTTTAGTTTTGTTTTCGTTGCGTTCCTTATTGAATTTTGATCAGAGCAGCAGATGCAAATGCTTTTTTTTCTTTTCTCAAATACCTCTGCTAGTCCAGATATGAATTCCTGGAGGGGGATGGGATGAGATGGGATAGGTAACTGTCATGTGATTGTCATTTGTTACTGGAGATGTTCTTGGTGAGATGTCCTTCAAACTGAGTGAGATTAATGGGCATTAATAGATAGGAACTCATTAACATGCGCGTTGGAACCTGTCAGCTCTTTGTTAATATAAGTGCTATATAGCTACTCAATGCTGTTTGTGAGTCTTCCTTTCAGGGCTAATTTTTATTCTCTAGCTATGTCTTTTTATCTCAGTAGTGTTATTATGTAATTATCAGTCTTAGTGTTGTGTGAGCTACTTTTATGTGGTTCATTGTTTTTTATCCCTTATGATCAAGGGTGATTGTCAGTTAATTTGCATAAATCTTTGCCAAATATCCCTCAGTTGGCACTATTTGGTTCAATATGATATCTTTCCAGTAAGAGAAAAGGAAAAAAGAAACCTGAATATTAACTATAGAGGGTTTATTTGATTTTATTTCTGGTTATGAACTATTTTTACTAAGATAAAATGTAGAGAAAATGTTTTTAAGGAGAAAATCATAAATCCCAATGCACTTACTGTCAGTATCACAGACTCTAGCACTTGATTATCTGCCATCTTTTATTATTTTCTAATTGTCTTTTCTCCCTAGCTAGATTGTAAACTATTGGAGAGCAGGCAGTCTGTCTTCAGTTTCTTTCATATGTTGTACAGGGGCTAGTTCAGGATTGGGCTCACAATCTGCTCCAGGACTCCAGGGGATCTGTGATACCAACAGTGTGAATATTCCCTCCAGCAATGCTGCTTACAACCATTTATGCCTGCCCATCCTGTGTCAATCTCATTTGTGTCCTCTGTCATGGAGACTGTGCTCACCATGGGGGCACACTCTGATCATTCACTTGACATTGGATGGATAGCAGTGAAGTACATTAGTTATCTATTGTTAACCCTCATTTTCGGGGTGTGGCTAGCCCATTATTTTTACTGTTCATTTGTAGAAGTAAAGAACCTTTCACTGTATTTTGCAGTTGTTTATTACCTCTACGCTTCTGACTCTCTATTATTTTCATTTATACAAGTCTTGATTATCTGCTATATTCCATTACATTCCTTAGGACAGATGGTAGATACTCACTAGCGACTTATAGAATTGAATCTAGCCATGTGGCACAGTGGAAGGATTTCTGGATTTAGAGTTGGAAGATCAAAGTTGAATCCTAACCTTTGTACTTATTATTCCTGCCATTTAGGGCAAATCATTTTTTCCTGTCAGGGCCTCAGTTTCTTTGTTTTTAAAGCAATGGGCATTGTACTAGATGACTTTTGAGTCCTCCTGCTTGAAATATATGGGTCTATTATCAAGGATTCTAAAAATGAGCAAGGCTCCATACTCCTACACCTGCATGAATAACTTAAACCTCCTGTATTTGGAAGGTATGTTTGATAGATAGATAGGTGGATGGATAGTATATAGACAGAAAATAGATAAAAGGATCTAAAAGTCTGTACACACACATATAGACACAAACACACATTTATTTATTATGAGTATCCCAAGAAAACGTCTTTCAATCTTCATCTTTGGTACTTCTATCTCATTACTGTAGAGAGTCCTGGGTTATTTCTCTACAGTAAGAATGCATGGCGCTATCCCCTCCACTCAATTGCAGTGTATTTCCATTAGAAGTAAGATGAAAGAGCAAGTTTAAACATTTGCTACTTCATTAAGTATTTATAAGACAATCTTCATCTACATTATTTTCACTAATTTCCAGTCAGTGTTAGCTGTAATAATAACACAGTCTATTTTGTTGTTTACACAGCTGTAAAACATTCTGCTTTAGTACACCCACATACAAGTCATCTACCCCTGTCATCAGCAATACATGTGCAAGTGTTTCCCATGGAGAGACATTGTATTATAGGGGAAAGAACCCAGAAATTAGTCAGGGAGCCTGTGTCACCATGAGCAAGTCCATTCCCTGTTCTGGTCTCAGTTATTTCATCTGTAACTGAATGAGGTTTTGACCAGACGACTTCTAAAGCCCCTTTGAGCACCTAATATATGGATTATATGATTCCATGACCTTCAGTCACTTAACCAATATGTATCTCCATTTTTTCACATATAAAATGAGGGGACTAAACTAAATGGTGGCTAAGGTCCCTTCCAAGTTACAATCTATTACTCCACAATCTCTTTCTCATGGTCTGTATTCATGAACAAGCACCTTGCACAACGTCATGACAAAATGTTCCTGGGGTTCAAGATCAAGGCTGTTGATCAAGGCTGTTTCCCAGAGTAAATCACCTCTCCACCCCCCCTCCCCAAATCCTTGCTTAAAGTGTCTGCTATAACTATGAATTCAGGCCTTCCCAATGGGGTTGGTGCATCAAAGATGCCTTCAAGGACAATGAGAAGCTTTCCTTCTTAAGCAAGATCTGATTCAATACTCTACTATGAAAGTAGTGATTTTAAACTCATCTCTGGTGCCATTTTGACACATGCTGCATGAAGACTTTCCTGATTCTACCCCCTTCCCCTCTCTGTTACCTTGCCCTGGACACATAGATTGTGCTAGAATGGACTCATACTGACACACATTAGTGTAGCAGTTATTAAATTTCAAACGTGAGCATTTTATACATTGGAAATCAACAAATGTTACAAACCAGGACTTGATATATTGTTTTGTTAATTGTCTTAACTTAAAAAAACTTGTTAAGGGGAACATTGATAATGCATATTAAACTTAGTATGTTTAGGAATTAATTCTTTTTTTTTCTGGAGAGCCAATTGTTAAACCAGGCCACACCGGATCTTATCTGTCTGTGTATGTGCTATATCACTGTCCTTTTGAATGCAAACCCTTTGTTGAAAGAAGCTCATTTTCATTTTTGCTTTTGTGCTTCTGGTGCTTACCACTGTGCCCTGCATATAGTAGACACTTAATAATTGCTTCTTGAATAAATTTGAACTTCCTGTCCAAAAACATATAATTAATTAAATAATTAAATATATGTAGATACCACACTTTGAGTTTACAAATGATAAAAATCACCTGAAGAAGGAATGAATAACAGAATGTCTTCTGTTTTTGATGTCTGTATCCTGTGACTAGAAACTCAATTAACATGCAGTGCCACCAAGTTGTGTCTACCCAAGTAGAATATAATTGATGGGATTTGGGAATTATCTAGTGGTTGTCTGTGTAGACCAGTGTCTCCACTCATCATCATCTCCTCACTCATTCCTTTCCTCTTCCTGATCTCCTCAGAAATTTCCAGCTTCAGATTTATATTCTTCTTATCCCTTCCAGTTTTTCTAAATCAAACTACCCATGTCACCTGCTTACTAGGTGAACTTTTGCTTCAATAAGAGTTCACAGTGAGTTTAAAGAAACTTACTATCATGTCAAAGATAACATATTTAAGAAGGTGAGTTATACCGAGGATAGCTAACAGTTTAGTGTAGTGAAAAAGGGCTTGTGAATGTTAACTATCTCATCACATCTGACATAAGGATTATAAAACCCATCATCTCATTTTACTTTTACCATTACCCTATAAGGTATGTACCCTTTTTATAGGTATCCCCATTTTATAGATGGGAATATAAAGAACTTGACAATGGTTACATAGGCAATAAGTACTGGAGGTCAAAATCAAGCATAGGTTTTTTTTTATTGTTTTATTTTATTTTTCCTCAATCCAAGTTCAATTTTCTTCATTCCTTCAAACCAAATGGCATCTCATGAAAGTTCAAGACAATATTTTTTTACATTCATTAAGAAAGCATCCCTTATGCAAAGGTAGAGCAAACAGCTACTTATATGGCAGGATTTGAAGGACTTTGAAAGAAATTCCTGCCTGATTCACCACGCCTGGATTTCCCAACATTGACATCATTTTCCACCTGGCTGATCTCATGGACTTTATATTCATCAGAAATCCATCATCCTACAAGATAACTTCAACTTTGAAACTCACACCTTCTCAGCACCCCTTGTCCCTTGGGTCAGTTCCTTGCTTCCTCTGATTAGAGAGGGGGGACTTTGCAGAATTTCTTCCAGATCCTCCACCATTTGAAGAAGAAGCCCAAGGAACTTACCACATCTCTTCCAATTTGAATGCTCTCCTGGTCTTCATGATTTTCAGAAAAATGTTGTCGTCCTACAAGATGAAACCAATTCTGTAGCTCACAAGTCTTCAGATTATTTCCCACCCTGGCGGCTGATCATGCCCCAGATTTGGGTACCTGCTCTTCCTCATTTTCAACTTCTTTTCATGTGTTTTCTTCCATTATTAGATTGCAAGATCTTTGAGGAAAGGGACTGACTTATGCACTTTTTATATCCCTAGAGCTTAATACAATGCCTGACACATAACAGGCACTTAATAAATGTTTTTTGACTCTATATCTGACAGATACAGTCTACTTTTTAACAATGGTAAGTCATATTTCCTGGACGGGGTAGCTCGTTACTTAGCTGACAAATCACCATTTGCTACTCATTTCTACATAATTGAATCTTCCAGGCTAGAAGGGAAAAGGATACAGAACAAAACATGGATAAATTTTGATATAGTGAAGGAGAGGCTCCAGTCATTGAAAGAGAAGCAACAGAAAACCATGTAGTTTGAAAAGATATCCAGAAGTCAATCAGTAACCAAGTATTTCTTGAGCACCCACTATGTTCCAGGTTTGGGAACAACAATGAAAAAAATGTAACCGCCCTTCTCAAGGACTTGTTTGTATTCTGTTGGGGAAGACAACTTGTATGTATATAGGTATATACAATATATTTATACAAAAATGTGATATTTGGGAAAAGGGCACTACCAGCTGGGTAGTAGAGTGGAGCAGGAAAGGCTTCATGTAAAAAGTGGCACTTGAGTTGAGTCTTGAACAAAACTTGAAATTCTAAAGAATTCTAAGAGGCAGAGATGAGAAGATGAGAAGGCAATGAGCCATTTTGGACCACTGAGTGCATCCTGTAATAAAGATGAGACCTAAAGGGAGGGGCCAATGGAAAGGAATAGAAAACCATCTCTACCTATTTCACAACTTCATTAAGGACAGACATGCCTCTGGCAAGATGTATAATTGTGCAGGAAAGAGAGCAAGTTTCTTTTACATACTCCCTGGCTCAGCACAGCCCAAAAAGAGCACAACACTGGTAACCTTCAGCTCAGTTTGGGGCACTAACAATTCGCAGGAGGCTCTGCCTGTAGATATACATGCCATTTGATACACTGATAGAGGACCACAGAAGTGAATCTTTCCACTGATCTCTGTTTCTTGATGATCTGCAGTATGAATACAAAATAGTCCTTTGTAGCTCTTTCATTTTGTGGTGAAGGAAATGGCACTCCAAACTGAAGTTACTGTACTGTAATCTCCTTCAAATCACTCCCAAGATGCCCAGCATTCCTTCCAGGCTACACTATGTCTTCTGCAATGGCTATTTGTCCCAGGGAATAGGAATCAAAGAGACAGTTTTTTCTAGGTTCTGTCTTGGAGTGGATGTTTTTGTGCTCAGCCATCTGAAGAGGATGAGTAAATGAAGCAACTCTGCTCTTCAGTAATAGTCCCCCCCCCTCCTTCCTCTCCCCACCTCCATGTGATTACACTACTTTCTATACTTTTCCATATTCATTATGTCATAGGAACCGAGTTCCCCAATCATAAATATATCTTTGAATTTCTAAGAAAAGTAGGAAAGGCAGGAATATATATTAAGCACAAGAAAACATACTCACACAAAAACAAAATTAGACTACAAATTAAAATGTGATATGTGAGAATTTTATGTACACTAAATAGACAAACTTAACAGTGTCATTCCTCTCCAGAAAAGGAAGCTTAGTCTGTCTCAGAATATTTCCTCACTAACTCCTGATCAGCTTGTAGCAGAGAAAGACCATTACAGAGATTGAAGCATGATGGATGTCAGTCAATCAACAAGCATTTATTAAGTACCCACTATGTGTCAGACACTATGCTAAGCACTGGGGATAAAAAGAAAGTAAACAAACAAACAAAAATCACAAGGGAAAAATAAACAAACAGTCCCTGTTCTCAAAGAGATTGCAGTGCAATGGGGAAAAATAACAGCCAACAACTACGTACAAGGAAGCTACATACAGGATAAACTGAAGGTGATGAACAGAGGGAAGGCACTGATATTAAAGGGTTTTGGGGAAAGGCTTCTTGTAGAATGTGGGATTTTAGCTTTGACTTGACAGAAGCCAAGAAAACCAGGAGACAAATATGAGAGAAGAAAGACTTCCAGTCATGAGGGACAGATAGTGAAAATTCCCAATTTAGTGAAACGGAAGCAGCTAGGTGTTATGGTGGATAGACTGCTGGATCTGTAATCAGGAAGATTTGAGTCTAAATCCAGCATCTGATCCTAACTGACTGAATACCCTGGGCAGGTCATTTAATTTCTGTCTGCTTCAGTTTTCTCAACTGTAAAATAGGGATTATAATCGCACCTATCTCCTAGGGTTTTCATATTTATAAAGATCATATTTATAAAGCACTAAAGCAGTACCTGGCACATAGTAGGCATTATACAAATACAAAACAGATATTCCTCATATCTGTTTTATTATTTTGAGGAAGTCTGGTTCTGTATGGAAACACTTTAAGCCATAAGAATCAGTGAAATTGTCATGGAAGAACATATATAAAGAGAACAGGTGACTGAAGACAAAACATTGGAGGTAACTACTTAAGTGTTGAATGGAGAAAAGGAAAAAAAGACTAAAGAGAACTGGGCAGAGTGATATGAGAATTGGAATAGACCATCTGTCCTAATTAGGTCAGTAGGAAGGGCAGATGAGGCAAAAATAAGTAGGAAAATCATGGAGGTTATAGATTGTCTTCTATAATTTGGAAGTTTGATGTAATTTTCGACTTCAGTACAAGTGTTTTCAGAGGAATGATGCAGATGGAAAACATTATAGGGGTGGAAGGAATGAATAATGATAAGGAAATGGAAGCAGCCAAGATAGATAACTTTTCTCTAAGTTTGATGAAAAAAAGGAAGTGAGACAAATGATGGAGGTGGGGGTAGAAGTGGTGGTGTAGTTAGGAGGGAGAGATTTTTATAGGGCATAGATAAGAGAGCAATATTAGAGAGTGAAAACCCATTCTCCTTATATTATACTGAATCTATATTGTTGTGCTGAAGTTGTCCTTCAGTTGTTTCACTCTTGTCTGACTCCATTTCAGGTTTTCTTGGCAAAGATGCTCGAGTGGTTTACCATTTCCTTCTCCTCTACTGTCCTCTCCCCCAATTCGTTTTGCTTATTTCCTTCTTATTTTTTATCTTCATTGAGAGTAGTTAGATTGGGATTCAGAATACCTAGGCGTTAGTCCTGACGCTAGCAGTTACCATGTGCCTTTAGAAATAATCTACTAAATCTCTTTCATTTCAATGCAACCGATATCTGTTAACTACTAACTGTGTTCTAAGCCCTGGGAATAGAAGGCATTGAAAGACCCCCTCTGCCAAAAAAAAATCCTTGTATTCAAGGAGCTTACATTCCACTGGAAATAAGGAAACTTATAAGTGATTATAATCTATATTAAAGATATAGAGGACAGCAATGCAGGGCTTGGAGGGAGTGGGGGAATATGATGATCAGAAAAGGCTTCCAAGCGGAAGTAGCAGTTGAACTGAGCCTTGAAGGAAGGTAAAGACTCTAAGAGGTAAGAGGAGGGAGGGCTGAGAAACGGGGGAGTACAGGATGGAGATAGGAACAGAGGAAAAGAGATACCCTGTTCACTGGAAGATGTGCTATTAAGAGATGGAATATCAAACAGTAAGGAGACACATTTGTAAAATAATGATAGTAAAACATTTCTACCTCTGTGAAAGTGTTATCAAACCTCAATGATAATTAAAAATACTTTGCAAATCATTATTAAAAAATCAATGTTATTACATTTGAATACTTCACTGAAATAATCAGCTTCGGAAGTGGTTTTAGGGATCATAGGGAGGAGAGAGCTAGGGCTCCTTAGAAGAAATTAAGACCCAATACATAGCAGCAAGTGCTAACCTGAAATAAAAGGTTATGGTTCCTTGTTGCACATGGGAGAGGTTCAGTGTATGTATCTCATCATGGTGATACCTACCTCCTGCCAAATGCACACCTACTCTGACTCTTTTTCTTCACATACTTACGAAATGAGCATTGCAGTCATGCCCCTTTACTATTTGGAAGCCACTTGATTGCTTGCGTATTTTTACCTTTGAGTCTGTGAAATCAACACTAGCAAAGGAAAGTCCATTAGCAACCTGCCAGGTTTTATTCTATAACCATTCCAAAAAGCTAATTCTGGAAGCATAGTTGGTAGTGATGGTGGAGGAGGGGACATTCTCAAAAATTGGGTATGTGCGTGTGTGTGTGTGTGTGTGTGTGTGTGTGTGTATGTGTGTGTGTATTTACTTCTCAAAAATCAAGTTTTTCTCTCCAAACCATCTGCCGTGTAATCAGATTCTGTGGTCATCCCAGACAGACTCAGTCAAATGAAAGTACAGATGGTCGTTCATTACAAAATAACACAGGAGGCTCAGAATAGATGATACATTCGGTCATTTTCGCACATAAAGTCCCTGATTAAGTATGAAAAATGTGAACATTTGTTTATCTTGGAAAAACTGCTATTACTTGTCAGGCATGACCAATTAGGTATTTCTAAACTGTTACTCATATAATTAAGAAAAACAGCCATCTGTAAAGTCAGAAGTTTGCATCTTTCTCTCTTTTTTTTCCTGATCCACATGTAAATGCAATTTCTCTAATCTGATTTACTTGAAAGACAGTTACCAACCAGAACACAAGAGCAGATGATTGAAACAGGTCGATTTTATAATTTTCTTTTAAAAAACCCTTTCCCTCTCTAACTGTATATCACAGATGTTGTAGATAAAAAGAGAAGCAAATAACTCCTAAACACTACAGGAAAATGTTCTGGTGATATTTATCTTTTTTTGTAACCTCAATGCTAAATGGATCCAGTCTTCTTCATTGTGCTTTAATGCTTAACATTAGAAAAGTGGACACAATATTCCTGTTAAGAAGCCTTTAAAGGTTAAACTCTAGAACAGATGCATGACTTTACTTTTCCAGGCATCTGTGTTTAAATTTTTCCCATGAGATAGAGTCTATCAGTCAGCAAGTGGTCAGTCAGAAATTGCTATAGGATTGTTCTGTCTAGATATTTTGAGATGAGTCAGTGTGGAATAATGAGTGGAATGAACACTAGATTTTCTATCTAGGGACTTTGTTTCAAATCCTGGCTCCACTACTTAACAGCTGGGTAAACTTGGGCAAAACCCCTTATAAACATCTGGACGTCAGTTTCCTCATGCATTTTAAAGTAAGGGGTTTTGACTCATCCTTTAAAGTTCCTTTATGGTCCTAAATTTATAATTCTATTTTCCTATGAAAGTAAGAAGAAGAATCAATCAAGGAATGAAAATATTTTTACAAAGCATTTACAGTGTACCAGACATGGGACTAGACATTGGGAAGGCAAAGAAAGGCACAAGCAGTCCCAGTCTTTCATGGATTTTACCCATTTTAAGTGGAAAGAATACTGAACTTAGAGACAGGAAGGTCTGAGTTCGAGTCACATCACAAGCACTTATTAGCTTATATTTTATCCCCTTTCATACATTCTATGATCAAAGGTTGGGGAGACACCTCTATTTCCTCCCCACTTTAACCTTTTCTCAGTAGAGAGAAGAAAATAAAACAAAGTATATTAGTCAAAATTAAATTTTTACCACTTTGCTCTCCAATTTTCCTACCATTTTTTTCTTTGAAATGGCTAGTCCTTACCTCTGAATCTGTTGTCTTTGGCTTTATTAAATGCTATGTTCATTTTCTTTTATATGTTATGAACCTAATCTTTTCCACTGATTGACCCCTCTATTTTTAACCTGTATCTAATAATGTGATGATTACTGCTTTGTAATATTCTTCAAGATCTATTACTGCTTAATCCTTCCCTTCCCCACTTTTTTACATAAGAAACCACTAGATCCTTGATATATTGTTCTTCCTAATACATTGCTATACAAGCACATCTGATTTTATTGTGCATTGCTTTGTTGTGCTTTGCAGATATTGTGTTCCTTTACAAACTGAAGGTTTGTGGATACCCTATGCTGAGCAAGTCTATGGGCACCATTCCAATAGCATGTGCTCACATTGTGTCTCTGTGTCACATTTTGGTAATCCTTGTGATATTTCCGATTTTTTTCATTATTGTCATAACTCTTATGGTGATCAGTAATCAGTGATAGTTGATGTTACTATTATACTTGCTATGGAACACCACAAACAGCAGCTATATAAAGGCAAAATTTATCAATAAATGTTGTTTCTGACTGCTCAACTGACCAGTCATTCCTATTTCTCTCCCTCTCCTTGGGCTTCCCTGAGAAAAAATAATATTGAATAATATTATATAGACATAGTTGATAAAGTAGTGGCAGGGTTTCAGAGGATTGATTCCAATTTGAAAGAAGTTCTGCTGTGGGTAAAATGCTATCAAACAGCATCATAGACTACAGAAAAATCTTTTGTAAAAGGAGGATTCGATTGTTATGGTAAACTTCATTGAATCTTATTTTAAGGAGCTGCCATAGCCACTCCAGCCTTCACCAACCACTACTTTGATCAGTCAGCAATCATCAACATTAAGGCAAGACATTCCACCAGCAAGAAGATTAAACTCACTGAAGACTCAGATAATGGCTAGCCTTTTGTTTAGAAACAAAGTATTTTTAAATTAAGTTACATGCATTTTTCAACATAATACTATTGCACACTTTGCAGACTACAGTATAGTATAAGCATAACTTTTATGTGCACTGAAAAACCACGTAATTCATGGGACTCACTTTATTGTAATATTAATTTATTGAAATAATGTGGAATCAAAAAATGCATCATCTCCAAGGTGTGCCTATATTATTTTCCTGTCTCTATAAAGTAATTCTTTGACACAATAATGAGTAAGCAAATTAAATTATTTATTATCATATATTTACATACCTATGAGCATTAATATTTCTCCAATGATTCATGATTGTTGTTATTTGTATAACCAGTTTCAACTAGGTATATTCATTTATGCAGTTCATGTTTATGTACCAATAGGTAGAATTCAATTTATTTATATATTCTGACATTATTTGAATGGCATTTAACTTTTGATCTCCTAAGTTTTTTTGGTTAAATACAAAAGTGTTGGTGATTTAATATGGGTTTATTTTATATTTTGCAATTTTTGCTTGATGGTGTTATTGGCCAAAAAAGAGTTACATAATCCGGAAAAAGAGATGATTTTCTTGCCCCTGTTATTGTTTATCCCCTGAATATATTTTCTTGTCTTATCACTACAGCTGTCATTTATATAATTTCCTGAAATAGCAGTAGTGATAAAGAAGATTCTTGCTTTACCACTGATCATACAGGAAAGGACTCTAGGTCATTCTATTACATATAATGTTGGCTCTTGGGTTTAGTTGGAAACAACTTACCATTCTAAGGGAAGGCTTATTTATTCCTATGTTGTTCTGTATGTGTATGTGTATATGTGTTCACAGAAATTGGTGCTCTTTGTTAAAAAAAAAAAATTGCCCTTATTGATATGCCATGTGATTTTAGTGTTTTTTTTTTTTTCCTGTTAATGTGGCCTATTTTGTTTGAATGGATGGAATCAACCCTTTATTCCTAGTATAATTCCTACTTGGTCACAGTATCTACTATTTGCATATGTTGTCTCTTTGCTAATATTTTATTTAAACTTTTTGTGTAGATATTCATCTACATTTTTCTGATTTGTCTTTCCCTAGTTTAGATGTCATGATTATATTTGCATCAAAGAAGAAATTTTGTAGAATCTCTTACTTTTCTATTTTTACATTTCATGCAATATTGCAGTTAACTATTCTTTGAATGTTTGATAGAATCCTCTTGTAAATTCACCTGGTCCTGTTTTGTTTTGTTTTCCTTTAGGAAATTCATTTATAGCTTGTATTGTTAATTTGTTTTTGCATAGTGGGAAGATCTCTTCTAACCATTAATAGGCTCATGAGACCTGCTTGAGTCACATGGAAACCTGTGTCACATGAGTCTGTGGTGGGAAGAGTTTGCGGAATGAGTAGAGCAGGAAGGTGGAGCCAAGCTGAGAGGAAGTTGGTCACCGCAGTTAGAGCTGAAGGAGAGAGAGGAAGCAGGCAGTGAGCTGTGAGTGTGCGTTTGTGGGAAAGACCTTTTGGGGAAGACTTGAGGATGGTGCTGCCTCTGCTATGATGGATTGACTTTCTGGTGTTGGGATTCGACTTTCTGGTATTTAAATGTTTTGGTTCTGTCTTCCATGTGTAGAGTCTGCTATATTTTGTGATTCAGAATTACACTGGCATATTCATAGCCATTGTAGGTGCTGTGAGTATTGTGTTGGCACTATACTTGTTCAGTTACTTTTTCTGATATTGAATTATTTGAGTTCACAATGTAAAGATTTTAGATTTTTCCCCTCTTTGGTAAATATTCATCAATTTCTTATAAGTTGTCCAGTTTGTTGAAATATGTTTCATCAAAATAGTTTCTAATTCTTCTTTATTTCTTTTTTCATTACCTGGGAATCATCTTTCTTCAATTTTGAGACAAAGATTTTGGTTTTATTCTACTTGTTAAAAATTAAATTAGCTAAAGATTTCTCTCTCTCTCAAAGATTCTATCTTTATTTATTAATTTTTGTTTGTTATTTGTTTTAAAATATTGTTCATCACTTATTTTTAGAATTTCTAGCATGATATTTATTTATTTGTTTTACTTTATTGGTTTTATCTTGTTATTTTCCTTTTTTCCTAAATTCTAATCATGGCGCTCTTCATCTCTTTTTTGATGAAATTATTTAGAGATATACATTTTTCTTAAGACCTATTTTTGCTATATCCCACAAATTTTGAAATGTTTCCTATATTGGTGTTATCTTCAAAGAAATTTGTTTTTGTTTTTGTGACTTGTACTTTGACCTACAAATTACTTAGGGTTAATTTATTTAATTTCTGGTTGACTGCAATATTTTTTTCAATTACTTTAATTGAATTTAATTTTATTGCATTATAATCAATAAACAATATATATAAGACTTACTTTTCTGGGTTTTTTGAAACATTAGAATTTTCAAGAATTTTTTAAAAAATTATTTGCATATTTAAATTTTCTCAATGACATGTAAAAGCATTTAACAATCTTTTTTAAAAGTTTTGATTTTCAAATTTTTACCTTTCTTCCTCCTTGAGAAGGCAAACAATTTAATTTTGATTATAAATGGGAAGTTATGCAGAATATACATTAGCCATGTTGTAAGAGCAGACACAAACAAAACAATAAAAATTCAAAAAGTAAAAAAAAAAGTATGCTTCAGTCCACATTTAAGGTTCATCAATTACCTCTGGAGGTGAAGGATAGCATTTTTTATCATGGGCCCTTTGGAATTTTCTCAGACCATTGTTTTGATCACAGCAACGAAGTCTTTCACAATGATCATATTTACAATGTTGCTATTAATATGTACAATGCTCAGGTCCTACTCACTTCACTTTTTATCAGTTAATATATCTTCTTAGGTTTTTCTGAGAACACACTGCTCATCATTTATTATAACACAATAGTATTCATTCATTGTCTTATATATCAACTTGTTCAATCATTCTGCAATTGATGGACATCCCCTCAATTCCCAATTCCTTACCACCACAAAAGAGTTGCTATCAATATTTTTTGTACAAATAGATACTCTTCCCTTCTCTTTGATCTCTTTAGGATACAGACCTAGATGTGGTATTGCTAGGTCAAAGGGTATGAACAGTTTTACAGCCCTTTGGTATAGTTCCAGACTGTTCTCCAGAATGGTTGTATCAGTTCACAACTCTACCAACAATGTATCAGTGTTCTAATTTTCACACAACTTCTCCAACATTTTAATTTTCCTTTGCTGTCATATTAGTCAATCTGATAGGTGTGAAGTGCTATCTAAGAGCTGTTTTAATTTGCATTTCTCTAATGCAGGCCTGTACAACCTGCAGCACCTCAAAGGATTTCAGATGACCTGAGGAAATGTGGAGGAACATGGAAAGAAAATCCTTTGGTGTGCTGCAAGCAGCCTGTAGGTTGCAGGTCTGTTCTAATCATAAGTGAGTTAAAGCATTTTTTTTTAATATAACTGTTGATACTTTTAATTTCTTCTTTTGAAAATTGCTTGTTCTCATATTTTTACAATTTGTCAGTTTGGGATTGGCTTTTATTTTATAAATTTTGCTTAGGTCCCTATGTATTTTAAAAATGAGACCTTTATCAGAGGAAATTGCTATAAATTCCCATCCCCCACCCCCCAGTTTCCTGCTTTCCTTCTAATTTTTTTCTGAATTAGTTTTGTTTGTGCAAAAGCTTTTTAATTTCATGTACTCAAAATTATTTATTTCATTTCTTGTAATCAACTCTGTTTCTTGTTTGGACATAAACTCTTCCCTTATCAATAGCTCTGGCTGACAGGGACATTTTCCCATGCTCCCCTAATTTACTTTTGACATCACCCTTTCTCTCTTAATCATTTATCTATTTTAATCTTATTTTGATATATGGTGTAAGGAGGAGGTGAAGGAGAAAGAGGAGAAGACTGATGACAGAAAAGGAGTGTGCTCAATGAAAATGTTCAATGCTTTTTGCAGTCAACTTCCAGCTCAGATCTCAGTCATAGATTCTGATTCTTTCGTTTTTTTCTGCTCAGAATCTCTTTTGATGCAAACTTCTATCCAGACCTTAGTCACAACTTCTGACTCTTTGTTCTTTTGAGTCAATCAGAAGGGTAAACAAAATAATGATAATTGCTAGTATTTGTATAGTACTTTGCAGTTTACTCACAACAGTTCTGTGAAGTAAGAGCTATTATTGTCTTTGTTTTATAGAGAAAATTTAAATGATTGGCCCAGGGTCACAGTTAGTAAGTGTCAGAGACAGTGTTTGTACTGAAGACTTTCGAGCTCCATGCCAAGTGCTTGTACTTGTGCCACCTAGTTACTTCAAAAGCTAACATTTAGGTAACACTTGAATGTTTTCATGATCCATCCTCAAAAGTTAGAGGTTATTTGATGCCCTTTACCTGCTCTCCTCTTAATTCATCCTTTCCCTGTTAGTCTTTTATCTTTTTACTTTATTGATTTTAATCTTTTCTTTCCATATAAACTTTTTCATCTTGACAAGTAAGTTATTTTTGGTTTTAATTCTATGTATTTTGTGTTTTAATATATTGGATTGCATGTTCTCTTCTCCTTTAAAGTGGTAGCTATTAAATCAAGACTGGTCCTGATTATGGTTCTTTGTTACTTGACCTGGATCTTTCTGGTTACTTAAAGTATATTTATTTGACTTAGAATCTCTGGATTTTGGCTTTGATATTCTGAGGATTTTTTCATTATGGTACTTCTATCTGAAGTTTCTAGTGTATTCTTTCAATTTTTCTTGGCCTTTAGGCTCTGATAGGTTTGAACAGTTTTCCTTCATGATTTCTCAAAAAATATCTATCCAGAATCTTTTTTTTGTTGTTGTTAATGGCATCCAAAAAGTTCATTAATTCTTGGATTTTATTTTTTCCTTTACCTGTTTTCTAGGTCCACCAAAGGTGGATGAGCAGTCCTGAAAAGGGCTCAGTAAGGCCTCACAACTGAGGAGCAAGTCCTCTCTTAAAGAGAAAAATGCAAAAGAATCCTTTACCTAAATAAACTGACATTCTAATGAGTAGTTATATCACGTACACAG
Organism: Notamacropus eugenii; assembly: GCF_028372415.1. Taxonomy (NCBI): domain Eukaryota; kingdom Metazoa; phylum Chordata; class Mammalia; order Diprotodontia; family Macropodidae; genus Notamacropus; species Notamacropus eugenii. The sequence continues at coordinate 132,581,052 of NC_092877.1, forward strand.
ATTGCGTATATGGAATGATGCAAACTAATTTCAAAAAAGAAGAAAGCACTAAACAACCAAAGAATACTGAAGGCAGGCTACATCACCTTTTATGTGAAAGGAAGCTGAAGAGTTTAAGAAATAGAGCTGAAGAGAGTGTTCATTTCATACCTGGGGGAAATAGAGAGTCGAGTAGAGAGATGGGTTATAATAGCAGATGCTTACACAAAGATACACATTACCAATGCTATCATACCATATGAAGATTTATTATCCTTTTCCCATCTTTAACTTTGGAATTAACATTAGGAATAAACCTAATTAAACCATTCTGTGTGCAGAATCAAATACCCATCTGATTTCTTTGTTACCATGACTGGAGAATGGATTTCAGGGGAATGAGGCTATTGCTATTTTCCCCTACACACATCAGAAGAGAGTACATATAAATAATGACACAGTTGATGGTAGGCTTTAATCTATAGACCTTCAAAATAATATGGTTGTTCAAGAGATTTAAGCAACTTTCAGTTAGAATCATAGGTACAATTAAACAGTGGATTCCAGTTTTTACCTTGTAGATGTGTAACAAGTGTCTCTGATTTGAAGGTGTAATAAACTGCTTACATCGACTTTTTTAACTTGCCACAAATGAACATTATGTCAATAGATGGAGAAAAAGAGTATCAGTTAAGCAATTTAACAGGTGCAGGTAAAATGGAGGGAAGGCACAGAATGATGCATAAATAGAATAAATTCTGCCTTGTTATAATAAAAATAATAATACCTTATTAATTATATGTCTATGTATTTATATACATATTTCTTTAAATGATGCACTCTATGTAGCAGTTTGAAGTTTTTTTATATAATGTTCTCCCCATTTTTTTCCCACATTTTGAAAGGCTTTGATTGTCAGTGATTAAAAAATAACGCAAATGAGAATTGAAATCAGTAAGTTTATTACCTACTACAAAGTGATATACAGTATATCAGTTGTAGTTACTTTTGACAGAGAAGTCACAGTAACTGGTCCAAAGAAGGGGGGTTGGCAAAATATAACCTCGGATCACATTTGTCCCAAATTCAGTTCACTGTTTTTTTTGTTTTGTACTCTATGGTGAGTTAAATTTTTTTACAGATTTTTTAACCCAAGAGCTATATCTTGCCTATCTCTCATCTATAGTATACTCTTTTTCCTTTAAAATTATGAGATATACTGTTTAAAAAAAGTGGAAAATATCAACATAACATGGAGAAACAAATAGAAATGCTATGGTCATGATGATTTCAAATAAAGAGAAGTACTCTTAGAAGATACATTTCTTTCCCACAAACTATGCTTTTTTCCTCACAACATTGGCTGTTATGTTTAAACTTTTGTCAGTGATTGAGCACCTAAAGAGAGAAAATCTATGAGGAATATCTTCCTACACTTGCAGGGATTTATGCAATCAAGAAGGAATCAGCATGAGTGCCATACAATCGCACCATCTTTTGCAAGTCTTTCAAAGAATGTATTTGCAAAAGAATGTCAAGAAGAAATACTAGAATGTATCCCAATAGATCTATGGTCAAAAGATATAATTGTTTTCAAAAGAAAAAACTGTAAACAACCATCTGAAAATATCCCTCAGATCATTAATAGTAAGAAAAAAATTAATTTAAACCATGCTGAGGTTTTACTTCACACATTGAAAATTGACAAAGTGACCCCAAAATGGAAATAGTCAATTCTTGGAGTGGCTTTAGGAAGACAAGCATCTAGTTCACTGTTGGTTGACTTATAAATTAGTTCAAAATTCTGAACAACAGTTTGGAATTATACCCCATTATTATAGCAGTTGGGAAAAGTGATTGCATTGTTAAGCAAGGATCCCACTACTAAGCATACACACCCCAAAGTTCAAGAAAAGTCCAGCACACTTATTATATGCCAAGAACTCTGCTAAATGTTAAGGATGCAAAGCAAAAACAAAACAAAACAAACAAAAAGCTCTAACTAACAAGTACAATACTTAGCCCCAAGAAGCTTACATTCTAACAGGGAAAACAGCATGCAAACAAATAGGTACATATAAGATATTTACAGGTTAAGTTCGAAGCAATCTCAGAGGGAAGGCTTTGACATTGGGACTAGGAAAAGTATCTTGACAAATGTTGAATTTGAGCTGAAAAACTTGTAGGAATCAAGGAGGAGAAGGCTAGAAGGTAGAACATTCCATGTATTGGGATAGTGAAAAGACACAGACTTGGGAGATGGAGTTCTGTGGGAAAGGAACAACATAAATACCAATGTTACTCGCTTGTTGAGTATGTAGGGAAGGCTAAAGTGTAAGAACACTAGAGAGTTAGAAAGGGATGAGGCTTTGAAGAGCTTTAAAGGAAAAAGAGAAGATTCTATATTGATCCTGGAGATATTATGGAGTCACTAGAGCTTATTGCATAGAGAAGTGACAAATGCAGATCCATATTTTAGGAAGATCACTTTGGTAGTTGACTGGAGTGGAGACGGACTTGAGGCAAAGAGGACAAACTGGAGGCTTTGGTCCAGGTGTAAGGTGATGAGGTTTTATACCAGGGTGTCAGCTGTGTGAGTGAAAAGAATGCAATATATAAAGGTAGTGTTAAGAGGTTTTGACAACATATTGGATGTGCGGGATGAAAAAGAGTAGTCAAAGATGACACTTAGGTTATGAGCACTGAAGACTCAAGGATGGTTTTACTGATAGCAATAGGGAAATTTGAAAGAAGAGAAGGTTTGGGAAGAAAGACAATGAGTTTAGTTTTGGAAATGTTGAGTTTAAGTTACCTCCTGGACATACAGTTTAATATGTCTAGGAGGTAACTAGAGATTCAGAAGAGAGGTTGATGATAAATAAATAACTGTGAGAATCATCTGCATAGACCTGATAGTTGGACCCTTGGGAACTGGAGATCAGCATGAGAGGAAGGAGAGAAAAGGGTCCAGTTAAGAAACTTGGTGCCTATTCATAGTTAATGGGCATGTCCTGCATAAAGGTCAGCAAAGGAGATGAAGAAGGAATGATCAGACAGATGGGAGAATTAGAAGAGAGCAGTGTCAAAAGCAAGACAAAATCCCATTGTTGAGAGTATCAAGGGATGAATGAATGAATGGATGAATAAAAGAATGTATGAATGAATGAAGCTTGAATTAAATGCTTATTGTGGATTATGTACTTATTATGTGAAGAGCAATGTGCTAGCTTGAGGGGTACAAATTGAAAATTAAGACAATCCTCCTTGCTCTTAAAAAGATTAAATTCTAATGAGGGAGACATATGGAAATTTCAACTGCAAGTTAAATGGAAAAGTTCCAAGGTCCTTACTTTGTGGTAGCAAAGCAGATGTTACTGGTTCTTTTTAAAAACATATTTTTTGTCAATATAAATTTATTTATTTTCAGTTTTCAACATTCACTTCTACAAAATTTTGAATTTAAAAATTTCTCCTCATCTCCACACTACTCCCACCCCAGGATAGCATGCATTCTGAATATCTTTTCTTCCAATCTGCCCTCCCTTCTACCACACCCCCATCCCCTTCCCTTCTATTTTCCTGTAGAGTAAGATAGATTTCTATACCCCATTGCCTATATGTTTTATTTCTTAGTTTCATGTAAAAGCAACTTCTAACATTGATTTTTAAAGCTTTGAGTTCCACACTCTCTCTCTTCCCCTTTCCCCACTCACTCTCATTGAGAAGGCAAGCAATTTGATAAAGGTTATATATGTGTAGTCATCCAAAACACCTCCATAACAATGATGTTGTGAAAGACTAATTATATTTCCCTCTGCCCTGTTCTGCCTTCGATTTATTCACTTGTCTCCTTTGATCTGTCCCTCTGCAAAAGGGTTTACATCTGATTATCCCTTCCCCCAATCTGCCATCCCTTCTATTATCCCCCCTTTCTTATCCCCTTCCTGCCTGCTTTCCTATAGGGTAAGATATACTTCCATATTCAATTGAGTACATATGTTATTCCTTCATAAAGCCAAATCCAGTGAAAGAAGGTTCACTTATTCCCTCTCACCTCATCCTTCTTCCCCTCCATTGTAAAGGCTTTTTCTTACCTCTTTTATGTGAGATGATTTACTAACTACATTCTACTTCTCCTTTTCTCTTTCTCCTAGTACATTCCTCTCAACTCTTAAATTTTTTTAAGTTATCATCCCTTCATATTCAGCTCACCCTATGTCCTCTCTCTCTTTCTCTCTCTCTGTCTTTCTCCATATATATGTATGTATACATGCATGCATGTATGTGTATATGTGTATTGTATGTATACACATACACATGCATATACACATACACATCCATACATACATATATATTCCCTCCAACTATCCTAATACTGAGAAAGGTCTCATGAGTTATAAATATCATCTTTCCATGTAGGAATGTAGAGAGTTCAACTTTAATAAGTCTCTTATTGTTTCTGTTTCCTTTCATACTGCTCTTGATTCTTGTATTTGAAAGTCAAATTTTCTACTCAGCTCTGGTCTTTTCAACAAGAATGCTTGGAAGTCCTCTCACTGAAGTTCCATTTATTTTTTCCTCTGAAGTATTATACTCAGTTTTGCTGGGTAGGTGATTTTTGGTTTTAATCATAACTCCTTTGACTTCTGGAATATCATACCCAAGCCCTGCAGTCCATTAGTGTAGAAGCTGCTAAGGCCTATATTATCCTGATTATGTTTTCACAATACTTGAATCGTTTCTTTCTGTCTGCTCATAATATTTTCTCCTTGACCTGGGAACTCTGGAATTTGGCTATAATATTCCTATGACTAGTGTAGGGACTAGACTGTGCTCCCCCCTCAGCAAGGTGAGAGACCCTTCCCACTGACCTTTGAAGCTGTCTTTAGCATTTGTGAGTTTAGAAATCTAGAATCCACAGCAGTCACCAACAATTCAGTCCCCTGAGGCCTGCTCCAGCTCTATCCCTGCCACTCATACCAAAGTGTGCTCCACTCCGAGCCTAGGGTGATAGACACTTTCTGTCAATTTCTCAGATTGTCTTGGGCTGGAAATTTGCTTCAGTCTGTCCATTTTGTGGCTTCTGCTGCTCTAGAATTTGTTTAGAATGATTTTTTACAGGTTTTTTGAAGAGTTTGGGGGGAAAGTCGTAGCAGATCCCTGCTTCTATTCCACCATCTTGACTCTACCCCTGTTAATGCCTCTTTTTAATGTTGATATTTGATATAGCCATTTCCAGAACTCTTGGGTTCAGCCTTCTGGGCTGTGCCCATCAGGGTCTTAGTGAAGACTGTGGTCAGGATAGTGGTAGTGGTCTGACTTTCCTGGCATGTACTTCCTTCCATCTTTCTCTTGGGGTGTCTTGCTGCTTCAGCTAAGTAGGCTTTTTTTGCACTGCATATTCCAGATAGTTGTGTGCAGACAGGAATGGTTGGGACTTTATCCATAGGTGTTGCTTCCCCAGATAATGGCAGGGAGGGTTGGACTGAAAGCAGAAATATCAGTATAGGTCTTGCTACCACTCTTAGGGCTCATGTGTTTCTGTGTTTGTTGATAGCAGTTGGTCAACAGATAGGGGTGGTTGGCTACATCAAAGGCTATAGAAGAAGGCTAACAAGGATGAGAACTGAAAAAAGGTCTTTAGACTTGAAAATTAAGAGATCATTGGTAACTTTGGAGAGAAAAGTTCACTTTGAAAAACTCCAAGAAGGATGAGAATTGAAAAGAGGACTTAAATTGACAATTAGGAGATTCTTTTCAATATTTTAATCTGTACGAAAATATTCATATCAGCACTAGTGTTGGTATGTATTGACTTGGAGAATGGTCAAGAAAATATTAACATATGAATGTAATGGAATAGCATTGCACAGAAAGGATAAATATGAGGAATTTAAAGAAATGGGTGAAGATTTTTATGATCCAGTCCCAAGTAAAATAGGCAGAACTAGAATACTGCACATAATGACCTTAAAAACATAAGGAAAAATATCATTAAAAGGAAGCAAAATTCTGAGTAATTGAAACAATGTTAGGTTTGGAGAACAGACTTCTTCTCAACTTGGACAGAAGTATCAGACTATTCAGGCAAAATATTGGATGCATCATTAAACATGGCCACTGAATGAGTTATTTATCCTTAATTCTGTTTCCCCTTTGTTATAATGGAAAGTTCAGTTCTGTCCTGGGGAATACTATGTTTATAATCTATATATCTGTATATAAATGACTGATGGAAAAAAAGTCATCAATAAAATGCATTTTTTATAAAAGATGTTAGTGTAAGAACAAATGCTAAGAGGTAAATAAGAACAATCAAGTTTTTAAAGAAAATCTTGTCAGTAGGCATTTTTAACATATTAAAATAAATTTCTACTTTTCATTCAATAAATAAGCGTTCATTAAATATCCACTATGTACTAGGTGCTGTGGTAGGCATTTCTTATTTGTTAGGTATCTTTTGAGACCTGTTTATTTCCCTTTTGAATATTTCATACTGGAAAGAAAAGTACCCTCTAAATAAGAAAGAAATAGTGCATTATTTTCAGTCTATCTCAATCAATTCCAATCAACTTTGTATGACTACTGCATATTTTCAAAGGAAAAGTTACAGACTAAAAATATTTCATTTTCTTTCCATTATATTTGCAATCAGTTAAACTGCTCTTCAGTATAGTTTAGTTAAATGGGTTATTAACCAATGATATTTGATCATGAAAAAGGGATGATAGCTAAAAAAGTCATCAACTAAGAGATATATATATATATATATATGTAAAATTTTTTTTCCTTTTAAATAGCTTAACTTATTTTAGAATAGATGTGTATTTACCATTTCATTGAAATCCTACTCCAAAGCTTCATTGTGATTTGGAGGTTATCCTGAGTTTTCAAAGGCCACAAGAGTAGGGCCCAAGCCATTCCCAGAAGTTGGACAGCCTTCTAAGTATGTCACTAGCAATAGACTGTGTGCTTATCATCTGAGGTTCAATCTAATTAAGTTTGGCAATTATCATAATTCATGGCTTGGACACAGTAGCACACAGTAGAGGGGTCAATGTGTGCATCCTTGAAGGGAATGTGGGAAGGTGCATGAAAATATGAGTTTTTCATATATTAAGACATTTATAAGATTAGTTATTCCATCAGTGTTTTTAATTGGACAACATTATGACTCTGATTTCACAAATTTATTGAAGAGTTAATTATTTCAGGTTTGTCAGATCAGGAATAGACATAAGGTAAAGAAATCTCTGGTCATCTTTTTTTAGGAGAATTCATTTACCTCCTGCTGTTTCTTTCTTATGGTTTGATGCATTTTACACTAATACTTCAGTATAGCATTGAAGGATATTTTGCAAAATGCACAATTTTATTTATGAAAGCCAGCTTTGGCAAAACAACACAGAGATACAATATTTTGAGAAATATTGCTCGCAATGCAAAATGCTAATGACACAGAAGGGGCCATGTATAATGTGACTACATATATTATTTTCCCTCCATGTTAGCTTGTCAGATAGCAAGGAGAACTTGGCATAAGTTTTGAGCAAGGGAAGAGAAATTCTCCTTTGACAACTGGAAAATTATCAGCATTACTAGGTAATTTGAGTAAAATGTCTTTCGAGGCAGTTCTTACATTAAAACTCCTCCACTATCATCAGGTTAGATTGACAATACTTCATAAAATAGATAATTAGTAAAGGAAGAGGTTAATAGAAGAAAGGAAAATGTGAATTCTGCTGACTGAATCTAGGACAAGCTGATGAGCAAGTGAGAAGTGAGCCTTCTCTCTTGCAGCAGCTTTCTCACAGCATTGGGGAAATTAAGCCTGGTAAAACATGCTAAACCAACAGGAATTAACTTGGTGAGAGCTCTTCCAGCCTGCCAAGGGAACCCAGGATTCCTGATAACAAAATGGTGACTAAGTGGAATAGAATGCAAGTTCAGTGTAAGTAACCAGTGTGATAATGGCAGGCAAGAAAACCTGAAGTAAACAGCTTACATTAAGAGAAGCATGATGTCCAGAATAAGTGAGGGAATAGTTCAGATGACATGTTCCTTAATCAGACAACATCTGGAATATTGTATTCAGTGTGGAAGCACATTTTAAGAACACTGATAAACTACAGAGAACAAGTTAGGGAAGTGTTGGAGAGGAACATAGAGGGCATTCATGAAAACATTTATAGATTCTTCTCTCTAAGGATCATTTGAAGAAATTACAACTGTTCAGTATGGAAAAGAAAAGATAATAGGGCATGTTGGTACAGGTTTCAAGTACCTGAAGGACTGGTCCATGTAACAGAGATTAGACTTGTTTAGCTTAGCCTCTGACCCTAGCTATGTAAACCTAGACAAGTCACTAAATCTCTCCATTTCCTCATCTGTAAAATGGGGATAATAGCACCCATTTCCTAAGGTTCTTGTGAGGAGCAAATGAGAGACTATATATAAAGCACTTTGGAAATTTCAGCACTTGTATGAATGTTAGTTACTATAAGGATGACAGAGACAAAAATGACTGCTGCTTAGTTGAAGAGGGATGAACTAGAAAATGATAGCTGGAGAGGGCAGAACTGAAAGCAATGGCTAGAAATCTCAAAGAGAACACTATTAGCTTTATATAAATAAAAGCAAAACAAAATCAAGCCACAGAATTTCCAAATAACTAGAGCTATCTAAAAATAGAATTTACCACTAGAAATAGTGGATTGCCTTACACTGGAAGGCTTTCTAGAAAGGCTGGATGATCGATCATTTATCTGAAATGCGTTGGACTAGAAAGCCCCAGTTTACTTAGTTGGTATGATTCTCTAATAGTTCTAAATCAAGTGGAAATTGTCTCATGTTATAATAAGAAAGTTACTGCAATTAGTCAGGAAAGACTTTGGCCCAAGTCCTTCCTCTGAAACTTTCTGTAATAGTTGTGCAACAGTAGGAAATTACTTGTTATTTAGTTACATTTGCCTTTTTGTGTCTTTCAGTTTTCTTATCTCTAAAACATATAGTTTTATTAGTTACCTACCAAACAGGTTTGTTTTAAAATTCAGATGAGATACTCTATCGAAAGTATTTTATAAGTTTTTTTAGTAATACAAAACTATGAATTTTTATCATTTACCCTCATTGTTCATGGTGCTACGGTATCTTATAGTAGATTGGTTGTTTGAATTATTAAAATTCCAAATAACTTGCAATTTTTCCTGAGGAATTAGCTAGAAAATTAGTATTATACTATATCAAGCATCAGACTTACAGTTAAACAGAAAGCATGTTAATATTTACCCAAGCAGTAAATTTGCTGCATATTCATGTTGTGTAGGTCATGTTTAAAAGAAGATAGACAACATAACTAGATGACTTCTAAGGGGCTTTTTAGCTCTAAGACATATGTGGATAACTAGTTTTGCTTTCCTTTGCCTTTAAGTCTTCATTGAATGTTTTATACTAATATAGGGGTAGCTAGGTGGTGCAGTGGATAGAGCAGGAGTCAGGAGGACCTGAGTTCAAATCTCACCTCAGACACTTGACATTCACTAGCTGTGTGACCTTGGGCAAGTCACTTAACCCCAATTGTCTCATCCTGGGTCATCTCCAGTCATCCTGATGAATATCTAGTCACTGGATTCAGATGATGCTGGAGGAGAAGTGAGGCTGGTGACCTGCACAGCCCTCCCTCACTCAAAATAAAGTCAAGTGCAAGTCATGTCATTATTTCTCTCATGGCATGGTCTTCTTTGGCAATGAAGGATGAACACAAACATATACTAATATAATCTCTAGTTACAGTAAAGGTTTCCATGGCATAAAAAAAAAATCTGTCTTATTTGGGTGAGATGCCTGTCATCCTATTTCTAGATCAAGTTTACACTCAGAAACTTAGAGAATCTCCTAATTTTAGTGACATTAATCAATGACACCAAGATTAAAGAGGACTGGAAAAGACATCTTGATGAGCCAAGAATTTAGCTGAGAGTTGAAGAAGACCAAAGAAGCCAGGAGGCAGAAATAAGGCAGGAAAGAATTCCCAGAATGGGGCAACCAATGGTAATCCCTAGAGTTGGGAGATGGAGTGTTGTTATATTTGAAATTTAACAAAAGGTTAAAATGATACCAATTATTACCAGGGGCATATTGCCTGCCAATAAATATTTCAATTACGCCAAAGTTCCTGTGTAAATGGACTGCTCCTCTTTTATAGGTTGGGGGATGGAGTGGGACTATAGAGTAAATAATAGAATAGAAACATGACTTAATGGAATTGAGGGCAATATAATAACTGCATATTGTCATTATACAGCTAAAATACAGGATGTAACATGATTGGTTGAATGTTTGGTAATGGGGCTAAAATCTCTCATAAGGAGAAGAAGAGGTACATAATTTGAGTCCAGATGCAAGATAGGCTAGACATTTAGACAGTAAACCAGACATCCTTGAAGGATAGCTTGGTGGTGTAAAAATATCACACCAGACTCCCTTGTGTTCACACACAGCCCCCAAGTTCAATTAAATTCCTTGAGGCAAGAATAAATCAGTGATTAGCAGGAGAGCTGGATTTTTTAATCTTAACCTATTATGGGCCATCTGTATCTTTGAAAAGAGTTGAGAAACAGAATGATGACTAAAGTTGCTATAGGACAAAATCTATTATAGAACAAAATCAATTACTTGTAAATAGGATCCATAAGATACAGAATTTATCTTAATTTTCTCAGTGCACAGGTTGAGGAACAGCAAGGAGGCCAGTGTCACTGGATGAGGACTTGATGAGGTATAAAATGTAAGACTTGGAACTTAGGCACTTGAAGTCATTCTTAAAACAGTATTACTGTCTCTGCCTTTCCTCTTTTGTTCTGTTCTGTTTACTTCAGTCTGCATCATTTCATGCAAGTCTCTGCATGCCATGAAGATCATTAAAAGCCAATCAGGAAATTATATATTTGATCCTGAAAGTAGTAAGGAGCCATTTGGTGTATATTGCATGTATTTTATGGGAGAAGTGACATTTTCAGACCTGTATTTTAAGAATATTACTTTGATGGCTAATTGGAATGGGGTGAGACCTAAGTCAGAGAGAGCAATGATAAGCCTCTGGAAAGAGTTCAGGCATGAGAGGAAGATGACGTGTACCTTGATGGTGGCGGTGTCAGAGGTGAAAAGGGGATGTATATGAAAAAATTTTGTCCTCATCCAAATTCCACAGCCAATGGTCCCAATACCCTAAATTGAAGCGGAAAAAAATTCCAAGGAAGAAACACTTATATTGATGCGATCCTGAAGCTAACATAGCATGTTCTAGTGAAGTTCAGGTAACCTTGATTTCAATTAAATTTAGAAATCACTTGTTAAGTATCTACTATGCATTAGATATGGGAGAATCAGAAAAAAAAGTACAGTCTATGTCATCAGGGATTTTACATTCTGCTAGAATCATGGGCATGGATAGATAAGCAAATACACACCAACAATTTCAGGTGCAGGGGAATTATAACGGGTAAGATTGAAGTCTATACCAATGAATCACAGGCTCTGGTAGGTTTGCTCAGCTGGCAAGAAACCGACTCTCAGTGAGATCTAGAGACCAGTCTACTTAATTTTGGAAAGACTCATCATTTGTTGTGCCGCAGAATATGATAAATTTTCCCCTACAGTAGCTCCCAAAATGTGTGGGGCTAACACAGAAAAGAGTTTCCATATGAATCTGTGTTGAGAATCTTTAACCTAACAAAACCATAGGAGTTTGAATAATTTTTCAAGGAATGTATTTGTAGATATCACCTTAAAATGTAAGTGCAATATAGGAGAAAAAAAGAAAGAAATACCTATCAGGTACACCAACTTATCTGAAGGTCTAACAGAAGGAAGTTATGAAAGGAAAAAATTAAAGGAGCCAAAATTGACAGCTTCAGAAAGATCGACCACTCTTTTCCCATATGATAATCATTTATGCCTCAGAAGGACTTGTGTGAAGTAAGTATTCATTTATGGGCCAATTGGACAGCTGGAGCTACAAAGTTCAAAATCTGTAATAATATAGGACTCGTAATAGAACAAGGACTAATTTCTTCCCTTAATAGGGAACATATTTCAAAAAAACATCAAAAGCACATTTATTTAGAAAGAAAAAGGATATAAAATATACTTGTATATATATGTATATACACACTCATATATATGTTTATGTATGTGTGGATTTGTGTGTGTATGGATGTATGGATCTATATTTGAATACATATAACTGAGTATATTGCACTTAGACTTTGGGATACACTTTGAAATATTTTGTATATAGTGACATCTAGATATGTATATACACACATACATATACACATATATATATATATATATATCCGTACACTAACACACATAGATACATGTAATAAATCATTATACACTGACATGAATACTCCTAGAAGTACTGTCATGGCTATATTGTATTAGTGATATTAAGAAAGACAATAATCTAAATTCCGAGAGAGGGTGCTGTTATGTAGTCTCTCTCTTGCTCTGCTGTCCACAAAAAATTTCCTTCTCTGGTTCATGGGAACCAAAATTTTACATTTGGACATTTTCTGGAACATCTAACATTTTTCCTTATTAAAATGCAAATAGGAGAGGATTCTGGGAAGATGATGAAATAGGTCAGAGAAACTGGCTCTCCAAATTCCTTCCACAAAAAAAGAGACAGAACATCATCTCAGCACAGCAGAAATAAACACAATTGGCAAAATCGTTGTCTTCCTAAGACAATTTGATAAGAACCCGGGAATGACCCCAACCTCCAGGGGAAGATGTTTAGCTGAGTGAAGTGAAAACATTTCCAGGTGGACTCTGCAGAATCAACAAACAAGCCACATATTTCAGGACTGCAGCTTGACTACACAAATAACTGCTAAAAACAAAAGAAAACAAACAAATAAAAACAAGTAAAGGAAAAAGAACCGGATCATTGATGGTTACTATGGGAATAGGGAAGATCTAGGTTCACATTCAGAGGAAGATAATGGAGTTAAAATCCTCTCCTTTTTCAATAAGAAATGTCAAATGGTTCCAAGCACAAAAAGAGTTCTTGAGGAGGACTTTAAAATTCATATAAGAGAGATTATATATATATATATATATATATATATATATATATATATATATATATATATATATATATATATGTCTGCACTCCAAGAAAATTATGAAAAGAAAGTTAACCAATTTGAAATAGAGAATCAAAAACTTAAAGAAGAATAAAATTCCTTGAAAACTAGAATTGGGCAAGGGGAAACTAATGACGTTAGAAGACATCAAGAAATCATAAAATCAAAAGAAAGAAAAAACAAAAAAGAAACTGACATCTTATCAGAAAAGCAGCTGATCTGGAAAACAGACTGAGGAAAAATAATCAAAGAATAGTCAGACTACCTGAAAATTATGATTAAAAAAAAGAGTCTTGATAAAATATTACAATACATGATCAAGAAAAATTGCCTGAAAGTTCTAGAACAAGAAGGCAAGCAGAAATAGAAAAGAAAAAAAAAGCCAAGCTACTAATCACCATTTGAAAGAGATCGTAGGAGTACAACTTAGAGAAATATCATAGCCAAGTTTCAAAGCTCCCAGGTTAAGGAGAAAATATTGGAAGCAACAAGAAAAAATAAAACAATTTAATTATCATGGAGCTACACTGAAGATTATAAAAGGCCTAACAGCTACTTTGTGGAAGGATTATTGGTCTTGGAATACTGTATTTTGTAGAGCAAAAGAGCCAGGGTTATGATTAAGGGTAACTTACCCAGCAAAGTTAAGTATAATCCTGAATTTAAAAAAAAAAAAAAAAAGATAAGGAACTGAAAGATTGTCAGGTTTTTGTGAGAGAACCCCCACAACTTGAGGGAAAATTTGGTATATAACATCCAGGAGAAATATAAAGTAACCATTAAAGACCAATTATAAGGGATTTAATAAGGTCAAATTGTTTACTTTCCATATATGAAAATGTTAGCCATAGCCCATGATTATCATCATTATTTGGGTATTATTTAAGGGTGATGGGGTGATTCTAAAAAAAAGTAAAACTGTGTAGGGAGAGATAAAAAGTAATCATATAAATGAGGCATAAAAGGAAAAATTAAGAAGCTGGTGGGGGGAGGGCATTTAATGTTTGAACCCTACTCTAATTGGGTAAGGGTTGAAGAGGGAAATTCACAGACACACAAATACATACATCTGTGGATGAATGTATGAAAGTCTTCTCAATAAGATAATCAGAGGGCAAGGAGAAAAAGTGATTGAAAGGTTAAGAGAGGGAATTTTAGGGGGATGGGTAGGTTAAGGAAAAGGAGGGCAAGGTAGTGGGTAAAAAAAGCATAGGATTGAGGATAGATAGGGTAAATAGGATGAGGATAGTGAGGAAAAATAGGAAGTAGGATAAGTAAAGTAAAAGTAAAGCATGAGTAATTGTAGCTTATAGTGCAAACGGGATAAATTTATCCATAATACAGAAGTGGATAGCAGAATAAAAACTTGAATTCAACAATATGTTGCTTTCAGAAACCATTATAAAAATGAGAGGCACACAAAAAGATAAAATAAAGGGCAGGAGTAGAATTTATTATATAAAAAAGTGTGATCTCAAAGTTAAAGTTAAAATAAATTTAATCAAAACTGAAAAACAGAAAACTACACTATGTGTCAGGAGTATTATTCAGTATTGTTTTAGACCACTTAAAATACTGAGACAGTATAAATACCTGAGCCTGTATCTGCCAAATCAAACACAGGAACTATGAGCGTGAACATAAGGCACTTTTTAAACAAATAAACTCAGATCTAAATAATTGAAGTAATATTTATTGTTCATGGGTAGGCAAAGCCAATATAATTTTTTCCTAATAAGTTTTACCTAACTTCTTTATTCAATGTCATCCCAATTAAGTTATTAATATGATTTTTAGTGAGTTAGAAAAGATAATAACAAAGTTTGTTTGGAAGAGTAAAACTTCAAAGAAATCAAGAAAAAAAGATGTAAGGAAAGTAGATTCAGTAGTATCAGACTTTATATTATAAAGGAAAGCACGGTTAAAGTATAAAAAGGATAATGTTAACTCTTTTAAACTAAACCTTTCTTGTATAAAGAAAACCTATGTAGCCAAGAACAGAAGTAATGCAGAGAAGTGTGGGAAAACTTTGATAGACAATCTCTCAGAGAGGATGTGATTGGAATAGATTACTGCTGTAGTATAGGAAATGATATATGTCCATGCTGAATTGTAGCCCTTTGGGGGTAGGGCAGAGAGGAAAAAGAATGAAGTAAAAAGTGCACAGCAGACAACAAAAGAAAGCCAACGAAGAAAAAGAAGTGTGGTACCTTGGAAAACAATATGCAGTATTTATTATAAAGACTTTCATGAAATGGAAATTCATTGTTTTAGATCGAATCTTCTCTTATGATCTGCTGTGTACATGGTGATTTTTTTCTTTTCTCGTTTTGTATTTAAGTTTAAAATTTGCATACATACATACATACATATCTAAACAAAATGCAAATAACTCTGGGAGGAGTTGTTCATTAAGCCCCATCTGTCATTTTTACTCCAATTTGAATTAATCCCCACCCCCTTGTAGTCCAAGCTGTCTTTGATGATGAAGAAGGTAGAACTGATGATCACCTTCCCATTAATAGAGATGTCTACCTTTTTCCTTATCTTAAAAGTTAAATTGGAATATTAACACTTGTAGACACCAAACTCTAGATCTTACATTAGTTTTAATGGCCTATAACAAATCACTTTAATAAAAATGATCCATGTGTTCTTCCTTTTTTTTAATATTTTATTTCTTCGAATGACATGCAAACACAATTTTATCATTAATTTTTTCCATGTTTTCTTTTTTAAAACAACTTTTAACATTAATTTTGCAGAAAGAAATTTGAATTCAAAATTTTCTCCCTCTCCCCCCCCCCCCCGCTCATTGAGAAAACAAGTAATTTGGTATAGGTAATACATGTAAAAGATATTTGCATATTAGTCATGTTGTGAAAGAAAACACAGATACACCCCCCCGCCCCCAACAAAGAAAAAAAATAAATAAAGTTTAAGGAAAGTATCCTTTGGTCAGTATTCAGCCTCCATTTGTTATTTCTCTGGAAGTAGATAGCATTTTTCATCCTAAGTCCTTCAGAACTGTTTTGGATCATCGGATTGCTGAGAATATCTACGTTATTCACAGCTGATCATCATACAGTGGTGTCATTACTAGTACACTCTTCCCCTGGTTCTGCTCACTGCACTTTGCAGGATTTTTTGTGAAAGCATTCTGCCTATCATTTCTTATAGCACAATAATATTCCATCACAATCATATAGTATAGCTCGTTCTGCCATTCGCCAATTTATGAGTATCCCTTCAATTACCAATTCTTTGCCACCAAAAAAACAAACAAACAAATAAACAAACCAGCTGCTATATCTACTTTTGTACATATAGATCCTTTTACCCTCTTTTTACAAATCTCTTTAGGATACAGACCTAGGAGTCTGGGTCAAAGTGTATGCATAGTTTTATATTCTTTTGGGCATAGTTCTAAGTTGTTTTCCAGAATGGTTCTACTCATTTCACTTTGCATCAGTTCATGTAAGTCTTTCCAAATTTTTCTGAGAGCATGTAGATCACCATTTCCTACAGTACAGTAGTATCACAATCATATAGCACAAGTTGTTCAGATATTCTCCCATTTGATGACCATCCCCTCAATTTCCAATTCTTTGCCATAAGAAAAGAGCTACTGTAAATATTTGGGCATAGTTCCAAATTGCTCTATGTAATAATTGGATTAGTTCACAACTCCACAAACAATGCATTAATGTCTCAATTTTCCCATATCCCCTCCATTATTTTCTAAATTATTTTTTGATTTTTTGTCAACTGGGGAATGATTTTTATTTTTATAAGTTTGACTCAGTACTCTGTATATTTGAGAGAGGAGGACTTTATTAGAGGAATTTGCTTCATTTTTTTTTAGTTATGATTGCTAACTGTATTTCCCTCCACCCTATTTTCCTCCTGTTTATTATATTTTTCTCTTTTCATCCTGTCCTTCCTCAAAAGTGTTTTGCTTCTGACTACCACCTCCCCTATTCCACCGTCCCTTCTATGAGCCCCCTTTTCTCTTATTCCCTTTCCCTCCTACTTTCCTGGATGGGATAGATTTCCATACCCAATGGAGTGTGTATGTTATTCTCTCTTTGAGCCAATTTTGATGAGAATAATATTCACTCACTCCTCCTCCCTTCTTCCCCTTTACTGTATAAGCTCTTTTTTGTGTCTTTTATGTGAAATAATGTACCCCATTCTACCTCTCCTTTTCCCTTTCTTCCAATACATTTCTCTCTCACCCTTAATTATTTTTAAGATGTCATCCAATCATATTCAACTCACATCTGTACCCTCTGTCATATATGTATATGTATGTGTGTATATATGTATGTATATATATTTATGAGTGTGTTTGTGTGTATGTGTACACACACACACATACAGAAACACACGCATATTCCTTCTAAATGCCCTAATAATGAGACAGTTCTTATGAGTCACAAGTATCATCTTCCCATGTATGAATATAAACAGTTTAACATCTTATAAAGTCCCTTATGATTTCCCTTTACTGTTTACTTTTGTACACTTCTTTTCAGTCTTGTATTTGGAAGTCAAATTTTCTATTCAGTTCTGCTCTTTTCATCAAGAATACTCTATTTCATTGAATGTCTATTTTCCCCCTCACATAATATACTCAGTTTTTCTGGGAAAGTGGTTCTTATAATTCTAGCTCCTTTGCCCTCTGGAATATCATATCCAAAGCCCTCTGATCATTTATTGTAGAAGCTGCTAAATCTTGTGTCATCCTGACTGTGGTTCTACAACACTTGAATTGTTTCTTTCTGGATCCCTGAAGCATTTTCTCCTTAATCTGGGAGCTCTGGAATTTGGTTATACTATTTCTAGGAGTTTTCATTTGGGAATCTCTTTTAGGAAGTGACTGTTGGATTCTTTCCATTTCTATATTACCCTAGGGTTCTAGAATATCAGGGACGTTTTTCTTGATAATTTCTTGAAAGATGATGCCTAAATTCTTTTATTATTATTATTATTATTATTATTATTATTATTATTATGGCTTTCAGGGAGTACAATAATTCATAAATCATCTCTTCTGGATCTATTTTCCAGGTCAGCTGTTTTTTTCTAATGAGATATTTCACATTCTCTTCTTTTTTATTATTATTCTCTTGGTTTTGTTTTATTGTTTCTTGATCTTTCAAAGAGTCAGTAACTACCACTTGCTCAATTCTCATTTTTAAGGAATTATTTTCTTTAGTGTGGTTTTGTACCTCTTTTTCCATTTGACCAATTCTTTTTATTTAATGAATTATTTTTTTTTCGATTAATCTGTGTGCGTCTTTTCCCATTTGACCAATTCTGTTTTTTAAGGAGTTTTTCTTTTTTATTAATTTTTGTTTGTTGTTTTCCATTTGGCAAGTTCTGCTTCAAGGCATTCTTCTCATTGGATTTTTGTACCTCTTTTAGTGTTTTGCCTTGTTTTTAAGGTGCTGTTTCCTTCACTCTTTTTTTGTGCCTCTTTTACTGAGCTGTTGACTCTTTTTTAATGATTTTTTTATGATTGTTCTCATTTCTCTTCCCAAATTTTCTTCTACTTCTCTTACTTAATTTTAAAAATCCTTTTTGAGTCCTTCCATGGCCTGAGGTCAATTCATATTTTTTTTTGAGGCTTTGGATGTAGGATTTTTGACTTTACTATCTTCTTCTGAGTGTGTGTTTTGATCTTCCTTGTCACCGTATTAACTTTCTATAGTCTCAATTTTTTTTTCTATTTGCTCATTTTTGCAGACTAAATCTTGACGTTTAACTCTTTCATAAAGTGGGGCTTTACTTTGAAAGTGGAGAGTTCACCATCCCAAGGTTAATGAGTTTTGTGGAGCTGTTTTCAGATTTACTTCCAATGCCCTGTAAGTTTTCAGTTCTTCCAAGGTGATATGCTCCAGGAGAGTTGTGCTTACTACTCTCCTAACCTGTGCACTGGTCTGTGAGTGAATAAAAGCACTTTTTTCTGTTCTGGAACTGTGATAAGGGTCCTGCTCCAGTGGGGTCCCAAGCTTTGGTGTGCTAGTGCTCCTCCTAATCCTGGGATTGCTATCTGCCACCCAGACCTCTGACCAGGATCTGAGTATGGGCAAAGCAGCAGCTTCCTGCTCCCAGTGACAGCCAAATGACCTCTGTAATGTCCTTCAACCCACTTACCCTCTGTAGGCAGAGAATTCTGGAAGCAGCTGCTATAGCTGCTGATTGAGTCACTTCCAAAGCCTGTCTGTGCAGGTGATGCCTGCACAAGATTCTCACTCTGGTGTAACAGACCTTTCCTGTTGACCTTCTTTGTTATTTTGGGCTAGAAAATTGTTTCTCTCTGCCTTTTTGTGGGTTTTGCCACTCCAGAATTTGTTTTTCGGCATTATTTAAAGCTTTTTGAAGGGGTTTGGGGGAGAGCTTAGGTGAGTCCCTGCCTTTTCTCTGCCATCTTGCCTCTACCCGCCAACTTGTTATTGTTAATAGAAACAAGAGTTTTCTTTCTCATCTCTTAACCTGTGCCAGATAGTCAGTTCTCCAATTTCAACTCAGACTGAGAAAAAAAGGTAAGTAGTCACTGGCTACTCAAAATAATACATATTAACTAAATTTTAAGAACTTTAAAATTTACAGTTCTATAGGTAACATCTCATTTGAATCCCTTAATGACCCTTTGGAATCCATACTATAGACATTATGGTTCCCAGTTTGTAGTTTAGAAAATTGAGACTCAGAGGAATTAAATGACTTACCCATGATCCCATAATGACTAAGTTTCAGTGGCAGGATTTGCATCAGTCTCTCCTGACTTCGTGTTATACTCCGTCATATGTGTTACATTGCTTCAAGTTGGAATGTATAAGGCACATTTTCTCTACAGAGTCCATAGTGTGATTTTAGTTCCCCACCCCTCAAAAAAATACCTAGCAAGGTCACAAAAAACTTGGAAGTGAAGAACTATTTGGTTCTTAGTGCTGATTTATATTCTTTCCTCTTAAGGATAATCTAGGCCAAAGAGAGAGTTTCCTTCAGTGAAAATGAACAAGAGTGATTGACGCAGTCGGTTGTCTTCTGTGAATCTGGAGGGAAAGGAGCATGAGCAATTGCTTTTCATGCCTGTCTTCTGATATTAGATAAAACCACATCAGATGACATGTCATATGGGAAGTAGGTGGCTTTTAGAAAGATGATCAGGAAGCCCATTATGAAACTGGGAGAGCACATGGCTGGAGTGGATAGATGTCATTTACTAATTGAAAATGACCAAATTCTTGCATCTATCACTGATTTCTATGGGAGTGACATATTTAAGAAGACTGAAGGGATTTTTTTAAAGATAGAAATAGCCACAGAGCTTGAGATTTTTAAAAATGTTTTCCATATTAAGTGATGGCAGTGATATTTACCTGTCATTGTGCATTTTTAAAACCACAAGTCTATGTGTGTGTGTGTGTGTGTGTGTGTGTGTGTGTGTGTGTGTGTGTGTGAGCGTGTGTGTTTGCATCCTCGCTTTAGGACTGAGTCTGAACAAATTGCAGACCAGCAAAAAGTTGGTATGTTATGTATTGTTGTAAAACTTGCCGATGTGCACTCATCTTTGTATTTGCTGCCCCTAATGCACATTTTTTTTTATTTTTAGCATTTAAGATTCATGTGATTCATACATTCTGTAGCTTCAGAAATTTGCATAACTAATCACCTTCTCTGATTCTGAGAGTGGAGAATGTCTCCTTGCCTATATAGTTACCTGATTCACAATGAAATTCAGAAAACTAGATAAGACTTAAAAATGAGACAGTCATTGTACTTACATATGTGTTTGCTCCAGACACAATGAATGGACATCCAATACAGGTAGCCAGTTACTCCCTGTCTACAATCTGTATTCTCCTACCTCTTTCCTTTCTTTCTTTTCTGTCTCTCTTGTCTTTTATTGATGCCTTTTATCTTTATGTCTCATTTATTTCAAATATTTCTTCCACATCTTATCTTCTTCTGCAAAAAATGAAAACAACTAAGCATAAACACCTCTTATAACCAATCTTTACAGTGTCCTATCCTATTCCATATTCTTTCACCTACCTTGAAAGAAAAGGTAGGCTTCATTTTCTATTTTCTGTTGTTTTCATTGTTATTTCAGTTACTCAGATTTCAAATTTAATTGAGTAATATTCTCATTCAAAATGATGAACTCATGGCTTATAATTTTTTTTTGCTTGATCCTACTTAGATTACTTTATTTTTGTTCATAGAAAACCTACCGTGTTCATTTTGATGACTTATGATAATCCTTTCTTACTCCAGAGTAATATTCTGTTCCATTGATATGTCAGAACTGTGGTACTGGGTTTTGTTTTTTTTTTCTGTAGTCATTCTTCAGTCTATGGGCACTATTTTTTTTTTTTTTTTGGTGTAGCTTCTGCTCTCCCAAAGGGTTGCTATGAAAGTTTTGATGTGTGTTGGACTTTAATTTCTAAAATGGGTATGCTTTGATATAGTTCTTTTTTCTGATTGCTGCAGCAGGCATGGTTAAGGGAGAACTGTGCTTTACTCTGTAATGGGAAAAGTTTTACTATTTTTACATTGTAAAAAATTTTTGCTTTTGCTTTTCAATTAATTTTTGGATCATATTAACAGAGGTTCCTTCACTCATTCAGTAAATATTTATTAAGCCTCTGTATCATGTCCTATGCTAAGTACTACAGACACACAACAAAAGGCAAAAGACAGTCCAAAGATCTTACAGTCTAATGAGGAACACAACATGTAAACAGAAACATACAAACAAGTTATATATAGGATAAATAGGAAATAATTAAAAGAATGAAATCACTATAAGTAAGCATGACTGTGGGAGGCTTCTTTAGATTGCAGGATTTTAGTTGGGACTTGAAGGAAGCCAGGGAGACCAATAATCAGAGGGGAAGCGGGAGAGAATGCCAAAGTAACAGCCAGAGATAATGTGCAGAGAAATGGAGTGTCTTGTTCAAGAAATATCTAGGATGCTATTATCATTAGATCAAAGAATATATGTTGGGGACGAAGGTTTAAGAAGAGTGGAAAAGTAGGACAGAGCTAGGTTATATAAACTTTGAATACCAAGTATTTTGTATTTGCTTGGGGACACAATAGGAAGTTAATGGAAGTAAATGAGTAGGAAGGATGACATGATTAGACTTATACTTTAGGAAAATCACTTCAGTGGCTGAACCTAATGAATTGGAGTGGGGAGACACTTGAGGCAGACCAACCCACCAGTAGACTATTGCAATAATCAAGGTGATGAAGGCCTGCATTAGAATTTTGAACCACTAGAGTAGAGAAGGGGACATAATAGAGAGACTTTGCAAATGTGTAATGGACAGGCCTTGCTAACAGCTTGGATATGGGGGAAAAGGGATGTCCTAGATTGTGAGCCTGAGAGAACTGGTGGTTGGTAACGGATGCTATAATAAAAGGGAAGATCAGTAAGAGAGGAAGTATTTGGGGGAAAGATAATAAGTTCCGTTCTAGATATACTGAGATTAAGATATCTACTGGACATTCAGTTTGAGATATCTGAAAGGCAGTTGGAGATGTGAGACTAGAAGTGAACAGAGAGGTTAGGGCAAGATGGGTAGATTAGAGAATCATCTGAATAGAAGTGGTAATTAAATCTATGGTTGCTGATGAAATCACTAAGTGAACTAACATAGAGGGAGAAGAGAACCCAGGATAGAACCCTGAGGGATACCTAAGGTTCGAGAGTATGATCTAGAGGAAGATGCACCAAAGAAGAAAGAGAAGGAACATTCAGATAGGTAGGAGGAGAAATAGAAGAGTCAGATCCTGAAAACCTTGAGAGAAGAGCATGTCAAGGGGAAGAGAGTTCCCAACAGTGTCAAAGGCTGGAGAGACATCAAGAGCAATGAGGAGTGAAAAATGGTCATTGGATTCAGCATCTAGAAGATCACTGGTAATTTTGGAAAGAGTAGTTTCAATTAATGATAAGGTTGGAAGAAAGAGTTCAAGGAGTTAAGAAGAGAGAGAGAGAGGAAGGAAAGCAGAGGGATGTGGGCAGCTTTTCTGAGGAGCAGCTTAGCTACAAAGGACATAAGATAAAGAAGACCATAGTTAGTAAAGATGGAGGGATCAAGTGAGGGTTTTATTTTATTGAATTAATTAACTTTTTTTTTTTACAATAAGGAAATGAATGTTTATAGAGGGAAATACTGAAAATAAATGAATGGGGATGACAGTTAAGGTAATATGTTGAAGGATATGAGATGGAATGGGATCACTTGAACAGGTAGAGGGGTTAACTTTAGTGAGGAGTAAGGCCACTTCATTATATGACACTGGGATTAAAGAGGAAAAAGGGACAGAAGGCACCTGAGTGATAAAAGACGAGATGAGGGGAGAAAAGGTCACTTCCTGGTAAATGGTCTTAAATTTTTTTTCTATCAAATGAAGCAAGGTTATCTCAGCTGAGAGACTGGGAAGGGGGAAGCTGTGGGAGATTTGGGAAGGGCTTTGAAGAGTGGGACAGTGGGTTGATAAGGAAGGTATAGTTGGATCTCCTAGAAGCAGTTGAGTTTCTTTAACATAAATTTGTATTGGACCCAGCCGGAATGATTGTGTAATTTTCTCCGCCTTCATTCTATAAATATCCTATACATGTATAGGAGCAAAGGCTTAAGATTCTGAATATAAGTGAATGCTGTGGGGAAAAGATTTATGCTTACAACAAAGAATACCTTTCCAAGGAAGACTGAGTAGAATTACGCAGGGGAAAAGCAGGTCTTTAATGAACAGCTCACTCCAAGCATTCCAAATGAAAGGACTAGACCTGCATAGAAAATTTCAAAAAACCAAAACAAAATATGGAAATCAAGAAAAAAATGATAGAAGTAAATACAAGTGAGCAATTGGAGGGGTCTTTAAAATGGTTAAGTATTTACATTCTAATGGTTAAGAATGAAGAAGGAACTGTCCTCTCCGAATCTTAATGACATCAGGAGTCATGGAAAGAGTCAAATAAAGAGATGAACTGGGAGTAGTTTTGTCCTGTCTTAATGATCTTAAAAGAAGAAAGAAGAGGGAAGGAGAATAGGACACACTGGGGAAGAAAAGGGGAGGATAAGTGGGATAACATCTCAAATAATGGGGGTGCATAAGCAGAAGTCTATACAAATGAGGAAGGGGCAGAAGAAGAAACATGAGTTGAACTTTACTTTCATCTGAACGGGTCAAAGGAGGATAAAATGCATACAAACTTATACACATAAAGAATCGGGTGTAGAAATACATTCAAGACAACAGAAACAGAGCAATGAGATAAAAAGGAAAGAAAGCAGGGATAAGAACCTATAATTGGGATACAGGAGAGGGAAACAGAAGCTGGTAACATCAAGCCTAGATCATTAGTGGAAGCGTATGCCTGTCTTACAATGCCCATCTTTGTAAAAGAAGAGTGGTAAGCAAAGGGAAGAAAAAAAATATTAGAGATAAGGATGGAGGGAAAATACTCAATTACCAATTATAATCAAATGTAAAGGAAATTTTGTCATAAATAAAATAGAATTTGATAGCATAATGGTTTGGAAAGTAGAATTCAACAACATATTGGTTTTGCTTGGTTTGTATAATAAATACACCTGAAATGTAAAGACTTATAGTGTAAAAATAGTAAGCAAGAACAAATTCTATTAGGAAAGCTTAACACTAAAAAGAAGAGGGAGCAATCATGATCTCAGATAGGACCACAGCAAAAAATAGACTTGACAAGGAAAGAAAAATAAGAAAAGTACATGTTGCTAATAGGTACTATAGACAATGAATTAAAAGCAAAGTGAATTTTAGGAAGAAATAGATAGTAAAACAATGATAGTGAAGGACTGCAGTGTATCCCATTCAGAGACATACATATATATGTACGTATGCAAAAAAGTATATGTGCATATATATATATATATATGTGTATACATATATATATATGCATATGTAAACAAACAAAAATAAATAAAAAAGTTAAGGACCTGAGGAGAATTTTGGGAAATTTAGATATACTATGTCTCTGGCAAATTCTGAATAGGAATAAAATTACTGTTGTTCAGTCATATGTGACTCTTCATGATTTCATGGGCACACTATCCATGGGATTTTCTTGGAGAAGAAACTAGAATGCTTTTCCATTTCCTTCTCCACTGGATTAAAGCAAAAAGAGGTAAAGTGACTTGCCCAAGGTCACACACTAGTAAATGTCAGATGGATTTAAACTCAGCTGTATCCACTGAGCCACCTAACTGTGCCCAGGAATAAAATGTATACATATTCTTACCTGTGCAAGACACCAAAAATCGTTGCTGTCTTAGTTTGTAAAAATGACAGATGTGGAAAAGTAGAAATATTAAGCACACCCAATGCAATACAATTATTTGATAAAGGGCAGTTGAATAAAGGATTAAAAATTAAATGGATACTCCCTAATTTAACGCTAAAGAATTGGTCAGTGGTAGAACAAGTTGTAATAACAGGTTCCTCTCAACACTAGGAGATACCCCAGAGGTTGGTGCTTAAAATTCCAATAGTGATGAGTCCTAGGTCATTCCAGGACCAACCATAGGAGTGAAAGGATGTTGTTGTTTTTGTGTTCCTCCTTTCTTGCCGAAGAAGACCATGCCATCAGAGAAATGATGACATGACTTGCACTTGACTTTGCTTTGAGTGAGGGAGGGCTGTGCAGGTCACCAGCCTCACTTCTTCTCCAGAGCCATCTGAATCCAGTGACCCGATATTAATCAGGATGACTGGAGTAGAGTAGCTGACAAGCCAGAGCTTTCTTGAGGAGCACCAGGAAGGAGGGCCACTGATTTGGTTCAATTAGCTTTCTGCATTTGAGGGTACTTTACTTACATTTTTTGATGTAGTATGGGGAGAACTTCTCTTCAGGTAACTGCCATCTTACAAGTGTTCATCTCCTTTCTCCTTCTAACTTCACTTTTCTTTGTCTCTCTCATGCCCTCCCCCTTTAGTCTTCTTTATCTGTCCTTTTCTCTTAATCACACAGAAAACAGAAAGCAATAAAAGTAACAATTAAAGTGTCTTGTCTGGCACACTCTAAGGAGTTCATTCCTTTACTTCATACAGCTATTCTCCTTGAGTAGGAAGTGGAATCTATTCATTTCTTCATGTATTTTGTATGAGTATAGGATAAGTGGATTTAAAAGTAAAACTGGCTGCTACGGCTCCACTATGTGAGTCCAGATGTGCTCCATTTTATCCGTCTTCCATGTTTTGGGGTGTCTAGGCTCTCTGCCAATGGCTAGGAGCCCCCACATGATGGTGTTTCCTCTGTTACAGTGTAGATCCCTGCATTTTAGCTCTATTTAGCTACTAATAGATTAGCATTTATAAAGAAATATTTATTTCAAAAAATGAAATCATAAATATACAAATTTACTCCTCCAACATGTAGGAGGCATAACTCTTCCCTCCTCCTTCTCCTTCCCCTCCTCAGAACCTGGGGAGGAGATGGGGTTTAAGTTCTTAGTTTAGTTTAGCTTCTGTAGAGAATAGTCTCAGTTCTAAACCCAATTCCCCACCCCCTCATGCTCAAGTCACAGGCATCTGACTTCCCAGGGATTCTCTGACAGGCTGACTGGCTGCAACATCCCTGCAAAATCTTGGCTCCAAGGTAGCCATGGCTCAAATTCCCAGGCAGGTGGGAATCATAGCCAGCACCTGCAACTGGGGACAAATGAACTAGAATAGGAACAGACTCCCCTAGACCCATTTCTAGGTGAAAGAGAGGGGAGCAGAGGAAGGAAGGAAATCCTACCCCTCTCCCTTGTTCACATCATGATTTCTCTGCTGTTGGTGAACACTGATCTTCACCTTCTGGAAGCAATAGGAAGGTGGAGCACACAGGCAAGAAAGAGATCAGCCCTGCTTGGTTCATTTTAAAGAAGCAATCTTTTCTGGGAACACAGCGAGTCAAAGAAGACCCAGAGAGCATTCATGTAAGATCTGGGTAGCTCCAACGGCCTCATTATTTAACCTATGTGTGCGAAATGCACATACATATATAGATAGATAGATAGATAGATAGATAGATAGATAGATAGATAGATAGATAGATATAGATAGACATAGACATAGATATAGATAGATATATACACACACATATATACACATATACATATATGTATATATACACACATACATATATATGTATGTACATATATATATATATATATATGTATATACATACATACATAACAGAGCAAATGAGGACCAACAGATTACTGACTGTGGAATTATCAAAGAAACATTGGGAAGACCCTCTATCCAAAATGTCCCCCAGCCTCTTTTCTTTGTAACTGGAAGTTAAGATTCTTTCCTTTGAGTTAAAAAAAATCATGCTTCTAAAAATCAAATCCTTTCAAGAAGTGGAAACTCGGAAAACATTTATGCTCTTAACACTTTAATATGGATTATTTTATCATATCTTTGATAACATGTAATATGTTACGTGTGTGATATATGTGTATGTGTTATATATGTTATGTGTATGTATATGTGTATATTTGTGTATATCCATATGCACATCTAACATATAGCCTTTGTTTTCTTCCATCCCCCTTCAGGAAAAAACAAGCAAACACTCTAAGGCATAATGAATTTCAGGAAAAAAAAGTGTGTCGCATCAAAGGTTGATAGGAGGAAAGGCCAGGGAAATGAGGGTATTACAAGTGAAGGAAGGAGAAAGAACTCAGGATTTTTACTTACTGTTTAAATCTGAAAATTAAGTGAACACATAAATTAAAAGAAGTAGACTTTTTTTGCATGGCAAATGGATTTGTCGTATGTATTTGTTCTGAATCCCATAGACATTTTGGGAGGACACTTATGTGTATGTGTATGTATGTACATATATATGTATTACATATTCAGTTGCACACATACATAATTGAATTGTAATAGATACGTATGTACATTTCTATTACACATTCAATTTAGTGAATACATATATGTATATACATATACAACACACTCAATTTATTTTTACGTATATGGTTATATCCTATTCTATTGTACTGTGGTTCTCTCAAACAGAGGTCAATTAGAGTTGTATGCCCAAATCCCAGTGCAGCCGTTTAAAGAGATAGGGGTTAGAGTTTACTACATATTAAAAGCAGTTCATTAAACAATTTAGAGTAATGACTTGGAGTTTTGTTGGTAGTTATTAGTATTACTGACTGGGAAGCACCTGCCTGATTTAATTGGCAAACACTTGTTCTTTTCATTTGCAGGCAAAATTAGCACCTTCATTCTTGCTAGTAAACTAGATCTTGCACCTATTCTTAAATAAGCTCAACTAACTCCTGGTTGTGATTAATGTGGAAAACCTGTGACCCCACACAGAGGAAATAGCCATGTTCTGTTGTCCCTCTTAGGGAGGCGACTGACATTTCTTTGAGGGCAACAGTTTGACTTTTCCTGGAGTCATGTAAAATGCCTCATCTAAATGCTAACTTGGATTTACATTCTATACAGTCTTAGAATAGCAGAAAAACTGGAAGGGGAGGGGCAGGTAGGGGCGGATTCCAAATCAGTTCAAATCAGCTCTCAGATACCACATCTGATAGCTGTATCACCCTGGGCAAGTCACTTAATGCCATTGTCTCCAAAAATAAATAAATAAAAGCTAGAAGAAGTAGCTGATAACAGCATTGGAATTTCTTTTTCTCTTAAGGGATCATTCCGTGGAAGAGCTCTCTTCTGGAAATAAGGCCTTCCTGAGGCTGGTGTCCAAAACCATTAAAAGCAGAAATCTCTGAGCTGAAAGGGCCTCAGAGGCCAATCGTCACAGCTCAACAAAAGTCTTCTCTACAACATACCTGACAATCACAAACTTCACACCACTGCTTTAGCCTCCGTAAAAGGAAGCCCTTACCTACCACGGAAGTTCACTTTTGAAGAGCTCTAGTCATTCCGATGTTTTTTCTTCCCCGAAGCCCAAATTTGCTACTTTTCAATCTCTTTACAGTATTCTTAGTTTTCTTTTTTTCTGGGGTGTTGCAAAAAAAGCTTATTCTCTCTTATACGTGGTTGCTCTTCAAATAATTAAAGACAGATACCACATCTCCCCTATTCCTTTTTTTTTTTTTCTGATAGACTCTATATCTCGTTTCTTTACAATGATTTCCATGTGGCATAAAACTGAGACACTTCATCATCCTAGTTAAGGGTATGTTGATAAATGTTTAACTACTGGCTTTCTGGTAGAAAAACATTTAGATGTAGACATGGAATATTTTTAAGTTTAGTCTGAATTATTAACAATTTCTCTATCATTTTCTTTAATCTGGGTGGGAGGTGGCCAGGAACCTGTGGCCTTGAGGCCATATGTGACCAACTTGGTCCTCTAGTGAGGCCCTTGGAATGAATCTAAACTTCACAGAAGAAATTCCCTTAGTAAAAGAGGCTGTATTTGAGGACCTATAGGGCCACAGGTTAAATCCAGGCTATAGGTTCTCCACCCTTGATACAATCAGCAAAACAACAAATCAAGCCCTGATTTGTAATATTTGCCCCTGAAATTTTAATAATTGGCTATTGTGAGCTACTATGAACTGACTTTAGCACATTTCTACTGGTTACGCTTCTCTTAATACCTTCCAATCAGCAAATTTTTTTCCTTCCTATACTTCATTTCCTTTTTCTACTCTAATATAAGAATTACATAGAACTACTTAGGTTTAATTTGAAAGGATTAGCATAGTATTCCAAGGAGATCAGAGAAATAGAGAAAGGAAAGAGTATTTTTATATATAGATAAATTTGTGTGTGTATATATATATATATATATATATATATATATGTGTGCATATATATTTGTGTATGTATATCATTTGTATACAACATATAAATACATATTTATATATGTATATACATACATATACATATATGCACATACATATGTATATATGTTTGTATATACACATATATATGCTTATATACACACAGATATAATGTACACATATATATATGTACCCACTTCTATATGTGTGTGGGTGTATATGGATATGTATGTGTGTATATGCATATATATATATACACACACACACACACACATTTACAGTAGCTCTTTAGTGGTGACTAAGAACTAGAAATTAAAGGGCTGGGAATCAATTGTGAAAAAAAATTGTAGTAGAACAAATTTTGGTATGTGAATATAATGTAATATTACTGTACTATAAGAAATGAGGAAAGGGACAGGTTCATAGAAACCTGGGAAGACTGGTCTTAACTGTATCAGAGTGAAGTGAGAAGAACCAGGGGAACCATTTATACAATGACAACATTATAAAGAAAAACAACTTTGAAATTTTTGAGATCTTTGATCAATACAATGACCAACTTCTTACTCATCTCTTGACAGAGAGTTAAAGGATACACAGGGCAGACTGAGTCACACATTTTTGGATATTGTCAGGGTGGGAAATTGCTTTGCTTCATGGTATGTATTTGTTATGAGGATTTTGTTTTCCATTTTCTCCCACATTCCACTGAGGAAGGTGGAAAGCAGAGCAGGGATAGAGATAGGGGAGGTGCAGAGAAATAAGAGAAGTAGAGAAAAGAGAAGAGGCATCTTTTGTCTAATATGTATATATGTGTATGTAGGTATGTATGTATGTAGGTAGGTAGGTATGTATAGAGGAGAACAGAAAAAAGTCAGCAAGAATCATAGAGAAGCAGGAAATATTTGAAAGTCACAGGGATAGATAGATGCTAGATAGGTAAAAATATTGGTAACTATATACAATTAAAAAGAAAAGCTATATGTAATAGAGATCTTCAGTTGCACATAAAATTTTCTTTGTCTTTTCTACAAAAATACCCATTTATTTAGTGATTGAATTCAGAAGGAAAATACCTGCAAAAGATTGGTATCTTGCTGTCTATCTTTCAATCTGTTCATCTCCCCTTTCTTGTCATTCTTCAAGAAGCCCTTAGCGTTAAATCTCACTCTAGATTTAACTAAAGGCAAGAGGAAGAGCATCATATAGGAAAAGATATACTTATTTCTGATTCTTTTTTTAAACTGTTTCCATGATGTATAAACAATGCCAACTTAAGATTTAACCATATGGTTCCTATTAAGATAATTACAACTGTTGATCCTTAAAATAAAAAAAAAAAAAAAAGGACTATGGAAAGGGAAAGACTTGTTCTGCTTAACCACAGACTTTGGAACTGGGAGCAAGGTATGAATGGTGGAAAGAAAAAAAATGAGATTTCATGGAAGGAGACACTAATAGTTTAAAATTTTGTGAGAAAACATATCAAGCTGTTTATACTCTGTGGTGCAGTGATTCCAATACATACGTCCCCTAATAAGTCAAATGTGAAAAGTAGCCATGTGTCCCAAAATATTCATAGTTGAACTTTTATGGTGCCAAAATATTGGAAACCAAGTGGGTATCTAATGATTGATGAACAGATCATGGCAAATGAATGTAATAGAATATTATTGGTCATAAGAAATAATTTATATGAGTTTTAGTAATATTTATGTCAATCAGTCAATTGATAAGCATTTATTAAGTATTCAGTGTATGACAGGACCTTTCTTACTTCTTATGGACACAAAGAAAAAACATTTTAAAATAGTCTCTGCCTCCTAGGATCTTCCATTCTAATGATGGGGACAACATCTATAAAAGTAAGTCCATAGAAGAAACCTATAGAATAGATGAGAAAAGGATCTAAAGCAGAAGATATTAGCAGCTACAGGGAGCTGGAAGCTGATCTTGCATTTGAAGTGAGATTTAAATGAAACCAAAGGTTCTACAAGGTGAAGAGGAGGGAAAGCGTTTCAATCATAGCAGATAGCCTGCATAAAGCAAAACCATGATGTATCACATGTAAGGAAAACCAAGTAGGCCTGTATATCTGATCGTAAATTGAGCAAAAGTGAGTAATGTTCCTAGAGATGCAAAGGCCAAAAGGGGGCAGGTTGTGGAAAGCTTCAAGTCTTGAACGAATGAAGGCTACAGAGTTAGGGGGTGACATGATCAGACCTGTGGTTTAGGAAAATGATTGTCAATTATGGGGAAGATGAACTGGAGTATGAAAATGCTTGAGGAGGGAAGCTAAGTAGGAGGAAATAAATTATTGCGATACTCCAGACAAAAGGCAATGAAGGTCCACACCCGTATGATGACTGTGTGAGTATGAGCTGATACAGGCTAGGGAAAGCTCTGCAAAAAAGATGAGTATACACATAACTACAACAGTGAACATTAAAGAAACTCTAAGTGATTTAAGAATGCAGATGAATTCAGTGAACCTAATTGTTCGTTTTAAGAGGACCCTCTTAGTAGAGAAAGGGGTAGATTATTGTTACACAATGTTGAAGACACTGTCCACTGTGGGTGGCTGTGACTGTTGAATATTTTATTGAGAAGTACAATGAAAAAAATAATAGTACAACACTTTAAAAATAGAAAATAAACAAAACTTTGTACTAGGAATTAGTATCCTGAATTCTACATCCTGATCTGCCCTTGTACAGTTGTATGACTTTGTTATGGAATCTCTATTTCTTTAGGACCCGAGTAAATAATATCTAGATTCTATCCCAGTTCTAAAAATATAATATGGTATTGGAAAGTTAGTTTATATAAATAATTTATTATGTAATGAATGAATTGTGAAATTCCTACAAAATTTACATTTTATGATGTTGGAGGCAATTGGATTGTCAGATAAATTTATAGTCACGTAGTTGTACATATTTGATAATTGTGTATTGTTTCACAATAATAATAGTTAACTTTATATAGTGTTTTACAGTTTGCAGAGTGCTTGAAATGTGTTGTTTTATCCTCACAACAATTCTGTTTTACTATTATTATCATCATGCAAATTTTACAGGTAAGAAAATTGAGGTAGAAGTTAAGCTACTTTCCCAAGATTACATAACTAGTAAGTGTCTTGATGCTGAATTGGAACTCAGGTCTTTTTGATTTTATATCTGAAACGTTGTGTATTGAACCATCTCTCTGCCTGGGTAAAAGACAGGAAAATGTGGTAGATGTGTGTGTGTGTGTGTGTGTGTGTGTGTGTGTGTGTATGTATAGCAGTTGTCTAGAATGTTGAACTTGGAGAATGGTCTGTTTTCTGTTCTACTTACCTTGCTCCCTAGTCATAGGCTACTTTACTTTGCTTCTCTGACTCACAAATTCTTTATCTATAGAGGTAAAAATCCTAGAGTAGAGGCTATTAAAAAATCATTTTTATGTCTTCTTTGACACTCTCTACCATTTTTTATAATATAATTAAAAAAAACAATTGAAATGAATGCTAAATTCATGTAGAGGTTAATGAAAAAAAGATGTATTATTTTTTCCTGTCCCAGTTCATTGATCTATGCATCAGTCTATCTATCTATGAACCAATTCTATTCATAGACCCCCTCTTAATAACTCCTGCTATGTTGCCTGCATCATAGAGTTGTTATGAAACTTGAATTAGATAATATATTTAAAAATTTTCAAATCTTAAAGTGCTATATACACACTGCTTGGATTTTATTATTTTGGAGTGATCCGTGCCTTTCAGTGTCTTCAGTCAAAAATACAATCAATCCAATGAAAAGAAATACATCTATATTTAAAGTAGCACATTAATAGTCTTCTATGGACCCACCTATTTCTTAACCATAAGATTTTAATTTACGTTTGGAAATTTTGTAGCTTACAGAAAAAGTTGTAATTTATTGAAAGGAAAATGAAAGTAAAGCACAACTCATCTATATTGTCCACAGACATTTTTCTTCTTCAGCTAACTGTTCCTTGTACTGCCTATTAGCATTACAGTTCAAAAGCCAAGGGCTCTAGAGGCTGATGGAAAAACTTTGGTAGAGTATTAAAAACACATATGCTCATCAATTAAATTTCTGCTGGGGAGTGAGTCATACTTCTTGGCTTTGAGGGCAAGAAGAACATTGAGTACATTAATTTATATGTAGCCTTGAGGATCAAAGTCCTAAGAAGGGATTTTCAGGCTTCTAGAATTTTATGCTTGTGCAAATCAATATTGAAATGACAAAACCTTAAAATAGCTGGGCCTAGTATAACTTAGAAGCAGATCTGATTATCAAGTGCTGATGAAGGGACATATGCTGACTTTAAGAATGCAGAGTACCTTAAAAAACTGGTACAACAAAGTCAGGTCTCTACCTAAGCAAGTCAAAGTTGAGAATAAGGACAACTATAGAGATAACAGAACAAAAATTAACCAAATAAATAAGAAACAAGAAAAATAAAAATAAAACACCTTTCACTTAAAATAGGCACACATTTGAGGCTGTAATGTTTGGAGGACTGGCAGATCAGTATTATTATTAACCCAAGGTCTGCCACTTAGTCCCCATGTGATACTTAGCAAACCCCTTAATCACCCTGAGTCTCAGTTTGTTCATCATTAAAATGAGGGGGTTCCTTTAAATGGTCTGTGGGGACTCTTACATCCCTAGATCAATAATCCTCACAACAATGATAATATATTTAGTAAAACATAAGACAAGAAGTAATAAAAATATTTATTAGTGTTAAATCACTTTTAAAAGGAAGACTAATTATGGCTTTACCATTATCATATTATTGAGTAATCAATAGAATTAAGCATTTATATACTGATTTATGGTTTGGCCAAGCATTTTCCTTACAACCCAAATACTACAGTGCATCTGTGACCTCATCAATGTGGGTGTTTCTTCCAGTAATGCAGAGTGGACTCCATCCATGCCTGTCCATTCAGTATGGATTTGTCTATATACTCTTCCTCTGAGGTCACCGCATGGGATCCAGTCATTGTGCTGGGGTCTTTTATTGATTTGTCCTGACATTTCAAAGGTACTGGGGAGGATGTGAGTTCTTATTCCTCCCTCTCAGCACAGGGTCAGCCCATCTTTGATGATCATGCATTTCTTTAGAGATCTCCTTTTTTCAGGAAATGGTGCATATCCTTTAATGATCCCAAACTCCTCATAGAGTCAAAGTCTGACCTTCGTCCTAAAAGTTATGTTACACAGACAAACCATCTCCCAAATCTGAATATTTTAGCACTCTTTCCCCCATACCTGGAATGACCTCTATTTTCATCTCTACCTCCTGGCTTCCTTCAAGTCCAATCTAAAATGCTACCTTCTACAAAAAGCCATTCCCAGTCCACCTTAATTATGACTTTCCCTCTGTTAATTATTTCCAATTTGTCTTTTATTTAGCTTGTTCATGAATAATGGTTTGCATAATGTTTTCCCTATTAGAGTGTGAGTCCCTTGAGAGCAAAGCATTTCACCTTTCTTGGGTATTTAGTATAGTGCCTGGCATATAGTAGGAACTTAATAAATATCTTCTTCTCACTATCTATAATTGAATGTCACACATAACATTTGGATCCTGGTTTCCTGGTGAGGGGCGGAGCCAAGATGGCAGAGTAGAAAGATGCACATACACATAGCTCCGAACCCACAACCCATAGAACATCTGTAAAAAGAAACTCACGGCGAATTCTGGAGTGGCAGAGGCCACAGAACAGTGGAGCAAAGGAGACTTCTGTTCCAGAGGGACCTGCAAACCTTGCACAAAAGGTCCATTGCGCTGTGGACGTGGAGCCCAGCCCAGCCCTGCCATGGCCATGGCACTGAGAGGAGCAGATCCGAGCGGGCTTCAGGGAACAGGTTCTCCTCCCCTCCTTTCTGATGAGGAAGAGCGGTGCTCACCATCAGGGAAAGACACGGAAGTCAGGGCTTCTGCATCCCAGCACACTCAATGGGCTCAGACCATGGAAAAGCTCAAAAGGGGCTCAGAAAATTTTGAAAATTATGTTAGAGGACTGGAGGAAAAACTGGAAAGAGCAATCAAAGACATGCAAGCAAAGTATGAACAGCAGATCAGCACCCTGCTAAAAGAGACCCAAAAAAATGCTGAAGAAAATAACACCCTGAAAAATAGGCTAACTCAATTGACAAAGGAGGTTCAAGAAGCCAATGAGGAGAAGAATGCTTTCAAAAGCAGAATTAGCCAAATGGAAATGGAGATTCAAAAGCTCACTGAAGAAAATAGTTCTTTCAAAATTAGAATGGAACAGATGGAGGCTAATGACTTTATGAGAAACCAAGAAATCACAAAACAAAACCAAATGAATGAAAAAATGGAAGATAATGTGAAATATCTCATCGGAAAAGCAACTGACCTGGAAAATAGATCCAGGAGAGACAATTTAAAAATTATGGCACTACCTGAAAGCCATGATCAAAAAAAGAGCCTAGACATCATCTTTCATGAAATTATCAAGGAAAACTGCCCTGAGATTCTAGAACCAGAGGGCAAAATAAATATTCAAGGAATCCACAGAACACCGCCTGAAAGAGATCCAAAAAGAAAAACCACTAGGAACATTGTGGCCAAATTCCAGAGTTCCCAGGTCAAGGAGAAAATATTGCAAGCAGCTAGAAAGAAACAATTCAAGTATTGTGGAAATACAATCAGGATAACACAAGATCTAGCAGCTTCTACAATAAGGGATCGAAGGGCATGGAATAGGATATTCTAGAAGTCAAAGGAACTAGAACTAAAACCAAGAATCACCTACCCAGCAAAACTGAGTATAATACTTCAGGGGAAAATTTGGTCTTTCAATGAAATAGAGGACTTTCAAGCATTCTTGATGAAAAGACCAGAGCTGAAAAGAAAATTTGACTTTCAAACACAAGAATGAAGAGAACCATGAAAAGGTGA
Organism: Notamacropus eugenii; assembly: GCF_028372415.1. Taxonomy (NCBI): domain Eukaryota; kingdom Metazoa; phylum Chordata; class Mammalia; order Diprotodontia; family Macropodidae; genus Notamacropus; species Notamacropus eugenii. The sequence continues at coordinate 132,617,962 of NC_092877.1, forward strand.
ACAGCAAAGAGAAGTCATAAGGGACTTACTAAAGTTGAACTGTTTACATTCCTACATGGAAAGAAAATATTTGTAACTCTTGAAACTTTTCAGTATATGGGTACTGGGTGGGATTACACATACACACATGCACACACGCACACGCACATAGAGACAGAGTGCACAGAGTAAATTGAAGAGGATGGGCTCATATCTTAAAAAAAATGAAATCAAGCAGTGAGAGAGAAATATATTGGGAGGAGAAAGGGAGAAGTAGAATGGGGCAAATTATCTCTCATAAAAGAGGCAAGCAAAAGACTTATTAGTGGAGGGATAAAGAGAGGAGGTGAGAGGAAAAACATGAAGCTTACTCTCATCACATTCCCACTAAAGGAAGGAATAAAATGCACACTCATTTTGGTATCAAAACCTATCTTACAATACAGGAAAGTGGGGGATAAGGGGATAAGCAGGGTGGGGGGGGATGATGGAAGGGAGGACATGGGGAGGAGGGAGCAATTTGAGGTCGACACTCATGGGGAGGGACAGGATCAAAAGAGAATAGAAGTAATGGGGGACAGGATAGGATGGAGGGAAATATAGTTAGTCTTATACAACACAACCATTATGGAAGTCATTTGCAAAACTACACAGATTTGGCCTATATTGAACTGCTTGCCTTCCAAAGGGAAGGGGTGGGGAAGGAAGGAGGTAAAGAAGTTGGAACTCAAAGTTTTAGAAACAACTTTCGAGTAATGTTCTTGCCACTAGGAGATAAGAAATACAGGTAAAGTGGTATAGAAAGTTACCTGGCCCTACAGGACAAAAGAGAAGATGGAGACAAGGACAGAGAGGGGTGATAGAAGAGAGAGCAGATTGGTCATAGGGGCAATTAGAATGCTTCGTGTTTGGGGGGGGAGGGGACAAAAGGGGAGAAAATTTGGAACCCAGAATTTTGTTAAAATGAATGTTAAAAGTTAAATAAATCAATTAAAAACAAAACAAAACAAAACAAAAAACATTTGGATCCTGAAGACAAATGGTTGCCACAGGAGTTTATCGAGTAGTAGGAAAGAGGAGATGGGGGCGGGGGGAGGTGACATGGTCAGACCTACACTTTAGGAAAATTACTTTAATGGCTGAATGGCAAATGGATTAGAATAGGAAGAGATGCGAAGCAGGTAGGCTAACCAGCAGGCTGTTAGAGTAGTCTAGGTGCGAGATGATGAGAGCTAGAGTGGTAGCAGCATCAGATGAAAGAAAGAGGTATATGCCAAAGGTATTGCAAAGGTTAAAACAATAGGCTTTGCCAACAAACTGGATATGAGGTATGAAAGATAGTGAGGAGCATAGGATGTGATCCTGAGTGACTGGGAGGGTGTTCCCCACAGCAACTGGGGAAGTAGGAGAGGGAGGGAATTTAGGGGGAAAGATGAGTTCTGTTCTGGGACATACTGAGTTTAGGATGTCAACTGGACACCTAGTTTGAGATATCTGAAAGGCCGTTGGAGATGTGAAGTTGGAGGTCAGCAGAAAGACTGGGGCAGGATAGGTAGATTTTAGAATCATCAGCATAGAGGTGGTAACTAAATGCATGACTGCTGATGACATCACCAAGAAAACCAATCTAGAGGGAGAAAAGGGGAGGGCCTAGGGCAGAACCCTGAAGGACACCTAAGGTTGAAGGTCATGATCGAGAGGAAGAATGAGAAACAGATCAAGAATGAACAGACAGGCAGGAAGCAACCTAAGAGAAGAAAATATGAGGGAAGAGAGGGTGATCAACAATGTCAAAGACTGCAGAGAGATCAAGGAGAGTAAGGATAGAGAAAAGGTCACTGGATTTGGGAACTAAGAAATCATCAATAACTTTGGAGAGAACAGTTTCCATGGAATGATCATGTTGGAAGCCAGATGATAAGGGGTTAAGAGGAGGGAGAGGAAGGAAAGTGGAGGCAACTATTATAGATGCCTCTTTTCAAGAAGTTTATCTACAAAGGACCAAGGAGATGTTGGATAACTTTGAGAAGGGACGGAAGGATCAAGTGAGTGTTTTGTGTCAGAATGGGGGGAGATGTGGCTGAGGTTGTAGACTTTAGGGAATGAATCAACAGAGGGAAAGATTGAAACTAAGTGAAAGGTAGGGATGACAGAGGAGGCAGTCTGCTGGAGGAAATGAGATGGGATCACTTGAACAAGTAGAGGGATTAGCCTTGATAGGAGTAAAGCCAATTCATCATGTAAGACAGGAATGAAGGAAGAGATAGCAGTAAAAGGGACTTGAGTGATCAGCGATTGGGAAGAGGGGATAAGAGGGAGCTCATGGCAAATTGCCTCAATATTTTGTATAAAATATGAGGCAAAATTTTCAGCTGAAAGAGTGAGGATAGGGGAAGCCATGAGATGTTTGAGGAGGGAGGAAAAGGTTTGGAAGAGATGCTATGGAGAGTGGGATGAGCTGATAAATACAGTAGGATTGCCTAGCAGCAGTGAAAGCTCCATTGAGTTTTTGCAATATACATTTGCAGTATAAGGTGGTGGTTTCTCAACATTAAGAGAAAAGTTAGGATGAGAGAAGGAAGAAGGAGATAACAAGTTCAGTTTCAGACATGTTGAGATTAAGGTGTATAATGGGTAGGATTTGTATTTAGGAACAGAAGAGGGCATTCTCGTTGTAGGTATACACATCCTGAAAGACAAAGAGTCAGGAATTTCTAATAATATTCAGAAGATAGTGAATTTGATTAGGTTGATTTAGAACCCAGAACCAAAGATGCAAATAGTTTGGCATAGTAGCTAAATAGGTAAAAGAATTTTAGGGTACAGTAATGAGAGTATAATACTCAGAAAAGGGGAAGAGTAGAGCAGGATAAAGTGATAAACAAAATATGATTTAACTGAATCTTTTATTTATGCTAACTTGAAATGATAAGATGGAGAGATGTGGGTCCACAGTTGGTTGAATAACTGAACTGAGTAGTTGTTGATGGGTTGCTGTCAGTTTGGAGGAATGTCTGTGCTTGAGTGTCCGGAATTAATCCTTGGCCCTCTACTAATCAGCATTTTTGTCAGACCAGGATGAAGAAGTAAAGAGACCAGTTGTTCCAAATGAAATATAATGCAGGTCTGAACTCTCTTGGAAGCCGAAGTGAAAGATTCCATTTGTATTCAACAAGCATGTATTAATCACTTACTGTTGGTGCAAAACACTGGTGATGGCAATTGAAACAACAGTTCCTGTCCCCAAAGACCTTGTACTGTATTGGAAGATGGTGCAGAGATCAAATAAATAGGATATTTTGAAGCTGATATTAATGGGATTAGGTGATAATTTGGATATGGAGCTGAGAAAGAAGGAAAGGTTAAAAATTCCTTTATGGTTACATCACTGGGGAATGAGAAGAAGGTGATGCCCTTAGTAGAACCAGGGAAGTTTGGAAAGGGAGAGGAAGAATTCCAGTAAGTATCATTTACATTTTATTGTAATCAATTGGGGGTATATTCTTGGGAAATAAAGAAAATGTTTGGGGGTAGAGATGAGAAAACAATGTTTGCCATCTTAAATAATTATAATCCTCCCCAAACCTAAGCACATTCTGATATAGTGCCTGATGTACCTGTGTTTGAATAATGCATTCACTGAATGAATGTGTGAGGTGGGGGTAAAATAGAAACATGGGACAGACTGGGCATTTGTCCTACTAAAATTGTAGTTGTTCCCCATTACAAATGTTTTTTAAAACTTTAATAGCTCTTGGAATTAAAAAAAAAAAAACAGCCTCCCTGCTTTGGCAGTGAGTATAATATTAATGGGAATATTGTTATTATCATAATTATTGAAATTGAGAATAAATTTCCAATCTGCATCCATGACTGACTTTAGCAGGTAATGAGTGCAAAATGGCAAAATTAATGAGCAAGACTCTTCGAAGGGGTTCATTTAAACAAGGGTCTAAAGGAGATAGATGACTTGCAATTAATTAAAACATCAGTTTGTTGACATTATCAGGTCATTAAAAATGTACTTTGCTGAAGTAGAGAGGGCTTTTAAAAAACATTATTTTAACATGTCTTAGCTCTTTTCCTTTGTAGACTTGCTCAGCAATCTTCATGTGTATGTCAGCATAAATGACACAGCCAAGTGAAAAATACAATCCAGTGCCTCTATTGATTGGGGAACCAGGATAGTGAGGGTGTTATTGGCATCTGGTAAATCATCTTCTCCTAAACTAATGTATATCTTAGAGCTATAGTCAACTTGATAAAAGCTAATTTGGAGAAATGACATTCAGCATGTGTACTTGATGGTCCAGGTATAAATCTATTGATCACAAAATAACAGTGGCAATGTTTTTAAAAATGTATACAAAGAAGACGGTTGTCTGGGCTTGTTTTCCTAGGAATTATATGCAATATGTTCTATCCTAAAATGGAAACATCTATTCTCCACTGTTCAAATTGTAAGAAAATGATTGTTTATACTGAGCTGAAGCCTGACTCTTTTAACTTTGTCCCATGAATCCTACTTTATACTCTCTGGAGGAAGACAGGCTCAGTCTAATCTGTATTTCATATCACAGTCCCTCCAAATGTGTGAAGACAGTGATCACACCCTTCAAAGTCTTGTCACTTCCAAGTTAAATTTTCCTAAAAAATGTTCATATGGATGCCTACTCAATCTCTCTTTGGAATACTGAATATTGTAGTTTCTCAGAAATCACCATGCATTCCATCTTCCAATTTACTTTAGATTCCTACTAATTAGTGGGATAAAATTGGAATATTTGGAAAGATACATGTACCAAAGTTTACTCAAGCCTCTTCCATCCAAGCTCATCTGTGAACCTCAAGAATGATCTCTGTTCAGATCACACTTGTCTAGCAGTGGGTAGCTCCCATGCATTATAAAAATAAAACATTGAGTTAAGATTAAAACAATTTATGATAAGACAAAAAACAGGCTTGACCTCAAATCATCTGACTCCAAGTCCAATATTCTTTTTATTATGACAATGACTCCAAATATAATGAGCATCTATACAAGAAATGACCTTGTAATTATAAAAGGAAAAAAAAAAAAGAAAGAAAGAAAACTACCTACAAGATCATAGGTCACAAAAATGAACTCAGGAGAGTTCTTAAGAACATACACTTAAAGGATGAGTACAGGGGATAGGGAGATGTTGTTATTAGGGGAAATCTCTGAGAACTTTTGAGTTTAGGATTGGTAGAGAGGTAGAGAGAGGGTATTGCCGAAAAGAGAATGAAGGATCTCTTATATCATGGTTAAGATGCTCATCATGACCTTTTATATCTCTTAATTTCACATCAGCGTATAGTGGGCATTTCCTGATGCCCTCATTTCTATAGAGTCAGGAAACAAATTAACAGTTAGAAATTCCACGTACTGGAATATTTTGAGAACTTAAATTTAAATCTGATTTGATATAGATATGAACATTTTCCCATCTGAATAGCTTAAGCCATGAAAATGCAGACTACTAAAACTTTCAGTTCATTTAGACTGGGATTTATCTGGAGAAAAATGCTGGATTCTAACACTCATTGAATCCAACCAGAATCCTTTCTACATTGCCCTTATGAAACAGTGCAGCAGAATGGAATGAGTCCCAGATTTGGAATCTAAGGAATTTGGCTTAACTCCAGGCCCTGTCATTGACTGAATACCTCAAGAAGACTTTGTACAAGTCATTTGAAGCCTCAGAATCTCATCCACAAACTAGTGAGAAATGGACATAATTAAAACTAGATGTACTCCAAATTCTTTTCTAGTTCCAAATCTAGGTTCCATCATCCTTGACAAACATTCATTTATCACTCTGACTTTTCACTTCAGAATGTATGTTGACTTAGCTCTAGACTAAGATTACCTTAGAATTATATCTCTATATGTGTACTACTAGAAGAGCCAGGTGGCTGACCTGATTTTTTTTTGATACTTTATTTTTTTTTATAACTTGTGTATCTTAGAGAATTTGACATATTTTCAGTAAGACAAAATATATTGCAAGAAATCACAAGATTTTCCCAGTGGAAGGGACATGACAGTTCATCTACTAATACCCAAACAAGAGGAAGCTTCTATGTTACACACCCAGTGGTCATCCAGTCTTTCCCCAAAAGACATGAGGTGCTGAAAACATACTTCTTTAGGGGCACATCACCCCCATGATCTAGAAAATCCGTGTAAAATTTTTTTGGCCCTCCTTTCATACAAGAGAAGAAGTCTGAATTATTATGGTATTAAAAGATAGCATATGTTGATATTATACAATGCTATACATATTTTATACATTTCTTAGTTTCTAAACATTCTCTGTGTTGTCTGCTGGTCTTTGCATGTTATCTGCAGGTTCCACAAAACTCCCCCAAAATTCTCATTTAATTTCCTATGCTGACCCACTATGTATTGAAACCGTGATGTGAAAATTCACAACTTGGAAAGGATAAATGTATTTTTATGCAGATCATTCCACTCCATGTTTAAACAGAGAATCATTAGACAGTATTTATTTACTTCAAACCTTTACCATCAAACCCGTACATCTTAACATGTGTATGTAGACATCTATACAACATGGGTTATATTACTGGCACTCTTCCCTTGGATAGCACATTTCTGAGTGATAGGCTTAGTTTTCTATACTTTTTTCTTCCTGTGGTTGAACATCCTTACATGAATGAGGATCTGATTTCCAAGTCAGTTTTGTAGTTCTTGCAAAATGTTTTTATGTTCCAGATATCCCTACTCAGTGACATCTCTCATTATGACCTGCTTCTTCCAAAGTATAGGAATTTGGCCCATTATTAAGAATCTCCTGTCTTCAAACTAGAATATTTTTGACATTTCCTCCTCAATTTTTCAACCTTTTTTCTTGAACTTTATCAATATTTAACACAGTATGTGGCTTCACCTAAAAATACCTAAGGTTTGGGTCTTTGGGTTCTGTTAAACAATTTAATTCTCTACTTCACTTCATCTGGACATTAGAAATTCTATTCCTCTACTTCAGCTTAAATGAACAATAACTGGATTATTTTCAGTATGTACAAGAGATGGGGCAATCCAGCCTTGTTAGTATTTTTTTAGGAGAAAAAAGCCCAGATCATATTCTAAATATTCTACACAGACTTAGGAGTGTCACTATTAATATTTTCCCTTTATCTTGCCATAAATAACAATGATGATGAAATAATAACAACCACAACGGTAAAAGAAGAGGCAGTATAGCATAGCGGACAGGAAGTAGACCTTAAGACCAGAACGATCTAGGTTCAGGCATTGCCTCTTACTTACACTGGCTTTGTGGCCCTGCTCACATCACTTACCCTCTCATTATTCTAGGTCACTCCCTAAGGCTATAAGTAGAAGATGATGAGTATACTTATAGTAAGGCTATAAATACAAGAGATGGTGCTCTGTACTGGTAAAAAACAGGAGTCTCCTTTTCAGAGCTTCCTTACACCAATGAAATCTCGGGTCTGATTCCTATCCATGTAACAAAAAACAACAAACGAACAGGCAGACAGAAATAGTTTCAAGATCATCCAAAAACTAGATTAACTAACAAACTATCTAGAGTTCATTTTAAAAATATATTGAATTTGTTTATGTTTAAATTTTAAAATATATAAAATGGTAAGCAATATGATGGGATATTTCTCAGCAGTGGCAGTGGTTTTTAGACCCCAATACTTAAATGTAGCAGTCCGTTTTGCAAATAGTGTATTCTCTACCACCCTGTAGAGTTACAAATACAAAAATTACCTTTGTCTTTATTTTTTTTTTCTGAAGAAGCTGTGGGACTGTGTGAGGCTATGTGACTGATCTGAAGGTCCCAGAGCTCGTAAGTTTCAGGGACAGGATTTAAATTTAGGTCTCTGAACTCCAAGCTCAGGGTTCTTTCTGCTGTATCATGCTGTCAAGGAGGTAAAGCCCCAAAAGGTAATCAAGAAGCTTCTCCCTAAAGCATTTATTTTAAATCATAAATAATGGAATAAATTCAGTTATTGGATGATAGATTTAGAACTTCAAGGGAATTCAGAGGTTTTTCAGACACCTTTCCCCATTTTTAAGGTGAGGCCCAGAAAGTTCAAGTCACTTGTTCCAGCTCACGCAGTATTCTTTCTCCCCAGACAGACAATGGAGAGGGACTCAGCGACCACCTGTATCTCTCTTGAATATTTTGAATGCATACTTTCATATTGGTGCAATACAGTAAATCCTGGAAGGATTTTTTTATTATTATTTTTCTTTTGTTTTTAACATTAATAAGTCAGAAAAGTTTAGCTTCTGAGAAAAAGAGCAAAGCTTTAGAATAGCACCAATTCCATTTGGCAGCACAAACATGAATGTTAAGGAATGAAAGAAGAATTTGGTCTAATGATCCCTTAGCTCAGTGGGATGACCACCTTGCAGCCACTTGTGCATGGCATGAAGAATAAACCAGTTTCTACAAAGAGATGTGAGAAGCATCATGGATTCCATATATAGGTGCTTCTAAATGCTGTGTTTTTATATGTGCTTTTTTTATCAGCTGTCAGCTGACAGTAAATGAACCAGGATAAAGCTTGTGACATATTTGTTTCTCAAATAAGAATCTATAATAATACCAGAGGACTAATAAATCTCTTGTCCTTTCCCAGCTGCTCAATGAGCTCATATTCAAACAATTTTCTCTTAAAAAATGCAGATGGACTCTTGGGCTTAGGAAAAATTTTTACATCACCTTCAGCTGCACACCTAGGTTCCTCTCTTCCCCTAAGAATTCTGTTGCTTGTGTGATAGGATAGTCTAGTGTATAAAGCTTGAAACTGGAATAAAGTTAACCTTCATTTACATCTAAGCTCATCCCCCTAATGCTGTGCCACCCATGACAAATCATTTAATCTCAGGTTTTCTCCATTGGGTGATAATAATGTTCATACATCTACATATGTCTATATAATAATATCTTTATGTCTACATAATATGTTTATATGTCTATATAATAATGCCTGTATCATTAGAACGTGGTATTATTTTGAGTATCAATGAGATAATACCTGTAAACTGTTGGAAAGTCTTAAACCTCTATGCAAATATTTCTTATTTTTATTAATATTTTATTGTCATTTCACCTCATATATATTTAAGTAATATATTAATATAACTATGTTATATAATCACATGACATAATATATTATTAATAACATACAATAATATATAATAATTAATACTGTCATATATGCTATATGATCCTAGGCAAATCATCCCATTCTTCCTAGCTTTGGATTCTGCATCTCCAACTGCAAAATGAGGATAATCATGGCAACTACCTTGCAGAACTATTGTGAGAATCAAACGAGATAATGTCTGTAAAGACATTTTTAAACCAAACCGTGCTAGATTCATTCAAACTACTGTGATTACTGCACAGCAAGAGTATAACCAGATAGCTGAACAGACTTTTTGTTTTGTCATGGACTATTTCAGTTTGCAACAGAATGATCCTATTTGGAACTCTCTATCCTTTTAAATTCTATAGGGAAGACATACTTTCAAGATCGTCCAGCAACTAGAGTAACTAACAAACTATGCAGAGTTCATCTAAAAAATATATTGACTTTGCTTATATTTAAATTTTAAAATATATAAAATGAAAAGCAATGTGATGAAATATTTCTCAGCAGTGCCAGTGTCTTTTAGACCTCAATACTTAAACCATAATAAATAGTCCTGTGAAGATCACATGAGATGGGGCTGCATGCACTTTATTTTCCATGTTTTGTAGGGAATTCAAGAAGGTATAGGCTCTACTCTTTCTTCCATTTCTCCCCCTAGCTATTTTACCACTCTTTATCCTTTTCTAAATCCCAACACTATTGCAGCTAGACTCAGTCTCCCAAATTAGCGCTGGACTACTCAATTGGATTCCCAATCTGGAGAATACTGCTTCTTCCATCAGGGCTTTGGAAATAATCCTGAGAAGATCAAGTTTATAATTTTTTCACTGATAAGTCTCTTTCTAGTGGGCTTCCAATTATCAATCAAGTAGTTGTTGTCAATTAACTTTTACAAGGGAATTTATTGAGAAGGTATGTGGAGAATGGTAGTTAACACAAAGTAATCTCCCCAAACTGGAGATGGGTGGGGAGAGTAGGGAAGGGTGCTGAGGTTCATACTGTTATTGAGTTTATCCCTCATTGCCAAAGATCATGCCATCAGAGACATGATGACATGACTTGGAGTTGACTTTGTTTTGAGTGAGGGAGGGCTGTGCAAGGTCACCAACCTCACTTCTCCTCCAGAGCCATCTGTATCCAGTGACTAGATATTCTTCAAGATGACTGGAGATGACCCAGGATGCACTGGGAGACCTTGGCCCCCTTCAGGCACTCACTTAGGGCCCATTCATTGAATAGGCCTATTTAAGAAGTAGCCAGGGGATGGCCCCTTTAATGAGAAAAAGAAAAAGAAAGACATCAGGCTGGGAAGGTTGTAGCAACTGGGATGCATGAGGGGCCGAAAGGTATTGTGAACCTCCAGTTCCCTGTTATTCTTTTCCTCCCTTTGTGGATTCTACTAAGTTTGTCTCTAAAGGAAGCACTGATGATGGTTAAGCAATTTTCTGATAGGTCTGTCAGGTGCTACACTGGTTCCTCCCTAAACTTGTCAGCCCCTGATAGTGGTGGGATTTCTTAGATGCTTTGTTATCCTATCACTGGTCATGTGACCACTTCCTTCTCAGATTTCTCATTTGCCTTAAGATTAAGAAAAGAAAAATATAAAATGATAATAATGAAAATAATATTAAAAGTTATGATGTATATAGCACTCACTGTGTGGCAGGCACTGTGTTAAGTGCTTTGCGATTATTATCTCATTTGATCTTCATAACAACTCTAAGAGATTGGCATTATTATCTTTATTTTACATATGAGGATACTAAGACAAATAGAGGTTAAGTGACTTGCCCAGGTTCATGCAATTGGTAATAAGTGTCTGAGTGCAGATATGAACTCTGGTCTTTTTGATCCCAGATCCAGCACTCTATCCACTGAGCCAACTATGACAGAACAGTGAAACAGAGGTGCCATGCAGTCAAATACTTATAGCAGGCAGGTTGGTGATAGGTAAGCCACTATCCCTTTGACCTAGTTAGCAGCTCACAGCAGTTCTCGGCCCCAGAAAAGAAAAGCTCCAAAGGGGCTGAGGAAGGGTTGTATTGATCTTTTTGTATACAAGCTCAGTTCTAGCCATGCCTCCAGAGTTATCAGACTTTCCATCTTCTCAGCCAAAAAAATTCCTCCTCACCACAGAGCACCAGGTCCCCAGTTACTCATGTCTAGAAGCAGGCTCACTAAGCTTCCACATGCTAAACTGAAATGACTGGGAATATTGTGCATCCTGCATACAACCCACCAGGGAATACAAATCAAAACAATGCCTAAGACCTCAATGGCAAATACTCTCCATCATATCCACTTTCTCCCCTTTAAGGAAGTCTCCAATCATGACAGCACTGAACAGTAAAAATCTATTATCAACTTTGACTATTGTAGTACCACCAATAGAAAAATAAATTATTCACTGATTAGTTAAGCCACTATGGAGTATATTACTTAATTGGCCGCTGGGTAACATTACCTTCTGGCTACCTTGCAAGTTATCCATGTGCATGTGGCAACTTTCTCAAGTCACTTAAAACTACTATATACCAAAGAAGAAGCAGACCCGAATGCTTAGACTGCACCTTGCTCCCACCACCTTGTACTTAAATAACTCTTGGTGCTTGAGCATTGTCTTCAGATTGAATGTTGATTTAGCCATGATATAAAATTACTCTAAAATTATAATCAGTTAATAAACATTTATTAAGCACTTACTATGTGTCAGGCTGTGCTAAGTACTGAAGAGAAAATAGAAGTAGAAAAGCTCTTATATCTTTACTTCAAACTCCCACACCTTGTTTGGGAAGCCTTTTACTAGTAAAGAAATGTTATGTTACAGCCTCAAATGACTGAGTTTTTAATGGAAGGAGGAAAGAAAAAAAAGAAAGAGAAGGAAGGAAGAAAGGAAAGAAAGTGGACAAAGGGGAGAAAAAGAGAAAAGGAAAAGAAGAAGAGAAAATGAAATGAAAGAAAGAGAAAGACAGAAGGGGAAGAGAGAGAGAGAGAGAGAGAGAGAGAGAGAGAGAGAGAGAGAGAGAGAGAGAGAGAGAGAGAGAGAGAGAGTCCAGATATCTAAAACAAGTAAAGCAGCACAGCCTACACAAGATTGACTATGCCTCATAAACTACTTTGGGAATTACCCTGTACTTACCCTGGTAAAAATAGCTTTCGTGTGCACTATCCAGAGACCATTTGACCAGCATTGTTCAAGATAACAGCCTCCATAAAGGATTTTGAGGGTACATTTGCTGCCTATTGAGAAATGCTTACTACAATATCCACTGCTGTTGCATGAATGGTGGAGCAAAGGGCACCATTTGGATCAACACATGGACAAAAGAAAATCCCAAACCCTGCTCACTAATGATGGAACAGCTGCTGCAGAAAACTTAATTGTTGCTACTAGTTCTTACAGCTTTCCAAAGTTGAATAAGAGTTCTGGAATGGGGTGGGGGGATGAAAAAAAATTGGGAGCAAGTGACTTATAATAGATATATATGGCCTAGAATACTTAATCTAGAAATGGGAATAAGGGGAGTGAGAAAGAGAACCCAGATATTGCTCCTAGATAGAGTCACACTTTCACTGTTCTACTCCATCCCCACTCCCTAGTACAGAGAAATCTATTTCAGCCAAGTGTCAGGTTTCACTATGTGTCTGAATGGTGCATGGGACAGAATAGGAAAGCACAACAGACCAGTCCATGACAATTAAGTAGTATGCTCCTGCCAGCTGCCTTGGCTGGCTAGCCTAGATTTTGAGGGATTGAAAGCACTATTATAAAGCCTCGCGCATTACTCTGTCATATTCAGATGGGATCTTGCATTTGGAACATTCTGCTCGTTTGGCGTGCTTCAGATTCATTTTACCTCATTAAGCTCCTCAGGGGATTTATGCTACCTGAAAGCTCCCTATCCACTTTATTTTTTTAGTTCTGAAAGGAAGAGTGCATCTTTCACTAGATCTGGTATTTTCCCCTGGAATATCTCATCACTCGGCCTTTTCACAAATATTTCTCCATGTCTGTAACATACCCTGGCCTTGTCTCTGTCTTGTAGAATCCCCTCTTCCTTTAGAGCACAGCTAAGGTATCACTTCCTACGTGTTCTTCCTTGTCCTTCTTCTCCAAGAGGACTTTTCTGATCTCCCTGGTGTTAGTTCTCTCTTTGTCTAAAACGTTGTTATCTTTTATGTATGGTGTACTTACTTAATACATGATGTATTATCTCTACTCTCACCTTTGGTAGAATGCAGTTTCCTTTGAGGGCAGGGACTAAGGTCCTTTTAATCTCTGTGTTCCTCCAACCTAGCACTGTGTCTGGGCTGCAGAGGGAACTTGATAAATGTTTTGTTGTCATCAGGGATAGGGACTGAACTTGGGATTTCATTGATATAAATAGCTCCAAGATGGTGAAACCTTGTTGACCAAGACATGTTTGTATGTTGTCTACAACTTATATCTTAGAACTTTGTGTAGGTAGTGAGAGTGACTTAGTCAGGTTTCTATAGTCAGTATGTCCCAGAAGCAGTACTTGAATTCAGGTCTTCCAGGCTTCAGTGCCGCTGAAATAAAAATCAGCTGAGAGTCATGTCAATATCATTTCACTGATGTCATGGTCGTTTGCAAAAACTAAGGACAAACACAACCTGTGAGTAGTAAGAGTTGCCTGAATGTGGGCCCAGTCAGTTGGGTAACTCAGCTTGTTCTCTCCTTCTCCTTCTCTTCTGCAAAGGAAGGTAAATTTTTATGGCCAGAATCTCCCCAGTTAACTTGGGGTTTACTGGCTAGATTCCTGCCTTCCTATCTTCCTTTCTTCCTTTTCTTTCCTTTCTTTCTTTCTTTCTTTCTTTCTTTCTTTCTTTCTTTCTTTCTTTCTTTCTTTCTTTCTTTCTTTCTTTCTTCCTTCCTTCCTTCCTTCCTTCCTTCCTTCCTTCCTTCCTTCCTTCCTTCCTTCCTTCCTTCCTTTCTTTCTTTCTTTCTTCCTTCCTTCCTTCCTTCCTTCCTTCCTTCCTTCCTTCCTTCCTTCCTTCCTTCCTTTCTTTCTTTCTTTCTTTCTTTCTTCCTTTTTTTCCTTTCCATCTGTAATGGTAATTAAATAGAAAATCTTTCATATTCATTAATAAAGCCATGCAACTTACCTGGGACACATGGAGACTGTGGTGGGAGGAGTTTGCTGAATGAGTGGAGCAGGAAGAGGCAGAGATGAAGCAGAGCTGAGAGGAAGCTAGTCATGAGAGTAGAGTGCAGGCTGATGGCTAGTGTGAGTGATTTTGTGACTGTGATTTGACTGTGAAGCATGCTTGTGATTTGTTTAATGGAACTGGTTTGTGGGAAGCCTTGAGAATGGTATTGTCCTCTGCATTGTTATTGTGTATAGATTTTTGTTACTTTGATGAATTTGGATCTGAATAAATGTTTTGGTTCTGTCTTCCATATAGACAGTCTATTGTATTTTGTGATTCTGCATTGTGCAGGGATATTCATGGCCACCATAGGAACTTGTATCAGTGAGGACCCCAACATACAGAGGGGGGCCTGCTATCACAGGTTTGTAGATCTGCATTCATAAAAGGAAAGCAACTTTTGAAGGGTTAACAATCACTTTAATCAAGCACATATGTCATTCCTTTAATCAAGTACATATATCATTCAGTTAGTTCAGGGGAGTCAGCACCCTAAATTTCAAAGAAAATACAGAGAAATCAAAAGATTAACAGACATGGCTTCCTCTGCCTGGATTCAACAGACAGTTGGACTACACTGTCTGACCATAGTCACCAGAGAGAGAAGCAATGACATCTGGGTTTTCAAAGCTGGGTAGAGGGGGGAGGAAGGGGGGCTCCTTAAAGCAGCTTCCCAGAATCCTCATCTGGAACTCAAAGCTACTTACAAAAACTAAGCCCCAAGTTAAAACCTCACCCTCAGAGTATTTAAATACTTTTTAGAGCCAGAGGACATAACCCTCTGACCCAGAGCCCCAATGGAAAAGAAAAACAAAGGTATTTGGGACCCTTCTACAAAACAGCTCCCCTAATCAAGCTTCCCACAATGCGCAGGCCCATCAATGGGTGGAAAAAGATCTTCTTTAATCACATTCAGTCAGAGGCACTTGTAGTAAAACAAAAACAGCAAAAGATCCTAATTTGATTGCCATCACAGTGCTGTGAATGTTGCATTTGTGTTATACCTTCTTTCTTTCTCTCTTCCTTCCTTCCTTCTTTCCTTCCTTCCTTCCTTCCTTCCTTCCTTCCTTCCTTCCTTCCTTCCTTCCTTCCTTCCTTCCTTCCTTCCTTCCTTCCTTCCTTCCTTCCTTCTTTCCTTCCTTGTTTCTCACTTATTTCACTGTCAAGCTCATAGATTAGACCACAGTAGGCCCCTACCAGAACTCCACTTAATGGCTATATTTTGGGCCCTCCTACCTCAGAGTGAATGTCAATGGTAACAGTTTATCTTTTGATTAGTGAAACCTTGAGGGTGTTCCCCTCACAGTTTGATTTTTTTTTTCTTTTTTTCTAACTAAAGGGGGAATCCCTTGACTGACTTCTTAAAGAAGCCTATTCACTGAATGGGGATTACCTCACTTAAACTGAAAACCTGTAAAGGCCTTAACCTAAAAGGGCCAGGGTCTCCCATTGTACCCTGAGCCATCTCCAGTTGTCCTGATGAATATCACATCATTGGATCCAGATGGCTCTGGAGAGGAAAGTGAGGCTGGTGCCCTTGCACAGCCCTCCCTCCCTCAAATCAAAGTCAACCGCAAATCATGTCACCATCATTTTACTGATGTCATGGTCCTCTTCAAAAACAAAGGACAAGCACAACCCATTGTTTGTCCTTCATT
Organism: Notamacropus eugenii; assembly: GCF_028372415.1. Taxonomy (NCBI): domain Eukaryota; kingdom Metazoa; phylum Chordata; class Mammalia; order Diprotodontia; family Macropodidae; genus Notamacropus; species Notamacropus eugenii. The sequence continues at coordinate 132,633,957 of NC_092877.1, forward strand.
CTCCAAGAGGACTTTTCTGATCCCCCTGGTGTTAGTTCTCTCTTTGTCTAAAATGTTGTAATCTTTTATGTATGGTATATGTACTTCTATATACACATGATGTATTATCTCTACTCCCACCTTTGGTAGAATGATTCTCCCTTGAGGGAAGGAACTAAGGCCATTTTTATCTCTGTGTTCCTCCAACCTAGCACTGTGTTCGGCCTACAGAGGGCACTTGAATAATGTCTTGTTGTTGTCAGAGATAGGGATTAAACTTGGGATTTCACTGATATAGGTAACTCCAAAATGGTGAAACTTCCACGACCAAGACATATTGGCATGTTCTCTGCAGTTTAAATCTTAGAACTTTGTGTAAGGTACTGAGAGTTACCTAGCCAGGTTTCCATAGCCCATATGTCCCAGAAGCAGTACTTGAATCCAGGTCTCCCAGACTTTCATGTCAGCTCTTGGTACATTTCAATATAATTGCCTGTTGGTTAGTGGTTGTGTTCTATGGAAAAAAAAAATGTAAGAGTGAATAAACATCCCATTACAAGGCTTTGTGTAATGCACACTTACACATAAATATACCTTCCCTAGATGAGATACAGTTAATTCAAGAATCCACCTAGATTATGACCCTGTGTTTCTTTTTTTTTCCCAAAGGAATTTAGATTTCAAAATTTATCTGAGGATGAACTGAATCTCCCAGTGACAATTTGATTTGGTAATTAGGGTTAACACAATCACCAGAAGACTGACTCATTTATATATCTACCTTTCTATCCATCCATATCTACATATCTACATATCTATATATCTATATATCTACATATATATAGATATATATAGAGAGAGAGAGTTAAATGTGTATATGTATGTATATGTATAACTGTGGGTGTATATATACATACATATACATATATACACATATATAATCTATATTATATATATCACACATATTATATATATGTATATATATATATCACATATTTATCTATCTATAATATTAGTCTAAAGAGGGGAATGAGGCAGGCAAGAACTTTTGATTTCAAATTAATTCATTAATCTCCTTCAGAAAATACCAGTAAACATAGTCACACTTATGTTTTGATGCCACAGAAAGAGATATGTAGTTTACCATCCTATAAACTTACTACTGTCAGGCAACCAGGTGGCTCAATGGATAAAGTGCTGGACCTGGATCAGAAAAACTCATCTTCTTGAGTTCAAATCTGGCCTCACACACTTACAAGCTGTGTGATTATAAAGCCAATCATGGTAGCACATCTGCTACTGTGAATGATTTTAAGGATCTAATGGCATAGTGTAATGAGCTCTCTATTCAGCAATAAAATAAACATTATTCAATGAAGTAAAGCATAATATTTGTAAAAGCATCCTTAAGTAAAACATGTCATCAATACTTATACATATGTCATAACACTCAGTATGTCATATTGCGCATAGTATATATCATTGCATCTCCAAAGTCAGGGGGTCCTAGTCTATGGTCTTCCCTAGCATGATGCATCCTTAAAGGGTCACAGAAAATACCACACCATCCGCTCCTAGGTCATTGTAAGAACAATCTTCTTAATCAATACCCAGTGTCCAAGTAAAGTCCTCTCTCATCTTGACTGGAGCTAACTTCTACACACCATGGCTTCTCCTCAGTGGGTTGACCACTTTTAGCTCTTGCCTGGATTCACCCATAGGCAGCTCTCTACTCCTGTTCCTTGTCTCAGGTCATGGGGACTGTTCCTCTCCAAACTCTTCCCTGTTTCTCGGAAAACAAAGCTTAACAGGGCTATAATAATATTTACATACATTACGAGTGACATCATCTCAATTCACTCATAAAGACCAACAGACAGGGCTTCTATCTGAGAAATCGACACTGATCAATAGATAGGACTTCTGTCTAAAAAATTAACACAGGTCAACAGACAGAGAGCCAGCATCACATTCTTTCCGTTAGACTTCCCCCCAAGCAAGATCCCCCAGCCCACTCATGGTCATTTGTCTCTCAGCTCTGCTTCTGACTATTCTCTGCAGCACACAGACACACACACACACGTATATGTATATACATATATGTATACACACACACACACACACATATATATATATATATATATTACTGTTTCTAATCAAAGACTCTTGATTGATTCAATCAAAGACACTTGATTAGCTAAATCCTACTTTGCTTGCGGTTACAGTGACGCTAGGCAAGTCGCTTAATACTGTTTCCCTCAGTTTCCTCATCTGTAAAATGAGCTAGATAAAGAAATGGCAACTCATTCAATTATCTTTTCAAAGTACACCTCAAAATGGGGTCACAGAGTCAGGCATGGCTGAAAAATGATTGAACAACCTTTACTATGAATTTGAGTTTTTTCTGTATTTCATCTATAAACCAGTTTAGAAAAGCATCACTTTGTTCCTCTCACATTCTCCTTACATGCAAAGCATTCTTCTTGTTGTGTATTGGTTATCAGAGATAACCTTATATAACTGAATCAGATTTTTTCCCTGGCTAATTCCATAATCTCTCTTTCAAGTGTGGTGCAGCCAAAACAGACTAATTATACATTTTGCATTACTCATCCAATTTTGAGCTAATTAGATTGTGAATAGATTAGTCTTCTTCATATTTATTAATCTCTGCTTTTAAAATGAATACATATTTAATTAATAGAGAAATACTAGCTTAGTAAATTAAAATTAAAATTACTCTGCTACAGATTTTTTGAGAGCTGGTGATATTGATTTCTACCTCTTGAAGTTTAACCAACTTGAAGAATTATAATGTTAAAATAGGTTCTTCTATTGTTTTACATATTAACGCACTGCTAATGTTTTTTATAACAAAACAATAAGTTTTGCAGAGGGGAAAAAAAGATTATTTCTACATTACCTAACTTTTTAAAACCCACTTCTCCCTGTGGCAGAAGATAGAAGGCTAACCTATGAATAGGGCCAGGAAGCATATCAACGTCTAAAGGAATTGATTTGCTTATTGTGCATGAAGAAAGTCACCTTATTTAATTAAGTAAGACTTCACCACTAACAGATGTGCCTTGTATCAGAATCCTAGGTAGATCAAAGCAATCCATGCTTTCCTTTGGAGCACTGACTTTCAAAGGGGTAACAGGACTATGCCTTCTCCCTATAGTAGTCCTATGTCAGTTCATGCATTGATGAGCTATTCTTATTATGTTTTCTGGCCCTGCTTTCCTTTGGGAATGAATAGAGGAGTCAGCTAGAAGTAACATCTAGTCAACAGCCTGCTTCTTCCTTTTGAGCACAGAGTTCATTCTCCTGACTGGACACTGAAACTCCATCTGCACCCTGTGCCACAGGACACAAGAATCTCCTTTGTGTTCTGACCCTGAATCCCACTATCCCTTTTTCTAATGCTGGTAGCATGCTCCTGTGCAAGTAGACTAGCCCTGAAGCTATGCCTCTGGACGTGTACATACACCCATATGATTCTCCTACATGTGCTGGCTTCCTTAATTAGACTATTAGCTCCTTGACAAAGGAAGTATCTTTTTCTTTTTGAGTCCTCAGTGCTAGCACAGTATTTGACCAGTATCATGTCATTATTAAGTGTTTTTCATTCATCCATTCATTTATTTTGATCCTGAGGGTCATATATAGGGACCCACTGTCATGGCCCCACTCTCACAGTATGTGTTACATTGACCCCTTCACCCTACCACCTACCTTTTTTCTGACCCTACCCCACCACTTCCCCTGACTTTTGAAATGAATTTGTCCCAGGTTAAAAAAAATTAAAATTAAAAAAAATTCTAGTTAGAGCTGAGTTCAACTCAGACATCAATCAACATTCCAAGAATACCCTCCCCCCAAAAACAAGTTTGCCCAGATCTCTTTTGGTTCACTAAAAGGGTGGTAGGATGAATTTAATTCCTTCCAAATGACAACATACATAGCTCTCAGTTACTATCCTTAGAAAGCCAACAGTAATTCAGATAGTTGGCCCTAAATCTACTTTAAATTTATTTTGGAAATTTGAAGTGAGGAGTAATGGCCTTAGAAACAGTTTCAATACATAGATATCACAAAACTTGTCCATATTGACAATGAATATAGTCCAACTATACTGGTATATGGTAGTGGAAGCTATTCAAACTTTCTAAAATTCCTTTCTGGAAAAAGTAGTGGAATAGGAATTATAAGACTGACTAGAGAGACCTGAGTTGTGCCTTAATTTCAAAATGTGTCTAATTATGTGAGTAATATACCATAAGAGTAAACAGATTTTTTCTGGTACACTTATAGAATAAAATTACGTAAGTAACAATTTCAGTACAAGAATGCTGACTTAGGAAGTAGGACACAATATATTTGGGGGAAATTGTTTATAATTCAGTTATTCTAGTTCAAACATTGTACTTCTATGGTTCCTATTTTTATCTGAGTGATTACACCTTCCACCCATGCAAACTGAAACACCATTCCTGCTTGGTAAAGAGTCTTCACTGATTGATGTGATTATAAATGTCAGTGATATTCAGTTGCACTCCACCCTAACCTTCCTTCAACGCCACCTCAAGAATCAAGACCTTTTTTGGAATTCCTCATTTTCTGGTTCCCACTGATTTCCAGAATTGCTTTGAAGATATGTTATATATGGTTTTTGGTATGCATGCTTTTACCTCCAATGGAGCATAAGCTCCTTGATATCAGCAACTATTTATTTGTTGTCTTTGGGTCTCTAGTGCCTAGCAAATTACCTACTACATATTACTGATTTAATAAATGCTTATTGAAAAGAATGAATTAACAATTTGAAGAAAAGGACTGTGCTGAAATTACACTCAATATTTTAAGTCAATTTCATAGAGGGGAATTTTTTTTTAAATTTGGCCAATTTGGTTATAACACATTGTATGTACCACCAATATTTGAATTCTATGAAGGATGGACTGTTAATAATTATTGAAGCAGATTCTCTTTCATAGTATTCAATCTAATTATAGTCAACAAACATTTTAAATATCTTCTATGTTCAAGATATTGTCTTTGTTTTCCCATCAGCATTCTTTGTGTGGAGATTATCAACATAAAAAAAAAATTACATAGATGAGAAAGTGAGTATCTAAGCCAGTAGTTGTTAATTTTCTCTTCTTTTCCTTCTTTGTATTAAGATGTAAGAGATATTTTTTTATGTAACATTGGCTACTTCTCTTTCACATTCCTTACGAATTGATCCCACACAACAGCAATGCCATAACTGTACCATTTCCATGGGTTTCTTCTACGCTTTCCACCTCTTTCTTGTCTTTATAATCATTTATCTTTTCTCTTAGCTGTGATGTATATGTTGTTTGTAGAACTGGACAAAAAAAAAGAAAGAAAAAAAATCTTTGCAGTCTTTCTCACCTTTCTTCATTTGGTGTCCTCCTACCAGTTTTGTTTCATCTTCAATTCTCTAGTGATAATATTACTAGTAGGGTCTTTCACCATGCTTTCTTTAAATTGGCTTCACTCTACAATGTTCTTGTTTTATGGAACAATTTTCCTCATATTACTCCATCATTATTGCCCATCAGATTTTAAGTTTCTATTCTCCTCCATAAGCTTCCATTTAATACTTGTGTTGCCTTTGACTTCCATATCTCCACTTGACACTATACCATGCAGTAGTGGTGCAAAATCAAAACAAAAAGCAGGTCCTGCTCCCAAAGAGCATACTGTTGAAATAACATGTTTTGGAAAATGAGGATGAGCATATTTTAAAAAAGTACATTTATTTTACATGTATATATCAATACACAAAAAAGATTTTCTCTTTTATATGCTGAAAATGACATTGAAAATTAAGGTAATTGATTAGCCTACCATTTCCAGCAGCAAGATTAGTACTAATTCGGTTAGTATTTCTAGAGCAAGAGGTAGAAATCAGAGCATATAATATGTGTGTTTATATTGGGAAAGGATGAGGAGGTAGGGAGGAAGGCACAAGGCAGGCAGACTCAAGAGCATGTCAAATGGCAAGAAGCCTGAAGAGTTTCTGGTTTCCTGTAACTGGATGGTATATGACATCAATAATAGCTAACATGTACCATATGGGACCCGTAATAGGATCACATCACAGATTTGGAGCTGAAAAGTACCATACAGGTCATTTCACCCAATGCCCTCATTTTACATTTGGAAACTATCTCCCAAGAAGTGACTTGCCCTGTCACTGTGAGTATCCAGCTGGACACCAGGTCTTCCTGGCTCCAATCTAGCACTCTATCCATTGTTCCACTCCTCTTCTAGGCACTCTGCTATGGCAGCAGCAGAGCAGATATTACTTTAAGAGCAAAGGGATGTTATTGCTTGCTATATGTTCATTTGCTCTGCATTCCCTCTGCTGTTCAGCAGATTGTCCAGCTTAAACTGTCTGAAAATCCATCTCTCATCCTCAATGTTCCACATAAAGATGTTGGCCCTTAGCCTGGCAGATAACCCAGGGCAAATAGCTAGGGCACTGTGTCTTTAGGGATGGTTCCATGAATAACAATTTTCAATTATCTTATTAGTACAGGCAATAGCTAAACAACAAGACTCAGGAATCTGTGGTAACTCCAGCATAGCAGGACCCATTTTGTGATCTTCACTGTGGAAAAAGGTAATGATCTAGAAAGTGAAACACTGGAAAGATTTGTAAAAGTTTGAAATATTCCTTTTAAAGAAGAAAAAATACACAAATCACTCAACTACTATTGTTCATAATTTTTGTCCTTAGGAAAGTAAAAATAAAATTATATATGTATATGTATGTATAAATATACATATATTTACAGTCTTGAGTGAAATGTAGAGCATATAAAGAGAGCACATTAGATTGTGGATAGGCCTGCTGGGTTCATCTTTTATATCGCACTGTCAATGAACATTGTTTTTAGACAACTCAGAATAACATGTTAGTTTGTGTCTTTGCATAATAGAAAGATCACTGGACTCAGGTCAGGTGACCTGAATCTTTGTTTCAGTTCTAACACTGTGATGACTAGCAAGTCATTTAATATTTAGTGGCTTTACTTTATTTGTCTAAAATGAAGGATAGGTGTTGATTACTTTTAGTGTTCTTTCTAATTTAGAATCTGTAAGATTCAGACATTATTTTCCTTTAAAATGTTGTTCACTTCTAGAGCTATAACTACCACAGAGTAAATGGGGGTTTATCTCAAGTGTTGACATCCATGCAATGACAAGTGTGCCTCACCTCATGGCACTGGTATATGACACAACTGCTGAGCTACCTATCCCATCATTTCAGTGACAGTACGCTCCTTGACTAATGCCTACCTTTTAACCATCAGTCTCCATATGGTCAAAAGTTGGGATCTTTGATGGATGGGGCTCACTCTCACCTAGATGCACACATAGTCTTTTCTGTCATTGTACCTGTCAACTCTGATTGAATTTATTTCAGTCATACTTAACAGCTAGTATGCCTTTGCACATTTTTCTATGTTTCTCAAAACCTATCTTCTTAGCCCTTTTTTGACTAAGTTTTCAAAATACTAATAACTGACACGTCTATAGTATTTTATAAGTTCTATCTCATTTGAGCCCCACAAAACTCTCTGAAGTTGGTATTATAAGCATTAATAATTTAACTTGAGAAATAAAGAAACATACCTATAAACTGAAACCACCTGTCATCAGCAGGAAGATTGAGGCCCCAAGTCTTCCTGATTCAAAGTCTAGTACTATCCAGTACTTCAAACTGCTTCTCTTGCTTATCACTAGCTTTTGTGACTTACTAAAACAATTTTCATATTAACAAACAATTGTGCTCATTTCACATGCCAGCAAGGTTATGCTTAAGATTCTGTAAGCTAGGATTCAGCAATATGTGAACTGACAATTACCAGAAGAGTAGGCTGGTTTTCTAACAGGCATACAAACCAGAGACCAAATTGCCAACAATCGCTGGATTGTGATGAAAGCAAGGGAGTTCCAGAAAAAAAAAAAATTACTTCTACTTCATTGACTACACTAAAGTATTGATTGTGTGGGTCGTAACAAAATGTGGCAAGTCCTCAAAGAGATGGGAGTACCAGATCATCCTACTTGTCTCCTGAGGAACTTTTATGCAAATCAATCAATAAGAGAACCAAATATAAAACAACTGATTAGTTTAAGATTGGAAAAAGAGTAGGACAAAACTATATGTCATCTTCTTTATTTAACTTATATGCAGATTACATCGAGTGAAATGCCAGGCTGGATGAATCCAAAGCTGGAATTACCATTGTTGGGAGAAATATAAAAAATTGCAGATATGCAGATGATAACACTCTGATGGCAGAAAGTGAAAAAAATTAGGAAACTTTATGATAAAGGTGAAAGAGGATAGAGTAAAAGGTAGATTGAAACTTAACATTAAAACAATAAGATCTTGGCAAATGAACCCATTACTTTCTGGCAAATGGAGGGAGAAGAAATAGAAGCAGCATTAAATTTAATATTCTTGGACTGATAGATCACGGCAGACAATGACTGCAGCCATGAAATTGAAAGACACTTGCTCTTTGAAAGGAAAGCTATGGCAAATCAGGACAGCATACTGAAAAGCAGATACATCAGCTTGGAGACAAAGGTGCATATAATCAAAACTATGTTTATTCTTTTTGTTTTTTTACTAGTAACAATGCATGACTCAGAGAGTTGGACTATAAGGAAAGTTGATCAGTGCAAAATTGATGCTTTTGAATTGTGATGCTGGGGAAGACTTTTGAGAATCCCTTGGACATCAAGGATATCAAATTAGTCAATACTTAAAGAAAATAATTTAGGCTGTTCGCTGGAAGGTCAAATGCAGAAACTGAAGCCTAAATACTTTGGTCACATAATAACGAGCTAGGACTGGTTGGCAAAGCCCCTAATGTTGGGAAAGGTTATAGGCAAAAGGATACAGGGACAGCAGAGAATAAGATGGATATCTAGTGTCATGGAGGCAATGAACATGAACTTGGGCAGACTTTGAGAGATAGTGCAGTATAAAAGGGGTCCATGGGGTCACTAAGAGTAGAACGTGACTAAATGACTGAACAACAGTGAAGAAATATTATGTATGCCAGTAATTTTACTCTTAGCCTATATTATCTCATGCCAGCTCTCATAGCCTATATAACAAATGTAGAATAAGGAATAGATTATTAAGATATTTCCTGAACAAGACTTGTGGTACCCTCTACTATAGAATCTATGCTTCTTAAAGACAAGGAGAATGTGTTTTTGTACTTCAACCCTTAGCATGCTGTACTTCAAGTGCTTTCAAAAAATCATTATCACTCAATAAGTATTTTGTTTTCTTTTGTATAATCAAACTGAATGTACCTGAGACTCACGAGAACAGTGGTGAGAACAAAATTAAGGTAAAAAAACATTTGATGAGGTGGAATTTTCACTTTGACTATTCTCTCCAGATTCACCATATAATTATCCATCCTTTTCTGTTCCATGCTGTTTGTATTTGTTCCATGAAGAGAAATCTAAATTATTTATAAAAAACACTTTAGTATTTCTTAAAACTGGTCAGTTAGAGTACTCTGACTCTCCCACTAAAAGGGCACATCATAGTCCCTCTATAACTAAATAGATGTTTTTTTTTGAAATGTGTCTCTCACACCCACACTTTAGTATATATAGATGTACATGTGTGTATTAATATTATCTTCCATAGTACTTTATAGTTTTAAAAACCTGCATGTACATTTAAAATCCTACTTGCTACTATGCATGTCCCAAATATGATTTCAAAAGGTGAACAAATCATTCAAGACTCAGTTAAAATGTAACCTACCAGAGGCCTTTCCTTCTTCCATAAGGTGGTAGAATCTTATCCTCTAAGTTTAGTTCACATCTACTCTACCATGCACATCACTTTGTTTATATGCTATATTCCCCATAAGAATATAAGCCTTTTGAAGTAGGGGATTGTTTATGTCTTTCTTTGTATTCCCAGAGCTTGTCATAACGAATGGCACTTAGTAAATGCTCAATAAATGATGTTTTGTCCGACTGGAAGACCAAGATTTTTTTTTTAAGTTGCCAAAAAAGAAACAAATAAAACTAAAACACTCCACAGTTATTTCCTTCACCTGTTCAGGATTCCAAAGAACATTATTATAAAAGGATTATAGCAGAATGACAACTTAGTCCTATTTGAATTCCAACAAAGAAGAATTAAAAGAGATAATAGCTTTTAAAATAATAGTTCACATATAGTGAGCATACTAAAATGACCAGAGTGCTTTCCTCACAATAAGCTTTTGAACTACAGGGTATTTTTATGTCCATTTTGCAGTTTAGAAAAGAATGAGGGTTTAAAAGGTTAAATGAAATGCTTAGTGACATACATCTCATAATTAGGATGGTGGAGCTCTAGATCAGGACTCCTGTTTCTAGTTGGTTCAGCATTTTTTACTACTCTTCAGGAGAAGATTTTGATTGAGAGGTAATAATATGGTAAATCCCAGAGACAGGTTTAAGGAAATATATAGACAAGAAAAAGTAACCTCTGGTTTTCACATGCCTATACATTTCAAGGCAACAGGTAAAACCTCTCACTAAAGGACAAATCAAGCTAGACAAATAATAGAAAGTTTTGGATATATGGAACTTTTCAGTATCTTCTCATTACAAATATATACATGATTTATGAACTTTTGGAAATGTGTTCTTTCATTCAGATATTCACATCTCAATACAGTCTCTTCAGAGTACAGACGAGGTCTCATTCATCTCATTTCTGCCCGTTGGGGTTATTCCCTAAATGGAATTTGAAATGAATGTGCAGAAATCTCATCTCACCAAGGAATGAAAATGAACAAAAACCCAGGTCATATGGTAAAAACTAGAAGGGTTTCCCCAGAATTGTGTTCATCTGTGCTGAGAGATAAATTTTATTTAAATATAGTCAACACCATTGCATAATTACCTGTAGTGAACAATTGCTCAAAATGGGCCAAAATCATTTTTGTGTGCGTTTTTAAATGGACAAAGCCTTTTCCATTTCACTGGGGAGAGAGAAGGGAAAAAATGCTCAATTAAAATGTTTGAATCTGCAGGCACTGACTGCTTGGAGCTGTCCAGCTTGGCTTTATCTCAAAAGGCATTCATGCTTCAGCAGCTCAGCATCCCTGAGACAAATGGTTTTACCTAAGCTTCAATGAAACAGCACCTTTCTAATTTCTATAAGCATGGTTGGTTAAAGACTTAAAAACTAACAACCCAATTATCCAGTGTTCAAGGAAACCTTGAGGTCTGACCTTTAGATTGTTCTTTAAGTGTGGGCAGTGCAGTGAGATGTATACTCCGGATAACACAGTCCTTATACTTGAGAAAAGCCACTTTGGGGGAACTGATATATTTTTTTCAACATCATTCAAGTAGCCACACACAAGCGCACATACAAAGCCACTTTATTTCATATTGGGGTCTGAAGAGAGCTATATTACTCTCCTTAATGCTTTCTTAATATTTAAAAGTGCTAACATTTTGCAATATTTCAGAAAATGCAAATTTCCCATTTTAGTGTGTAATATTTGCATAATATTCACACATCCCCCAGAGTTCATTTTTTGGAAGCTTATTAACTCTTTCTAGACACTGAGATATCATTTAGGATTCATGAATAAGTGGACTTAATTCTCCACTTTTCATTTCAAAGAGTGCTAGCAGTTTATACTGCTAAATATGCAAAGAATTGTAATTTTCCTCTGTGATGTGTCTAGACTCGTCAACTTGTGGCTGGCACCTATAGAACAATAGATAATTGCTGTACTGTCTTGATACCTTGCTATACAGGGACATAGTAAAAGCAGACTTTGCCTGTTTATAATTGTAGCCTGGGTACAAATGCAGAAGATATGCGAAGTGATATGAGCAGCCATATGATCAGTCACTCTCTTTTTTTTTTGTTTAATGTAAATATTCTTTTATTTTTTTTTTTGAAAGTCACTCTCCTTGTAGCTTCCCTTTCCAATCCTATGAGTGACCAAACACAGTTACCATGAAGAAAAACCATTTACTCATGTGTGAAGACATAGGCAGGAAGAGTGATTTGATGTAGAAGATAGTGAACTGGTATACAATGCCTACTTCTGACACTTAATGGCTGTAATTTAACTTCTCATACTCTTAAGTAATGCTCAAAAAATATAAGAAAATTACTGAAGAGTTGTCATTTTGCGTTGCTGAGGAAATCTTTAAAGTAGGAGTTTACCATAATGATAAAATAAGTCATTACCCTAGGCAAATCCAGGACAAATCAAAGCAGATCGCACTGGATGTTAAGTCATAGTTCACAGATCTTGAAGGGAGCTTAGAGAGAATTTAGTCCAAACCCTTCATTTTGTAGATGAGAAAATTGGAAGTTCAGAAATAAATGACTTGCACAAGATTGTCCAGCTAATAAGAAGCAGAGCCAAGATTTGAATTCAAATTATTAGAGTACAAGGTGAGTTCTCTACATGGCTTTGCTTTGCTTTTCCTACTGGAATTTCAGACATTAGAGAGAACTGACCTCATTAAATGTTCTCATAGTTTTTGGACAGCTTCCAAAGAGTAAACTCCTAGCTATTGTCTTTACAGCATTAGTATGGTTGAGAATGAGTATTGGAATATCTGGCTAATGTGAACAAAACAAGTAAATTAGTTTTCATTTTTCAAGTTTGAGCTTGCTCATTTATTTCCTGAATCATAGTATAATATATACAGATGTGGAAAGGACCTTAGTAGTTACTGAGTCCAAATGCTTCATTTTTCAGACTAGATAATTGGCTTAAAGATATGAATTCACTTCCAAGGTCCTAAGACAATGAGTGGAAGAGCTGGGATTTATTATTATACTAGATCAAAATTATATAGCACTTTCACAGAATTATAGGTTTAGTATTAGAAGCGCTCTTAGTAATCATTTAGTCCAATCCTTTTATTTTACAATTGATGAAATTAAAAACTAGAGATATTAAGTAGCTTGCCCAATTGGCAGAGACCAAATCTGAACTCAGGTCTTTTTCCCTCCAATTCAATCTTATTTTTTTAAATAAAAACATGTTTTTTTTTAAACTTAAGTCAACAACAATTATTAAGCATTACTATGTATCAGGCACTGTGCTAAGTGCTGGGAATAAAGATACAAGAAAACAGAAAGACAAACCTTTTCCTGTAGAGATACATCTTTCTTAGGGTAAATGACAAATAAAATGAAATTGAAAAGTGGGAGGGGGTGAAGAAATCACTTTCTTCAAACTGTACAATCTACAAAGTTTTCCTTCACAAGGAAATAGATGTGACTGAAGAGGGAATTCATGGAACAACTCAGAATTTTTAAAAAATATATAGAAGATGGAAGCAAGGGCAAGTAACTGAGGGCTAATAAGCAAGAGAAGCAAAAATCTGTGAGATAGGAGGTCATAACGAAGTAAAGCTTGCAGTGAATGACACTGGCAGTAAAATGGGCTTACTCGTGTTTGGAGCAAAAAAAAAAAAAAAGAGAGAGTAAAAGAGCCAAAAACGAATGGGAATTCTGTTCAAAATGTATAAAGTGATGACACCAGATGATGATAAGATTGAAATATAGAAATTTGTTTTTCTTCTATTTATTTTTCCAAGGAAATGACCCATATACTCAGAAATATAAAATAAATAGAGCTGAAATCTAGTTGGGGAAGTTGAAACTCAAGATAACTCAAAAGATGAGAAGTGACTACCTACTAGCTTTTAGTGAGGTCATCACTTGGACTAGGGGGAAACAAACATAAAGCACCTATATTATAGAGTTCTGACAGGTGTGATTGGTGACCCACTGTCACTGATCGTTTTTGCACTGACAATAGTGAGATAGGAACTACTGAACTCAAGAAACATAAGTATTACCCCTATGTCCAAAAAAAAAAAAAAAAAAAGGATTCTAGAAACTGTTGTCTAGTTAGCTTGATTTTTATGCCAGGAAAGAAATCTGGAACAAATTATTATTCCTGAATTCCTGAAAAAAAAAGTAAATGGAGTTAGTCTGGCATGGCTGACTCCATTAGGAGTCAGCCATGCCAGACTAACTCCATTTACTTTTTTTTTTTGACAGAAAACTTAGAACACTGTATTTGAGGAACACTATAGAATATAAGTAAACCCAGATTTCACCAAATACCTGTCAAATGCTCATTCTATAGTTATGTAGAAGTGGTAAAGATATGGGGCTAAATTAATCTCTGACATTCACTTACGTTTAATGGGAATGTATTAAGCCCTATTTTCTTTAAGGTAAACTTATCCAGGGGCAAGGATTTATTAATCTGTGATCTACAAAACTTTTCTTTTTTACGTATTTGATAACTGTATTCTAATGTAATTGGTTTCATTTTTATCCTAAGTATTTTATTTTATGCATTTAAAAACCTTATTCTAAGGAGGTATCCATAGACTTCATCAGATTGCCAAAGGGTTCTTTGATGAAAAGAAAAAGAAAAGATAAGAACTACTGCATTAGGGGAATATAGTACATACACAGAAAAAGTATTATGTAATACACAGCAATTTCAGGAATAAAAGGACAGAAGCTATTGAAGGGATCTGGAAAGAGTCCATGGAGAGGGTTGTACCTGAGCTGAGCCTTTCTGGGAAGACAGTTGGTGGCAGGTGGAGAGGAGGATACAGGGTATTCAAAGACTAGGAGATAATTTGTATGAATGGATGGAGGCAGAAAATGGAATGCTAAATTTGAGGAATTGCTTACATTCAAAATTTGATGATTATATAAAATGTGTTAGGAGGAATAATGTGAAACAAACATTAAAGGAAAAGTTAGATGCAGGTTGTGAAAGGTTTTAAATTCCAAGCTAAGAAGTCTCTATTATACTTAAGGACAATCAAGAACCACATAAGTTTCCTTCTTTCCTTCCTTCCTTCTCTTTTCTTTCTTTCTTTCTTTCTTTCTTTCTTTCTTTCTCTTTCTTTCTTTCTTTCTTTCTTTCTTTCTTTCTTTCTTTCTTTCTTTCTTTCTTTCTTTCTTTCTTTCTTTCTTTCCTTTCTTCCTTCCTTCCTTCCTTCCTTTCTTCCTTCCTCCCTTCCTCCCTCCCTCCCTCCCTCCCTTCCTTCCTTCCTTCCTTCCTTCCTTCCTTCCTTCCTTCCTTCCTTCCTTCCTTCCTTCCTTCCTTCCTTTCATTTCTTTGAATAATATTTTAATTTTCCAATTATATGTAAAAGCATTTTAACATTTTTTTTTATTTTGAATTCCAAATTCTTTTCCTTCCTATTCTACCCCCTCCCTGAGAAAGTAAACAATTTGATGTAGGAAATGCAAACACATGAGCTCTATAAGCAGGGGAGTAACATTGTCCAGCTTTGCCTGGGAAGATTGTTTTGGCAGCTGTGTGGATGAAGAATTGGAGAGAGGAGAGACTTGTAGGAGGAGGACCAAGAAAAAGGTTCTTCCAATAGCCTAGGGGAGAAATGATTAAGGTCTCAGCTAGGATGCTGACTGTGTAAAGAGACAAGAAAGAAAATGGATATGAGTGAGATGTCATGAGCCAAGTCAAAGAGCACAGCATGTGAGGATGTTCAGTGAGTAGGTCATACTCAAGTAGGAGTACGTGTTGGGGCATAGAACAAAGTAAAATTAAATAGGGTGTATAGAGCCAGATTATGGCCACTTTTGGATAATAACTCAATTTTATATAGTGCCTTCCACAAACCATATTTCCACACAAAGTAATAGTGCAAATATTGTTAGTTCAACTTTACTTAGAAATGTAGAAGACATAAAAAATGAGACACGGAAAACATATAAATGACTCCTAGAGGAAGTGTGGTGTGGTAGACACAAATGTGGATCAGTAGTTCAAATGTCCCAGATGTGAAATCTATCATGGACACCTGTTTCTGTGTCACTCTGAGCAAATCACAGTTTCTGAGCCATAGTTTCAATCTATAAAAACGGATATAATATCTCCTGTTTTCTTTCCTCCCAGAATTGTTTCAAGGGTTAAACGAGATAGCATGTGAAGAGATTTGCAAATGACAACATTCTCTTATCATTATTATTGCTGAAGATTACAGTGAGTAAGACTGAGATTCCCCTTCGTTTGTTGTTCTTTTCAGTCATACTGTATTGTTTCTCAAAGAGAGAGACATAGAGTTTGGCTTGGAATAGACAGGAAAGGATTCATTAATGTTTCTTGAGCAGGGTACTGACATATTGAAACTGATGGTGAGGGAATATTTGCCTGGGAGTGGTAGGCAGAATGTATTGGGCCAGTGAAAGGTTGAAGCAAAGGTATTTACTTCTATCCTGTAATTAAGCGACATGGTCTTGAACCAGGATGAGGATAGTGGGACATAGAGGAAAATATGAATATGAATCATTTTCAATTAAAAAAAAGAATCATTGCATGTTATCAGTTTTCTAAACTGATTCATACCTAATGTCAATTAGTAATAGTTTAATACATGTAGGGGTATTAGCATTTAAAAACAAAATGCCTCAGTAGATTATACCTCACAACATTTCAAAAAGAGGAAGCCTAGTAAGACAGAGGAGAGTAAAATACCATATTTCACCATGTAACTGACACATCCTTGCTTTTTTCTTTCCAATTCAAAATTTGGTTCATAACTTTTCATTGCATAATTGTAACATGGGATAATTCTGTTCATCATGCTGCCTAAAAAATAAACAGGGCAGCAATGTATTCACCAGTGGAATATGAATATACATTTATTTGAGAGCCCATGACTCTAGAATTCTTAGATCACACGCACTGTCTTTATTCTATTTTAATGTATATTTATGAGTATTCCATGAATCCTAATCTTGCACTAATGAAAGCTTAGTAATAAGTGATTTTTAAGTAATATTGACACGATGTTTTTAAAGCTTCATATAATGGTCACTCTCCACTTTTTTGTTAAATAATTTGAAATAAAATCTGTGAGAGTTAAGTGGTGAAATATTGAATTCTTCACTTTCCCTTGGGCCCAACCATATCGTCTTTGTTTTCACTTTCTGGTTCAATTTGAATGATCCCCTTTCCATTTGGTAGCTCCATGTTGATTTTTACAAGGTCTTTCATTCCCTCCTCCCCAATCCATAATTACCACCACAATATTTTGAAGTTATTTATTTTTGGTTATATTTGCAACCAATCAAATAGCAGAATTCAGTCACAATTTCTTTGAGAATAATTTTGTAAATAAATTTAACCTGTGGTGGAAATTTTTTGTATTTTTTTACTTGTCACTCCTATAATTATATTGACATTGTGAGCACAATTATAGAGCTGTTACTTACTTATTTAACCTCTAATTCTCTTGAATGTCTCTGAATGTATGTGTATGTATGAGTGTATGTGTGTGTGTGTGCGTATGTACACCTTCTCTTCATTGTTATTAGCACCTGGAGATGTAGAATTTTCAGAAATGGGCCTATTTTAGTTTGTAGGTTCATATCTTGATTCAAGTCCAGGAAAAAGATAAAAAAATGGATTATATTGTGCCATTGATAGTTAGCTCTGAAAATAAAATTAGAATAGACATTTTATCCTCTTCAATTCAAACCCCTGCTTCTGAAAGGCCTCTATTTTCCCAGCTGTTAAACACAGGGAATGCTTCCAAATTCTGACAGCAACTTCTTTAATTAGGCTTGTCAAATCTAGATGAGTGATCCTGAGAGATTCTGACCTGGTTCTTAACTATTTCTTCAGGGTTAACAGGTTATTTTACTCTATCACAGTTTACTTTTAGTCATCCTGAATTTGGAAGTTCCCTAAATTTGGAGATAGAATGGAGGAGACAATATCCCCTGAAGTTACTAAACTTCTCACTAGAGAAAGGAGAAAAAGGAAATTGAGATAATAATTATTCTTCACTACTTGAAATAAGAATACTTCCCCTATTTTGTGAAGCATTTTCTTATTGCACTTTTAATATATTTTAATAACTAAGTCACTAAGGTAGAAATAAAGCAAAAGTTTAGGTACATGGATGGTGAAAGGTTTGAAAACATGACTGCATATTGATCCTGAAAAATAGGGAGAAAGTAGAACTCCATAAACTTCAATAGATAGCATCAATTTATTCTAAGATCATGGGGTCTTTAATCATTCTTGTGGTGTGGAATCTTTTGAAATCTAGTGAAGTCTATGGAATCTTTCTCAGAATAATGTTTTTAAATGAATAAAATGAAATACACTGTAATATAAAGGAAACAAAATGTTTTAAAATATAATTATCACAATATTAAAAAATGAAAAAGTTTATGGATCCCAAGTCAAGAACTCCTCTTCTAAGCGATATGAGTTAGTCATACTTGGTTCTTCTCTACATTAACCTGGGGATGCTTGGACAAGAAGGGAAGGGAAGGGAAGGGAAGGGAAGGGAAGGGAAGGGAAGGGAAGGGAAGGGAAGGGAAGCAACAGGACTAAGCAGGAAGAAAAAAAAAGTCATCTTCAAATATTTTGGGCTGTCACATGAAAAATGGATTAAAATTGTTGTCTTCAGAGGGAAGAAATAGGAGCAGGGTAGACATGTTACAGAGTTAGATTTAGAGTTGGTGAGGAAAAAAAGGAAAATAAATCAAAACACTTCTAGAGGGATTAAGGTTATCCAAAAGCGCAATGGGCTTACTGAAGAGATGGTGTGCTCTCCCTCATCAGAAATATTCAAATAATGGCAAAATGAGCACTTGTCAGGAAAGAGATTTGAAATTATTTTCTAGGAGATAGGAAACTACTAAAGATTTTTGAGTAAAAGAGTGATTAAGCCAGGTTCATGCATAAATGCATAAAGATTAGTGGAAAGGTACGCAGAAACAGATTATTTTAGGGTAGTGCTGATGGCAATGGGGGACAGCTAAGTGGCACAGTGGATAGAGTGCCTAGCCTGGAGACAGAAAGGCCTGAGTTCAAATCCAGCTTCAGATAGTTCCTAGTTGTGCAACCTTGGACAAATCACTTTACCTTGTTTTCCTCAGTTTCCTCATCCATAAAGTGATCTGGAGAAGGAAATGATGTCATTTTACCATATTTGCCAAGAAAATCCACGTGGGGTCATGAAGAGTCAGACATAACTGAAATGACTAAACAACAGATGGTAATGGAGATGTAGTAATGACTGTAGAAGATACTGTAGAAATTCTATAAGATAAACCTAAGATTTTGAGCACATGAGTGACTGGCAATGTCAAATATTTGCATCACTTTCCGGTGCCAATCACAGTGCTCTGAATATAGAAAGTGTTGAATAAATATTTATTGAATGAGTGATATGCAATAAGAAAATTTCCCAAAGTCATTTTTTCCAGTCACTATTTTGTTATTCAGAAATGCAATTCAACCTTTTTTCCTCCTTTTGTGATGCCTTATGACTGTGTGGACCTAGCCATTCAGATAATTGGGGACTTTATGCAAAGTTTGCTTTCAGCAATATTGCACATGGAATTTGTTTTCCATTTAATTGTATTGCAGAACTATGAAGTTATATTTAAATGTAAAGGGAGAATCTGTGTCAAAAAATGTTTAGAATGTCAATGAGATGCTCCATTCTTGTGGATTTTCCAAGTAACTTTTACTTTCTTATGTGAGCAATAATGAGACAAATACATTTAAAAGTCATTACTTATTATTTAGATGGATTTTGGCTTGTATTAACAGTAACATTCAAACTTTGAAATGTATTTGTATAATAACTTTTCTTTGTCAATGATTCAGCCTTCTTTCCCCCACCACACTGAAATGGAATACTGTAAATAATACCTTCTCCAAAATAGTATTTAGAAGAATGATATTGCAAGCAGTACAGTCTAATAGAACAGTATTGGATATAGATTCAGAGGCTCTACATTTGAATCCTAGCTTTTTTTCTCATAACCTTGTGTGACCCTTGAATAAGACATCCATTGTAGATCTAAGTTTCTTCATCTGCCAAAGAAAGGGTTAAGCTAGATAGGGGTTCTCTACCTGGTATCTATGATTTTTCTTATACATGTCTTGCCTTATTTTTGTTCTTAACTTAACATTTATCTTTTTATTTTCAGTTCCACATTCTGTCCCTCTCTCCAGCTCCTCTCCCACCCATTGAGAAAGCATGCAATATTATAGTACTCATTATACATGTGAAGTCTTAAAAATATTTCTCCATTAACCATTTTTCAAAAAAAGCAAGAAAAATAAAGTAAAAAAAATATATTTTAATTTGCATTGAGTTCATTAGTTTTATCTCATCTATAAACTTTTAAAAATATTTTGATGATAGAGAACTAGTCAAATTTATAAAAATACAAATCACTCCTCAATTGCTAAATGGTCAAAAGAATATGGACAGACAGTTTTCAGGTGAAGAAATCAAAACTAGCTATAGCTACATGAAAAAATGCTCTAAATCACTATTGATTAGAGAAATGCAAATTAAAACAGTTCTGAAGTACCACCTCACACCTATCAGATTGACTAATATAACAGAAAAAGGAGATGATAAATGTTGGAAAAGGTGTGGAAAAATTGGGACACTAATGCACTGTTGGTGGAGTTGTGAACTGATCCAAATAATCTAGAGAACAATTTGGAAATGTGACCAAGAGGCAATCAAACTGTGCATATTCTTATCTAGTAATACCGCTACTAGGTGTGTATCCCAAAGAGTTCATAAAAAAATGGGAAAAGGATCTAGTTGTACCAAAATATTTGTAGCATTTCCTTGCAGTGCCAAAGAAGTAGAAATTGAGGGGATGCTCAACAGTTGGGCAATGACTGAAAAATTTGTGATGTTGGATCTAATGGAATACTATTCTTCCATAAGAAATAATGAGGATTTGGATTCCAGAAAAACCTGAAAAGACTTAGAAGAATTGATGCTGAGTGAAGTGAGCAGAACCAGGAGAACATTGTACACAGTAATAGCAATGCTGTATCATGATCAACTATGAATAACTAATCTCTTTTCAGCAATAAAATGATCCAAGACAATTCCAAAGGACTCATAATGCAAAATACTATCCACATTTAGAGAGTCTGAATGCAGATCGAGGCAAACTATTTTCACTCTTTTGTTTGGTTTTTCCCTTTCAGTCTCTTTCATTTTTTAAAACTTGGCTCATATGGAAATATGTTTCATATGACTGTCCATATATAACATATGTAAAATTGTTTACCATCTTGGGGAGGGGGGAGAAAGGGAAAGAAGGAGAAATTTGGGACTCATTTTTTTAATGAATGTTTAAAAAAAGTCTCTACATGTAATTGGGAAAAATAAAATATTATTTAGAATTACTGTGAAAAAATATTTTGATGCCAGAGGAATTCATGGAACAAAACAAACAAAAATTGTTAAGCATTCTTGAACTAGATTATCACAATATTGCATTTCCAGCTCTAAGTCTTATGGCCCTGTGATCAGTGATTCATCCCTGGTTATACTGCTAGTAAATATGAATAGTTTTTAACATTATAACCTAATGTGTCAAAGCGATGAACTTTAGTAAAATAGAGGCACCACTATAGTACTTGACTGCTCCATTCTTTTTATACGACCAGCCTGCAAACATATTTTTAAATCTCCCTATTCAAGCAAATCCTTATTAATATCTGTTATGCCCCTTCTTACACACGTCATCACTGAAAATTTGTTGTGGCCTACTCATAGTTTCCAGCGTATGTCTCTCCATGGTTATCTATGTTATTTGTCACTTTAACTCCTCTGGGATGATAGTATTCCATGATTCATGGAGTCAGGGGAGAATGTAGGTGGTAAGGGGATCAGCATTTTCAGTGATTATTAACAAGTAGTCATAATAAGCAAAGTGCAAAAACAGCAAAATATGGATGCATTTCATAGAACCTTATAAAATTTTTCCATGTTCCCTTATTTTTATTAGGTTATTTTGCTGGAACTATTAGAGAAGACAAGCATATTACTGAAGGAATGTTCAATCATGCATTTAAAATCAAAAGTTGAGGGAGTAGTCAGACTACAGGCTAAGAAAACTTCCTGGTCCTCAGATCAACATGAACTCTGCCGCTGTCATTGCAAACACTTGTTAGAGTTAATCTAGGTAGTCTCCTTTTTGTTTCACTTTTTGGTTATTAAGTCCTAGTTGAAGGCAATTAATTTCAGGTTTTTGCTTTGTTTCTTCAAGACTAGAATTTCTTTCCTGATCAGGAGAGGTTATGCTATTGTCAGACCAGCCAGTGGATATTGGGGGTGGGGATTACGGCAAGAGGGATGAAGGAGAAATGGAAAAGAAGGGGTAGTGAGGAAAGATGATGTAAGAAAGTGCATAGTTTAGTCTAAGTTACTGACCACTCTGATATTAACATTGACATAAACATACATTTATGTAGCATATATGACTATTATATAATATATACATATATTGTTTATCATATATTTATATTAAGTAATATATGCTTATATTACTTTAAAGTTTACATAGTGCTTTTCAAATATTATCTAATTCTATTACATTGACCCTTTGGCAGTTAGTCTAGGGAAACTTACAAACTCCCCAGAATAATGTTTTTAAGTGTATAAAATAAAACACATAGATTTACAAAGGAAATTAATTATATTGAAATACAATTACCAAAATATTGAAGAAAAACCAAGGTCCCCAGTTTCAGAATCTTTTCTATTTTGAGCAAACCTCAGTATAATCCTGTGAGATTTTCTATTATTCATTTTTACAGCAGAGGCAACTGAGACTCATAGAATTCACTCATCCGTAGTCGTATAACTTTTATAGTCAGAGGCAAGATTTCAACCCAGATCCCCATGACTCCTTGTGTGGTGTTTAGTCCATTGTATACTATAACCAGAACTTTTAAAGGTGATGTTAAAGGTTGCTGATTAAGATTAATTTAAGACCAGCTTTAACCGTAATTTGACACATGATCTACAACGTCTTAAAATTAGTTGTTGCAATAGATCTTCTAATCCACATTGAACAAAATGATGGATAGATAGATAGACATAGATAGATAGATAGATAGATAGATAGATAGATAGATAGATAGATAGATAGACAGATGGATAACAAGAGACAACAATATCCTGAGAAAAGAATTTCCAAACACGTCAGAAGAACAGAAATTTAATCACACTTTTTTTGCTGCATAGCTGAGTAAAAAACCACAGTTCCTACTTTTCCAAGTTGTAAAATTTGTATATATATTTTTTCTTTACCCCACAGGTATATTGTGAGGTTAGAACATAATAAAATTCATGAGACACTATGGACGACCATAAAAACTCTATGTTCTGTACGTTTAAGCTTCTATTTTAGTCAAAACTGTTAACTATTCTACATGATACTTCAGGTCTAAAATATTCTTCTGATAAATTATTTTTTCCTTTATACTTATTTCCCATTGCCACTTGCAAATGTCTTATAATCCCACCTTTAAAAGTGATTTTTTCTCTACCTTTTGTGTTTCATATTTTGAAAGCTGTTATTTGCTGCAATACACTCAGCAATTTGAACTTGTCTTGTAATATTTTCATTCACAACTAAGCAATATGTCAAATGAAAAATTTGAAAAGCATCCTTTGCTAAAAGGGAAGCAGGGAAACCTTAATTTCCATTTAAATGTAGCTTTTCAGGAGTATTTTTTAATAAACCAGTTCCTTCTGTGGTAAAAATAACTTATGTCTTTCAAGAGATATAAGGCATTTTTCTCTATTAGAAAGATTTTTATTCATACTTTTCATGAAAAACACTAGGAATTATTTTATGATAAAGTTGATTTATCTATCAGTAGATTGTTGTGTGGTGTTTAAAAATACTTATAGAATTTAGGGAAAAATCATCAATAATTTGTCACAACTATGTTATTAAAGCTGTGTACATGTTCTGCTACTTTTAATTTTTTGGCTGGAGTAAGCAGTAATTAATCCATTCAGCTAAATAGTTGGGATAAGAAATAATTAGGTTAAAATAGCTTTGTGTTCTGGATGTCAAGGAAAAAATATAAAGTTTTCCATTTAGTAGTTCTTAGTGTAGGATATATTGAATAATGTATAAAGTTGTCCTACTTGTGAAAGGAAAGTATAAAAAGACGTTCATTCTGTACCACTTTACCCAGTGTTTTGTTTTTTTTTTTTTTTCCGTGTGGGGCAGTAAAACCACTCACATGATTTCTTGGAGGTCAACTGTATTATATAGTCATCAGACTACCAGTTGTCCTCAGCTGTTAGGGGCTATGAGGTTTCATATCGAGGCAGACAAAAGGAGCTAGAGCCTCTGAGAAATGCATCAATCTTATGTATGTCTCTAAAAGACACAACTCCTTTGGAGCCAGGTCCTGTAACAATGAATATTTATCAGTCACTCTAGATATCTCTTTCTGAATGTCATCCATCTTCTTCTGGGTGAAGGGACCTGCATCGTGTTGTAATTCAGGAAAAAAAGTCTCTTACCAATGAAATGTTTTTTGCCTTATAATTTATCAATGAACAAATAATGAATGCAAAATCAGAAAATCTTCAAGTTGCAAAAGATCTTGTAGGCCAATCTAGTTCAACCTACATTTGAAGGGATGTCAGATCTCCATCTCTGAGCCAGCTTTGCTTTAAACTCCAGTAAGGAAGATCTCAGTACTTCTCATGGTAGATTAACCCACTCTTGAACACTTCTAATTATTAGGAAGCATTTCCTTACACCAAGCCTAAAGTTACATCTGGACATCTTCAATAAACTATTATCCTGGACTATGCTGTCCTTGGATCATCTAAACTTAAGATTAAATTTGGGAAATAAAATCTTGTGTTGCAATGGGAGTAGCTCTGAATTGAATCAGAGACATGGGTTCATATCCTGGCTATCTCATTTTACCTATATAACCAATCAAATCATTTTATCTCTATAGACTTCAGTTTCCTCATCCATAAAGAAGTTTGACTACATTAGAAATGCTTAACCTACAGTCTTTGAATTTGTTTAGAAATATTTTTTATAACTGCACTTCAAAATAATTCACTTCTTTTATAATCCTGTGCATTTGGAAGCATTTAAAAAATATATGTTGCTAGAATCAACAGACTTCACCAAACTCCCAAAAGGATTCCTGACACATAAAAGAAGTCTAGAACCCTTAGGTCAGGTGATCTCTATGGTTCCTTCTAGCTCCAATTCTAATCCTATCACAGCATACTTATAGAAATTGACCACATCATTTTGCTGAATAGGCATGTAAATGTGTTGGAATATGTGGATTGCCAATCGTTGCTCTGTTCTTGGAAATCATTTTGTTAGACTATTATATTTCATTCTAACTAATAAGTATCTAGGGTGGAATTTGAACTTGTAGGTGAGTATATTGTTTTCTCCAGTAAAAAATACAGTTCTTTGAGGGTTAGGACTCTTTCATTTCAGTCTTTGAGTAACTAGTGCTAGGCATGTGGAAATACTTAATAAATGCTTTTTGAATGCAGGAATGCAAAAATGAGCCACCAAGTCTCAGTTTTAGTGCAATTCACCCTCTAACAAAGAAATACCTGATGTCCACATTTGTATCCTCTATATCAAACTCAGCAGCATTTTGATATAGTGCAGGAGTGGGGAACCTGTGGCTTTAAGGCCATATGTGTCCCCTAGGTCCTCAAGTGCAGCCCTTTGCATCCATACTTCACAGAATAAATCCCCTTAGTAAAAGGGTGACCTAGAAGGACTCATGTGACCTCCAGGATACAGGTTCCCCACCCCTGGTCTAGTGCACAGAGAGTCAGACTCGGAGTTGGGAATAATAGGGTACAAGTCCTGATTGAGATACATTGTGTCACTTTGGGCAAGTCATTAAACCTCAAAATGTTTCAGGCCACTCTCTAAGATGATATGTTGCAGAGACATCGCTCGTTGCAAGTAAGGAGGATGTTGTTATCATTGTTAGAGTTTAGTTTCCCAGGATCCATGTCCATGGCAATTTCTAGTTTCCAGGTGTTAGATAATATTTTCTAGGTGTATAACTTGCAAACAAACATTTCCACCATGGCTGCACAATGAGACTACATCTCTGTGATATAATGTGATATTTACTACCCTTGTGCCAAAGGATGATATTACTAAAGTTAACCTGTGAGCTTAATGTTGGTATATGCTTTCTTTGCCTTTTGCCCTATATAGCAGGTGGGCACTAGTCAGTGAGTGGGGAACCCAATTGGGATCTGGATAATGCATAGAGGAATGTTGCCTCAACCAGCCCCCATTGAGGCTTGAGGGGATTTAGGTGAATGAATAAGCTGGACCTATCTCGATTGACCCCGTGGAGATGTAGGGGTAGTTGCCCCACCTTCTCACCAGCCCCTTCCAGAAGGATGATTAGAGAATGCTGTGGGTGTTGGTGCTCCCATTAACATCAATGCTCTTGAGAAGAATAGACTAGAATAAAGCAAGATTATTAACAATGAAGCTGTCTTCCTGTCCTTACTTTCTGACCAGATCAAGAGTGAATCTCTTAGAGGATGGAGTACAAAAATGCCAGTGCCTCCTATGTGTTATTTGTGAAACACTGATCTATTTTGGTAAAAGAAGTTGGTAGTACCTTTTACCATAGACACTGCGGGTTGTGCATTTATAAAGCAAAGCTAAGCAACAGTAACAGAATTATAACCTTTTGCTAGGAGACATAATCACCTGCTATATTTCACAGCTCCCAGTTGTTTAACGTGACTTGGAGCTCCTTTAGAATGAATTTGACCTTCCTACTTTCCAGAAGCATGCCCACAAATGGAAATAAATTTGGCTGAATTTAGCCTAAAATTTAATGATGTCACATGACAGTCAGAAAACATTTATTATTTGTTTACTATTTGCCAGGCTCTGTGCTAAGCGCCAGGGAAACCAAAAAGAGACAAAAGACAGGGATAAAAAAAAAAGAGACAAAAGACATTCCCTGTTATGTAAGTGTACCTTTCAACTATTTTCATGTAATGTGAATTTGCCTGCAGAGGTGGGGAAAGGAAGAAGGAAGAAAGGGAGAATGAAGGGGACCTCCAGCATGGGGTTCAAGGACATGTAGGTACCCAAGAGAGAGAAGCAAAAGCAGGAGGAAGAACATGTAGAGGGTAGGGGTAGGGTGGAAAGCAGAGATGTGGAGGCCAGACAGTGACACAGGAGAGGACAGGTGACACATGAGGGCCAAGGGCAGGAGACCCTCAGAGGCCAGGGACTGATGTACAGTACCCAAGTGCAGATGGACAGAAGATAGGCATGCAGGCAGGTGGGTTGAAGGGAGAAGGGGAATGAGGTGTCTAGCCAACCTCAGATCTAGCTGCATTGTGTCTGTTCTGCTTTCACTTGCAGGTTTTTTTGTTTTGCTTGCTTTTGTTTTATTTTGGGGAGGGGTAGGAAGTCAAAGAATGCCAAGTAGAGGAGCAGGAATGGAGAGAGAGAGAACTTGGTAGTTTATAGTAATATTAATATTAAGTGCATTTTTTATGTGGATTTCTTTCATAATTCTTTATGTAAAGTGGGTTTTGCCTTAATGCAAATTTACATAAAGTGAAAATTGTCTTACAAATTACATACAGGATAAATAGGAAATAATTCGAACAAAGAGGGATTACAGAAGGCTATCTGTAGAAGATCGGATTTTAGTTGAGACTGAAAGGAAGCCTGGGAAATGAGTAGGTAGAGATGAACAGGGCACATATTCCGGACATATTCCAGAAAAAAGTCCCTGAGCCAAGAAATGAAATGTCTTTTTTGTGGAAGAGCAGGGAGACCAGGGGTAGAGTTTCAAAGAATATGTTGCAGGAAGTAAGTTGAAAAAAAAATGAAAAGGAAGAAGGGGTCTTTGAACACTAAACAAGATTTTGTATTTGATTCTAGGGGTAATAGGAAACCACTGGAGTTTATTGAGTAGAGTTGTGACATGGTAAAGTCAATGCTTTAGGAAAAATACCGTTGGTAACCTGAGTGAATATTTGACTAAGTGCTTAGGGGTCCTAGAGAAGGCCAGAATGGTACAAATAACAGTAACATCCAGTGATGGCTCCCAGTCACCTTCTGAATCCTGGCACACTCATCTACTGGTAAAGGATGCTCAAGGCTGACTCTTCTTTTCCCTTATTTTCCAGTGTGAAGATTGGCACCCTGATCCTTTGCAGCCTCACAGAAGCAGCTGAGTTTATCTCCTACACTCAAGTCAGTCCCAGCAGCCGAAAAGAATTGCATAGTTTCTGCTGATCAACACTGCTGTGAAGGCCAGCTTGTGCATGGCATTTATGTTGGCACTGTCAAAAAATAGCCTTCTTACATTCTAGGCATTTCCTAGTATGAGAAGATTTTATATACCATATCATCTGCTCTAAATTTAATTCTACCAATGGAAAACTGAGGTGCAGAGGGACAATATGACTCTCCCAAGGTCACACAAGTAACAAGTAGAAGAGCTCTGATCCCAAATCTAGTGCTCTACCATGGCACAATGCTTCTTATTGAATTCTCCATAAAATCATTTATTGGTAATAACAATAATTACTGCCTCCACATATAAATGTACTTTAAGAAAAAGAAGCAAAGATAAAACAAGAAATGATTTAATTAGGCTTCATAGGCAACGCCAAGGTTTCCTCACCTAAGACTTGATGGTATTTCTTACCTAGCATAAACCTCCCCACTCATCTCCAGTGATTTTATTTTTACTTTCCACATATTTTCTCTTACCAATCATAAAAATTCAACTTCCTAATCCTCTAACATGTGAAAAATGAGCTTCAGAGGACTCACAATGGAAATGCCATCCACAAGCAGAGAAGGAACTATGGAGTCCGAATGTAGAGCAAAGCAGACTATTTTCTTTTTTGCTTTGCTTTCTCATGGTTTCTCCCATTCATTATAATTCTTCTATGCAACATGACTAATATGAAATTGCATTTAATAGGAATGTATATATAGAGTCTATATCAGATTGCAGGCCATGTTAGGGAGGGAGGGCGGAAAAGGGGGAAGATAATTTAAAACTTATGGAAGTGAATGTTAAAAACTAAGAATAAATGAACAAAAAAAAAGCAAAAAAGGAAAAAAAAACAGCAAAATTAGACTCAGAGTTTCCACCAGTCCCTTTTTTCCAAAGTTCTGACTTTAAGTTCAGAAGGACATTAGTGATAATGAGATGGAACAGACTCTCCTTATCCTGCTCAGCCCCCACCCAAGTTTGCAAGTAATTTCATCTAAGGTAGGAAAACCCCATTATGTTCTGTTCAAGCTTGGTTGGAGCCCGATTCTTTTATCTAGATAGTTTAAGACTGGGTGTGGTCAGGTATGACTGGAAATGGTCTGATAATAGTGATCTTTCCCCTGTACAGTCATGATGGAAGGGTATAAAAACTGTGTAGCCTGACCCCCCAAATTGAGCACAGTTCTGACTGGTTCCTATGCAAGCATGCTGCCTGCTTTAAGAGAAATAAACAGTGGATACAGCCCAATCACATTTGTCTTTCTTTGACCAAACTCTGTATGACGGACAATCGCAAATGTATTTGTGGTCTACCCTTTGTGTTTTTCTCTGTCCTATGTTGAAAACGATTATTTGTGGAAATACTCTTGGTAATTTGACTCCTATTCAGTTATTTCTATAGTACTGGGCTGTGGGCTGCTCTTTTTCTTCCTTCTACCCTTCTTCCTCTACCACTTTTCCTTTTTTTTCTCCTTATCCTCCAGATGACTTTGGAGGAGAAGTGAGGCTGGTGACCTGCACAGCCCTCCCTCACTCAAAAGAAAGTCAAGTGCCAGTCCTATCATCATTTCTCTGATGTCATGGTCTTCTTCAAAAACAAAGGAGGAATACAAACCCTTCTCTCATCACTCCTACAAAAATCTCTGCTTCTTATGTGACAATTATTTCTATAATTGTAATGACTTTGATTTCATTTATACTTTTATCTTGCCTTAGAATAAAGTGGCAGTGTTCTAGAAATGGGGGTCTTGAAGAATAATGCACAGTCACCCACACAAGTTTTTATTAAATGTCCATATTTCCAACTTTGTTAGAAGCAATATCAAGCTGTCCAAACAATAGCTAGACGTTTGATATTATTTTCACCTAATGTGACCCCAGTATTTTTTAAGTGAATAAAACTCATGTCTAAAAAGACAGAATGACTTGCCCACAGATACACAGCTTGTAGAAATTAGAAAGGAAGGAATTTGACAGTCAAGTCCAATATAACACATTCCCTTTATTGAATTTGCTTATTCAAGGGAGAATGAAAGAACTTTAAATCTTAAAACTCCTAAAATTAGATGTCTTTTAAAAGTTATGAGTATGTATCATATTACTTCCCATTGATGTTTATGACAAACTGATGGGGTATAGACTATGGGAACCCCCTTGAACTCCCCTTGAGTCTTCTCACTTAATCTGGCCTTTCATACTCAGACCTGTTACCCTTAACATATCCTTGCACTTCATTGTTTGTTACTTCTGGATTGCCCCACTTACTTCCCACCCAAGCCCCGCATTATCTGATACCAATTGCCTCCAGCTATTTCTCACCCTAGATTACATCAATAATTACCCTAGTCTCATCAAGATCCTCCTTAGACTGGTCCTCCTCCCAGACTACTATAACACCTCCACAACCCTCCCACAGTCTTTCTGTATATAAATTCTATCTCACCTCCTTGAAGGCCCTTAGATTCAATCCAGCTCTGATTCTATCTAGCTGAGATTCTCTCTGACCTGCTTGTCAATACAAGCATCACAATTGTTTAGGCTCCTTAAGAGTCAAAGCTTTAATAAACTTTGTTTTACTTTACAAAGACCTGAGTCGAATTCATTCAGCAGGACCTGGTGTGTCATTATTTTGGGGTCCTGACCACCCCAAAACTCAACATTATGGTTTCCTGGCCTCATCAAAACTCTTCTCTATTAAAAAAAAATATTTTCTCATCATTCATACATACATACACACACATACACATATACATATGCATATATACACATATATTTAAACAGTGCTTAAAGAGTATTGGGGAAAGAATATAGGAGAAATCACTAAAGTACAGTGTTTTAAAAGTGTTTCATTGCTTAAAAACTCATTTCCAAATAGCAGTAATGTCTATTGTATTTCTAATTAGAGTATGCTCTTTGTCAAATGCATGCTGGGAATGTAAAAGCAAGCCATCTTCCAGTAAAACTATTTAAACTGGTACTGTAGGAAACTGGCTTTTTTTTCTCCTTTAAGACACTTTTGCTTCCTTTGTGCCTTTGAAACTACCCTTCCCTACCTAGTCAATGATTTATTTGTCTTTACATTGTAATGGAAAAAGAAATAAAACCAAATCAACTTTAGTTAAGCTGGTTCTAAGTCATCCAAATAAAATAAAAGCAATTAAAAACAGGAACAAACATATAAGTATTAGGGTATTGTAATAATGTAGAGTATGACCCAGACTTGTATTGTAGAAACCTAGATTTGAATCTTGCTTCTGTCCCTAGCTATAGGGTTACAGGTAAGTTAACTAACCTCTCTGAGGCACACCTTCATCTCTTAAAAAAGGAAGTGGGTGAGAGAGTGGTAATAATAATTGCAAAAACAACCTCAAAAAACTGTAAGAAAAGTACTTTGCAAAGATTCAAACACCATAAAAATTAGTAGCATTCTTTTCTGGTACTAGGTAGAACCTCACAAGATTAATTGAAACTGAAGGTTATCAAGAGAGAATGTAAATCTATTCACCAAACTTCATTACAAGAGGACCAGAATCCTACCCTAATGCTTGAAGGATGACAAATAACAATAAATCTACAGGTGCATTTGACTTAAGGAAATCACAATGTGAAAATCCAATTTATGGGAAGACAGATGGACATATTCGATTTGCATTAAAGGATTCAGGTATCTTTAAATAGGAAGGATCCCCCAAAAGACAATATAGTTCTCATTTTACCAAAAAAAAAGTATGTATATACATATATTTTTGCTTTAAAAGTTGATGACACTCTTTAAGAATCACATTTCTTCCCATATATATTCCCATCACCCCATCCCAGCAAAGCTTAAAGAAAAAATTTGAAAAGGGGAAAGAGTTTAAAAAAGAAGAACCACATCAGTGAAACCAAACAATACACAGGCTGTGTGAAAGTGTATGTGGTATTTCACGCTGATCGTCCTCCTGCTCTCTAAGGAAGGGAAGAACTTATGTTTTCTTAGCTCTTCTGTGAGCCCAAGCTTGGTCATCATAATTACAAGACATTCAGTCTTGTGGTCTTCCTATTGTTCTTTTTCCTTACATTGTTTTGTCCATTGGGCAAATTGTTTTCCTGGTTCTATTTATTTCACTTTGTGTCAGTTCATGTTAGACTTTCCATTTCTTTCAGAATTTTTTCTTTCTTTTTTTTTTTTAACACAGTAATAATAGCATTTATATAGTGCTTTAAGATTTCCAAAGTGTTTGAGGTTCTCATTTGATCCTCACAATAATCCTGGGAGATAGTTTCTATTATCCCCATTTTACAGATGAGGAACTCAGTCAGACAGATTAAGTGACTTGTCTGGCTAGGTCACAGAGCTAGCAAATGTCTGAATGCAAATTTGAACTCATGTCTTCCTGCCTCAATAATTCTCTATCCACTGTGTCAACTATTTCCTATTATTGATGTATCACAATTTATTTAGCCACTCTATACTCCATACATATTTAATTTATTTTCACCTCTTCATTGTTATAAAAAATGCTGTTATTAATTTTATGTCATTTTCAGGACTTTTATTTCTTATATCTATTCTCCTTAGGGTATATGTTTAACATGCATACGTATATATACATGCGTATATGTTGCAATATATACCTACGTATACCCATATATGTATATGTATGTATGTGTAGTCAGGAATACAATTATTGAGTAGACCAAGTTAAGTAGGTGCTTTGTTTTACTTACTCCAAAGTTGTAAGTTCATTGGTTAACAACTCTTGAAACTTACAGTCTTAGAAAGTTGTCTGAACGATGAAAGTTTAAGTGACTGCCCATGATTACACACTTAATAAGTATGTATCAGAAGTAGGGCGTGAACCTAGGTCTTCTGACTCCAATGTTGGTCTTCTGTCCAGCACTCCATGCTGCCTTTTAGTTACATTAAATAACATTGAGGAACTACAGAGACTGCTTTGTATCGGATAAATTGTACAGGAAGAAAATGTAAGAATTAGAGAGACTTAGATACATTTATAGAAAATAGCTTTGTTGCAGGAAAGTTAGAACTTCTTAGTGAACATGCTTATCCTTTACAAACTGGTAGAAGTCATGGAGAAAACCTCCTTCATTTTACCAGAAGGTAGACTTTCTTACGACTATCAGAAACAACGTCAAAGACTGATGGCAGAGCAGATCCTCACCCTTGGTAGGAGTAATCAACAACAATTTAAAGATCTCACTCCCCTGTCAACAGTATAGAAATGTCCAGCAGTCTTCCCTACTTTCTTGGTCACAACCCTAGCCTTATGTCACCATCCCTTCTCTGCAGTCACCCCTGCTCATTACCACAGAAATCTTTTGAGCTTTTGGGTAGGCTGTCTTCCCCTGTGTTGTACCCCTAATTAGTCTCTCCCATCCACACCTTCATATTTGTCCTAGTTGCTAAAAAGTATAGTTCTGAAAGCATGGACCCTTTCGTGTGACTCAGCATAGCAGATTTAATACTTTTATATATATACATACACACACATACACACACACATATATGTATATATTCCATTTTCTCTTTCAGAATGGTAGAAATTAGCAAATATGTTTTCTCAGGGTTACATTCCCCAATGTAATTTGATTTGAAAGAAGTTGCCTATTGCTTCCTAGAGACAAGATTTGATATAAAAAAATAAAGTGAAATTAGTATATGTTCATCAGCATTCAGACTCCATCACTTCTTTCTCTGGATGTGGATTGTCTGGAATTCTTACAAGATTCTGCCATTTTAAAATAGGTAATTGAGGAGCTTTCCAGAATCTTGTATCTCTCCTCTTTATTCCCAGAAATATTTTCTTCATTCCTCATCCTCCCTAATTCAGCTCTTTGTGCCTGGATACTATCATGAAATGATGAAAACTTCTAGCATTATTTTCTAACACTGTACCATTTATGTACAATAAACATTCTGAATTAAATATTATGGTTTTGCCATGTGAGTGGGAATGTAGTAAATTGGGGAGAGATCATCATATTTTTTAGCTATTTTTTCTCATTTTGCTTCTTTGTGGGAAAGATGCCATGATTCTGTCATCAGCTTTTCATACCTACTACACAAAAATCAGAAAAGACAACAACCAGTGGAAATTTAAAAATATAATGAAACATGAACATGTACATCTAATATGACTGAAAGAAACTTTATTTGAATGCCTAGTTAGAGAGAACCCTCCAAGTCAGTCATTCTTATTTTGTGCAGAACTTTCATGTATAAAAAAGCAAACTTACTCTTGAAAAAGAAAAGTAAAGGGGGGTTGCCCATGTCTTAGGAAGCTTTAGGCCAATTATGTTTCAAAGAAGGCAGTGCCTTAGAAAACTGTTCAAAGAGCGAATAGAAGAAGGATGCTTAGTAAAGCAAATCCTGATAATCAAGGCAGAACCTGAGTTCAGAAAGAAAGGTCAGTTGAGCTTTCCTTCCAAAACTATTTAAGAATATAAATGTTACAGGTTATTAAGAGACAGATATTTCATGCAACCATTTCAAAAAGAGTTTAACAAAATGAACACAACAGGAATGAATTTCTAAGGAGAGGAATTAAGAATGGAAGGGGTAAGGCGTTCAGATCTGTGTTGGTATGTGTAAAAAAAGAAAGCAATTTCTAGCTTCCTAATACAATGTTAGGAAAAGATTTTCTTCACAATTCCTCTTCAACCAATACAAATCATAAGACCACGTAATTGACATCACTTAACAGTTATCTGGTTCAACCCCTTCGTTTTACAGATGGAACAGTCAAGGCTTAGACAGGGGAAATCTTTAGTCTAAAGTCATATAGCTAATTAGAGGCAGATTCCAGAGTAGAGCATACGTATTCCGACTTGACTCTGTCCAGTATTTTCCCTCGTAGCATGCTGCCTGCCAGGGAGAATTCTTAGATCTTGTGTCAAGGATGGTAATGACCAGTAAGTAATACTAACTGCCCATAAAAGGCACAGCTCATAAAAGGAATATTTATAGCACAGATGAAGTTATAAAGTGGCATAAAATACAAGGTTAATATGGTAAAACCTCCTCAGGAGGCTAACTGTAGATAGGAGACCACTTACCTGAAGAGTCATAGCACAGAAATCCATTTATCAAATACTTTAGAGCAGGTAGAAATTACAGCAGTATATCTAAAAGGCTGGAATGGAGAAAGGTCAAAGGGGAGTAGGGGCAAAGATTGCATTCAGATCTAAGCTTTGCTGCCATTGAACTGTGTGACGCTGGGCAAATCATTTCAATTCTATGAACCTCAGTTTAGGTATCAATAAAAAGGCATAATAATGTCTATCTTCCCTACTTCATCAGATAATTGGAAGGATCATAGCATCATAGATTTAGAGCTATCCCCCCACATCTGGAAAGCACTCCTCTTTTCCCCATGTAGCATCCCCAACTTCCTTCAATTGTGATGTTAATAGGTAATGTGGTATAAAGGCAAGCCTTAAAGTCAGTGAGAACTGAGAAAGGAGAAAGTATAACCTCTGATGCAACCTAAATGTATGACCACAAGCTGATCACTTAAACCTCTCAGTG
The DNA here is from genome assembly GCF_028372415.1 of Notamacropus eugenii. Taxonomy (NCBI): domain Eukaryota; kingdom Metazoa; phylum Chordata; class Mammalia; order Diprotodontia; family Macropodidae; genus Notamacropus; species Notamacropus eugenii. The sequence goes on from NC_092877.1 coordinate 132,669,672, forward strand.
CGCCTCCCTTGGCAAGATTCTGAAACTCCAAAAAACAAGGTGATGATCTGAAAAACTGGAAGAGAGACTTCCACTCAGGAATTCTCTTCACAGATGGAAATGTAATGGGGGAGGAGGGAAGAGTGGTACACAAGGGAAAAATATTATTGTAAAACATAGTTAGTATCCTATTTGGATTTTAACTCAAATAAAATATTTATTTGACTTAACATTTTGCTATGCTAAAATCATTTCCAGACCCACCATCTGCTGTGTCACTCAGCAACCTATGCTTTCAGATTCATACCAGATGATATAGATCTTTACTGAAATAATCTATCAGTTTTTACATAATTTTCTCTATTTTCTTGACAAGTTTAGTGATTAATTCACAGTCTTCTCTTCCCTTAACCAATCAATACTCTAACGCTCAGTGACTTCATTGTATACGTTGATGTATATTGTTCCCACTGACCTTCCAACTTCTCTGTTCCCATTCATTTACCAACAATACCTTTAGAAGTCTCTAAACCATACTGTATATAGTACAACTATTTTTATAACCTCACTTGAACCTTTACTGCTCTATAATATGTATATAATATGTATGTATGTATGTATATATATGAGTGTGTATATATACATATATGTTTGTGTGTGTATACACATATATATGTATATATCCCTACCCAGCATTTCACCTCCATTTCATTCTTCAGTCTCCCAGATATCCACCCAAGTTGAAATGCTCAATAATACTCACCTTCCACATCCCAGCTCCTCCACCATTGGTCTAAGCCAGGGGTGGGGAACTTGTGGCCTCAAGGGCACATGTGCACCCTAGGTCCCCAAGTGTGGCCCTTTGACTGAATCCAAACTTCATAGAACAAATTCCCTTAATAAAAGAATTTGTTCTGCAAAACTTGGACTCAGTCAAAAGGCTGTACCCAGAGATCTGGGCCATATGTGCTCTCTAGGCTGCAAGTTCCCTACCCCACCCTCTGAGTGTCTCTCGTATTCAAAGCATCCTTTACAATTGCCCAAAATACTCCCCTGTGAAAGATCTGATCATTTTATTCACTTGCCAAAAATTTTCCCTAATTTCCTCTTGCTTTCAAGATATCTTACAAACGCCTTTGTTTATCAACCGTTCCTAATTTGTTTTACATTACTTACCTTTAATAAAGAAAACATGAACTCTGTACTTGTCTGGGCATTTGTCCCTTACATTTGGGCTGTATTTCTGCCACCCTGGTCTAATAACTATTTTGAGAATTTCATATACTATATCCTATGTCTGTGATTTTTCACAGGCTAACCCTCATACCTGCAATCGATATGTTTTTCTCCTCTAACTCCTACAAACCTTAGTATGCTTTCAGAAAGGTGTTCAGTCTTTTCAATTGTATCTGACTCTTTGTGACCCCATTTGGGGTTTCCTTGCAAAGATACTGGAGTAGTTTGTTGTTTCCCTCTCCAGCTGATTTTACAGATGAAGAAACTGAGGCAAACAAGTTAAGCACTTACTAACTGTGTGACCCTGGGTAAGTCACTTAATTTCTGTTAGCTTCAGTTTCCTCATTTATAAAATGGGAACAATAATAGCACTTACTTTCTAGGTTTTTTTTTAATTGTTGTTTGTTTCTTTTTTGGGATTGATTGAGGCAATATTTGTAAAGGGCTTAGCACAGGGTTTGGCACATCCTAGGCCTTATATAAGTACTTACTCTCTTCCCCATGAAGACTCAGTTCTGGTGCCATTTTCTGTAAGAAATCTTCCCTGTTTCTGCATCTGTAGTCCTCTCCCTCATTAGATTGCCTTTTATTTAGTTTATTTCCACGTGTTGTACTTCCCTAACCCTAGCAAACTGTAAGTTGCTTGAAGACGGGAACCATTTTTGTTTCATATATTTATACCCCCACTGTTGCTTAATAAATGTTTTGCAGTTAATTGAATCAGATGATTATCTGCCAACATGTCCTACAATATTTAATTTTCCCATTCCTCCTAAAATTGCATACTGTGGTTTCCATAGCAAAAATCAAAATAACCCAATTGATATGTTTATATATTGATATAACTTTTCAAAGGCCTGGATATTACTCATGATTTTTTTTTTGAGGTTGGCAATAGAGCAGATTTCATAAATTTGCTAATTGCTTCTTCCTCACTACAGAACATATCTTTGGTTACCTCCTAAATTTAGCTGAACCATTTATTTATAGAATCAGGGATATAAGAGGCATTCGGTGATGAAACTGAAACTAATAGTCCAAGGTAACTTCAAGAATGTTGGAAACTTTCATAAGGGACCTGGATGCACAAGGTACACAGTCTCTCTGGGGTAGTCATGACCACGTCTCTTGCATACACAAGCTGATTCCTGGAGGTTTCTAGAAAATTCTGAATCACTCTTAGGAACCCACATTGACCAAGGGTCATGAAGATCACCAGGAGTAGGAAAAATAAATCTCATATTGCACATATCCAGTCCAATACAATAATCATTTATTAAGCACATCCTACATATCAAACACTGTGCTAACCACTGGGGATACAATTATTAAGAAGAAAGATGGGGTGCTTGGGTACTTGTGCTTAGACCCCAATTCTAAAATCACATTTTTTTCCCCTAGCCTCAAAACACTGTCTCAGCCAGGTTCTCTCCAGCCCAAGGACAGCCTGCCCCAGCAAAACTTTTATCTCTCTTCCTGATACAGTAGCCAGCTTCACCTGTAGAATTTATTAGTTTGAAGCAGCTGTGTACTGGCTGAACTGGCTGTGTACTGGGTCATAACGACATTTACTGCTCACTGACCAATCATATGTATCCTAGACTTACACATATGTATATTCCCTTATGTTTATCTTATCTAGCAAGACATTGATGGGGGCAGCCTGGGTATTTCTCAGTCAGCCCAGACCATTAGTTGACTTAGGGACCTTTCAGACTTAAAACCACACCTCCATGTAGCTGCCTTTTTGGGCTATTTCCCAGGGAAGCCTGGGCAAAATACCTGCACTGGTTATACACTAAAAGCACATGTTCCATTAAGAACTAACCCCTTCCTAATCCCACCCTGAATTGCCTAATTAGCATATTTGGCACATGTTATACTATTAAATATCTTATATAAAACTTTACATCTACCCTCTTCAAATAGTAGGTTCCCTAGTAACTCCTGTACACTGAAAAATATAACAATAAATCTTTACCACCTTGATTTCAAGAATGCATTACAGATGGCCCATCCCTGTACTCTGGTCTTGGACTGGGATCCCAGAATCCCCCCATCCCTCCCTTTCCAACCCTTGCTAGTCTTAGCCCTCAAGTAGTTTACAATCCAAAGTGTATATAGAGGTGGGAGCAGGACCACACACAAAAGTAGAGGGGGAAAGTGGGGCACTAGGGTCCACATTCTTTGGGGGCATCTTATTCTGAGGAGTTGAAGCCAGGCAGGGCAGTAGATACAAAATGTAGTGAGCCAGTCTAAGTCCTGAACACAATAAAGAAATGTATTGGGAAAAATTTGTTAGGAAATGGCACCAAACTTGACAAGAACGAATCGGGGTGGGTTTTCTCTTACCTGGATTTTCATAATATAGCTGTACCCTATCAATGGCACCAGGAAATTCAAGCCAGTCTCCTAAAGCCATAGACTTAGGTTTCAGATAGGAGGACATTAAGTAGAATGGCTCTCTATTCAATGACATCTGTTAGAAGGAATATTCCATTTGTGAATTTCTAAAAGCAGATTTCCCTGCACATACATTCCCAGCTTAAGCTATTAGCTTCTTGGAAGATAATGATCCTAGTCAAACATAAAATAGATTTTTCAGGGCCTGTGAGTTCTGGCGACCTGCAAATGTTTGGACTGTAGCAGAACAGCCATTCACCCCTGCAAAGAATAAAGGATAAACTGTGACTGAAACACAGGAAAACTTTCCATCGTGGCTGATTTACAAAAGTTAAGCCTCCTTCTCCCTGATTGCCAGGGTGTCTGGGTATGAGCAAGTATTCAGTGCATGGCAGTGATTATGCTGCTGTATCTCTGTACCCCTGCATTACTGAGTCATTTGCTGGATTATATATAAATGAGTTAATACCAAATGCTCCATTAGGTGCTACTTCCACCCATTTACTATATCTTTAGAATGACATTGTTTCTCTTTATCTCTAGACTTCTTTTTTTAAACATAATTTACATAGGGCCTCCAAGAAGGAGTAACACAATGTGTAGTAAAGACAGCACAGACTGGATGTCTGAATCCCAGTCTTACCGTTATGACAATGTGGTGAGCCTCAGTTTCCTGAAGTATAATATCGGCAGTCTAGGTGGTGCAGTGGATAGAGCACTAGTGCAGGAGTCAGGAGGACCTGAGTTCAAATATCACCTCAGACACTTGGCACTCACTAGCTGTGTGACCTTGGGCAAGTCACTTAACCCCAATTGCCTCATCCTGAGTCATCTCCAGTCATCCTGATGAATATCTGGTCACTGGATTCACATGGTTCTGGAGGAGAAGTGAGGCTGGTGACCTGCACAGCCCTCCCTCACTCAAAACAAAGTCAAGTGCAAGTCATGTCATCAATTTTCTGATGGGATGGTCTTCTTAGGCAACGAAGGATGAATATACAATATCAGCAAGATAAATTAAACCTCTTTGTGCCTCATTCCTCCAACAGTCAAATAAAGAGGCAGCCTGATGTAAAAGATAAGGCATTAGAATTGGAATCCTAAGACCTGGGTTCAGATCTTGCCTGAGACACTTCCTTGTGTGACTATGGGCTTGCTTGCTATGGAATCTTTCTATATCTTAATTTCTTCAAAAGTAAAAGAAGGGGGCTCTTAATCTCCTTACAATTTTTTCCACACCTAAATCTAAGATCCTATGACAGCATGATTTCCAAAATTGTTTGTAGCTGTAAATATACAATAGTTATGGCTCATATGGTCAGTTGGTTTAATAGCCTCTGACTATATAGATTAAGACCTAAGTGAAAAAAAAAAAAAGAATTGATTCTTAGAAAAAAAATCACATAAATTCACTAGAATTACATGGAAAGAAATAAGCATTCATTGAGTGCTTACAAAGTGTCAGGATCTTTGCTATTATTATCTCATTTGATACATACAACAACCCTGGGGTGTAGGTGCTATTGTGATGCTTATTTTACGGTTGAAGAAATTGAGTCAGACAGAAGATTAGTGACTTTTTCAGAATCACAAAGCTAGTATTTGAGGCCAAATTTGAACTCAAGTCTTCCTTACTCCGGGTCCAGTGCTCTAGCCCCTGCATCACCTAGGTACTTCTAGGTTTATGGTTTTAAATTACAAGGAACCTTAGAAGTCATCTAGCTCAACTCTTATTTTTTTTTTTTTTATATTAAGCTAAAGCCCTCAGAGAGAGTGGTTAATCTAGGGACCACTATAGCGCATAGAGTGCTGGACCTGTAGTCAGAAAGTTGTGGCTGTGGTTGTTGAGTCATTTCAGTTATATGTGACTCTTTGTGAACCCATTTTGGGGTTTTCTTGTCAAAGATAACTGAAGTTGTTTGCCATTTCCTTCTCCAGGTCATTTTATAGATGAGGAAACTGAGACAAATAGGGTTAAGTGACTTAACCAGGGTCACACAGCTGATAAGTATCTGAGACAAAGTTTGAATTTGGGAAGATGAATCTTTCTGGTGCTCAACCCAGTGCTCTATTCAGTGTAACACCTTGAGTTCAAATCTGGCCTCAGAAACATTACTTCTGTCCTTCTGAATCAAGTTACTGAACTTCTGTCTTCCTTAGTGTCCTCAACGGCAAAACAGAGACCATAATAGCACCTACTTCCCTGAGTTGTTGTGCATATTCACAAGAGATAATACTTAGCACAGTACCTAGCACATATGAGGTGTTATGTAAATAGTAATAACTATTAATAAGCAAGTAGTATGAGACCAATAAGAATAGTTTCTAGGTCTTATCCCTTAAATTCTGGTTAACCGATGGTGGAGAAAAAAAAAATTACTCATTCCAAGTATCCTTGTGACTCTTCGTTACACTGTGTAGACAACCATGACTTCAAGAAAGCTTTGACAATCAAGCACAAATTATGTCCTACTAAACTGAAATTATTTCATATTTTAAGTAAAAAGTTTTGAAATGCATATCTGTAGTGGAAGGACTAACCTATTTAAGTTAAGAAAGGTTCATTATTTTATTGGTGATGAAATTTTTGGGTAAAAACATTTCTCAAATAGTACTAAGTTGTAAAGGGATTGCAAAGTGAATTGTCAGAGAGGGTACCTAACTGATGAAATCCCATATACTTGAAATACTACAGTATGAATGATGGCATAAAGAAATAATTATGCAAAAAATAAAGACTGTATGAAGATTTGGATTGAGACTGAATTTGAGCACACGCCTTTGATACTTTTTAGCTCTGTACAAGTGATTTAACCTCTCTGGACCTCAGTTTCCTTATCTGTAAAATGTAGGTCTAAAGTACTCAACTTACAGTGTTGTCATGAAGACTCAGATGAAATTGTTTGTAAAAAAATATGGCGTGCACAATATGCTTTTCCAAGTATGACATTTTATATAATTTTCAATTAATTATAACAGAAGAGATGTTTTCCAACTTTATCTTCATCACACCATTTAAATTATTTTTAAGAAACTTATATGATAATTTAACTGTTTCCTGACAGGATTAGAAATTCTTAATTACAGTCAAAAGGTCAAAGAACCACAGATAAATCTGGAAGTCTTAGAAAAATCATTCTGGTTAGGTTCACTGGGGAAGAGGGAGTAATAAATAGAAATGTGCATTGCATAAAATAGACCAGATATAGAATATAATTTTAAAACAGTATTTGTAGATTCTTCTATCCCTTCGGCTTTTATAAAATCTAACTTTTACTGACAAAACTACTTGAAGACAAAGCTCACAGCTAGACTGCCCCTTTCCTATGGGCTCCATTCCTTTCCTAAGAATTGAAGGACATTTTCCATTACTTTTTGAGGCTGGTCTTTCCAAGGACTATGGGACCTTCTTGCAAAATCTTTTAGCCTTATTCAATCCTTCTGATAAGTATTACAAACTTTTGACTACCCCCTCTCTCCCCTTTTTTTTTTTACATTTAAGGAATCCAAGAATGTAAAACTGTAGACAACCTATATGTTGCTAAGTGGAGTTATACTGACTTGTTCCCCAAGCATTTCTATAAGGCTTAAATCTGTTTTTCATGTTGTCTGAGAATATTTGTCCATCTTCTTTCTCCTGTTTTATAGCTGTTTTAGTTGTTTTCCTGTGTTTCACTAAAATTGTGTAAGTTTTTAAAAAATTAAAACTTCTCCAAAACACCAATAGCAACTTATTTAAGAAATCATTTATAATGATGACTTGGATTTCCCATTCTAATATTACCTCCTTGTGCATTTTGCAATTCTTTGAGATAACTGCAAAATACATAAAATATTTGGTAATCAAATCTACCAAAACATACAAAATGTATGGATTAAATTTAAAAGTTCCCTTTAAGGACAAAAATCCCCCCACAAATTACTGTGGAATATTCAATGTTCATGGTTGAGCCTTGCCAACATAAAAATGATAATACCTTCAAAGTTAATATTTATATTAATGTAAAATCAAATGGTCAAAGACATAAATTATCTATCATAATAAAATATTGTGTAAATTGTTTGGAGGAGCAAAATTTGGTGTTCAGGTTTTCTATGGTCCATACCAATGAAACATTGATGCCATTTTTCAGTTCGTTTCCACAGGGCTTCAAACCTTTAGTCAAGTAATTTCTGTTATGATGTTTGACACCTTTCCTTAAGGTATTTCTTGATAATTTCCTTCCTTTCTGTAGCACTTACAATGGCAGTGCCTTGCTACATGTAGTATTGTGTGCAGATCTTGAAAAGTCTTCACATTTTCTATCAAATATTGTGCAAAAATGCATGTGATGATTTTAGCAAATGCCAGTTTTTTAAAAGTTGTTTGGTTATAGTTAGTCTGTTATATTTGTGCCATCATCCTGAAATGGGGATTTCTGAAATTTTAGTTTAAGTACATCCTTCTCCTCTTTCAGATAATTTCAGATTGGCATTTTGTTCACCCATTTCCTTATTTGGTAGAATTTCCGGAATTTGCATTAATTAAAGATTATTCTTGAATTCAGAATCATCAGCTTTTTGCTTTTTAGTTTAAACACTTAATTTCACCTAATCTGTTCTGGGTGATCAATTTTTTTTTCTTCCTCTTTATTGCCTTGAATTGATCTTCATTGCATTGGATAACTTGGAGTTAAAGGTATTGTTTAAAAACCAAAGACTTTGTCTTCGAAGTCCTTGCTTGTAACTGGTTAAGATATGTGTCTGATTTTGATAATGATATGGTGCTGATGTATAACTGCAACATTAATATCTTCAGTCTACTCCACCTGTGTTTTGCCTGTTGTATGGTCTGTACCATTTTCACTGAACCATGTATGTCCTCTATACTCATATATTGGGTCTGTTCTACTTTATCTTTAAGTAGCACAACACAAAGGAGAGTGACCTGTTCTGCTTGTGCTTCATGTCAAAGCTGATCATCCTGATGATTTTGAGTAGGACCAGTCTACAACTCTATATTTCCCAGTTAATGGCTTTTGCTTTTAGATCAGCTACGTTACACTAATCAAAATACTAACACAGGTAGTGGCATCTCTAGAGTCTTATTCCTTAGTGGTTCAGGGTTCCTGGTCAGACTCTCATAGCTTTGGAGACCTTCATAGCTCTATAGTCTCAGGGCACCATATTTTCTCGATATACAACTGTGTTATCATTACTATATTTTGCCATCCCTCCTTTCCTTAATGGTATGGAAGTTGGTATGAAGCATTCAGGAGACTTTGATTGCTGTTATTACTAATAATGACAATAAACAACAGCTACAGTATTCTACGCGGACTATGAATTCTTTTGCTACTCAAAAATGAAACAATACCCTACCTCTGGATGCCTTTCCAAAGTTGATTGGGTCTGGATTACTTATGTTCTGCATTCTGAGATTTTAAGAAGCCTGAAGCAGTCTCGGGTCTTTTAATGAGAACGTAACACAGTGGCCAATGGATTTAATCTCGTTGTTTAAACAGAGCAGCCTCTTGTTAGAAAAAAAATGGTGGACTCCGAAGTGTGAGCTGGAAGCTTATGTGCTTGGTTTTCAAAATCATCCCATTTAATGGACAAGGTTTTGAGAGAGGGAATGCAAATATTTCAACAGAAGCCATTTCAAGTAATAGGGTCAAGATTCAAGTGTGATCTATTTATATATATATATATATATATATATATATATATATATATATATATATATATATGTATTTTTACACATGCATATACGTGCATGCAGCATATGCATGTATGCAAATGCATGCACAGTCACACTGTGTTTACTCTTACTCTTTCAATTTTAAGGTAATTTTTATAATTTTTCTTTACTGAGAATTTTTATCATTCTTAATTTATTTGCTCAGGGATAAGTTTTCTAGTGGAGTTCACTCAGGGTGGCCATATTAAAAACACTGAGTGGAGAGGCTTTCATTTCTGTTCATTGTGGTCACAGGAAACAAAGCATGTTTTAAAGGCTTAACTGAAAACTCAAAAGGGTTGCTGAGGTAGAGATGGTGAAAGTAATTCAATCTTCATAAAAATGGATTTGGACCCAAACAATGAGGGTCATCATTTTTATTGATTAATTTTAAAACATTTTGGAGATTAGAAAGGAGCATAAGCCGTTATGCAGGATTACAGATAAAACTGACAATCTCAGGGAAACCAGTCCATTCAGGACTGTTCATATTAACAAGAAATGTTCTCAGCAGATATAATTAAAATGATTATGAGTCTAGCCTTTGGCACATAAAGAAGTACTATTTTCAGGAAAAGGTCCAAGAAGAGTCACATGTAACAAATGGCATCACATAGACAGATTCACCCCACCAAATCATCACACAGATTCTAAAATACATATTTGTAAAAGCCAAATATTTGGGTCAATTCAATAAAATCCAACAAACATTTGGTATTGGTGATTATAAGAGCTGACATTTAGGCAGTACCTTTTGAGTTTGTAAAGTGTTTCATACACCTCATTTAGTTTTATCCTTACAATAGCCATGTAAAGTAGATAATATAGGTTTCATTCTCTCCATTTTATAAGAGAGGACACTGAAGAGTCAGGGAGTGAATGTCAGAAATAGTTTTTGAGAGCAGACCTTCCTGATTCAGCACCCTGTCACTCTAATTTCCCTCCACCCTCCTGTACAAGGTAAGAGAAATACTAACTCTAAAGGAAAAGTAGTTTCTTCCTTTTATGAGCTTACATTCTGCTGTCTCCTTTTTCAGTAGGGTAGGTTGGGGAATATCACAATTATTTGTCTATCCTGCTTAATTTATACGATCTCCATTCCACAAGTATATACACACATAAGTGTATACATATGTATATACATTCACACACACACACACACACACACACACACACACACACACACACCCACTCATATACCTGATCCCATTACTGGTAGATAAGGAATCTTTGACTTGTTCTTTTTCCAATCTGTGTTGAGTCACCCCTCCAGTAGCCTGTGGACCCCTGCTCTCAGTGACTTAACATATTAGAGCCAGATTTATTGTGGACACCTTTGACTTTTAACCATATAGCGTCTCAGAACTTCTGAGCTCCAGTAATCCACCAGGCTCAGTCTCACCAGTAGCAGGGATTATAGTCATATGCCACCTTCACCTGGCCCCCAAGTATAAATCTTAACTGTTGTATGTGACTCAACCCCAAAGAAGAATGACTGGAATAAGTCTTTCAATCGACAAACATTTAATAAAAATCTATTATGTTTTAGGTCTTGTCATAGAGGCTGGAGATTAAAATACAAAGAATGAAATAATCTCTATTTGTTCCCTGTTCCCCCATGGAAAGATTAGCATTTGTTTCTTTGTGTCTTTGCTTTTATCTGATTTGAGTTTGATCCCAAGGAAAAGAAATATAACAAAGGTGTTTTTAAGTTATGGATTTTTGCTTAACTATCCTACTCTCAGAATGTGTCTGCTTTTATTCTGTTGGTAAACAAACTGTGCTTACTAACCTAATTGTCATTATTTGACATAATAATAATAAATTCAATCCATATCTGATCTCTTTCTTGTTGACCCTCCTACCATCTACAAAGACTACCATTTCTCAACCTTTTTCACCTAATATGATTCTTATCCAGGTTTTATTTTTTAATAAGTTTTACATAGATTAGGTACCCACCAGGAAAGATTTTTTTTTTTTTTATCTCAGGTTCTAATATTTTGTAGCATTTAGTGCTACACTCTGGCTCTGTGGCCTGTGTGATCTATGATCTAGTAATCTTATGATCCTTCACTTTTGTGGCATGATGAGTCATTTTCGTTTTCTAGATATACATGTCTCTGAGGATACACCTTTAAGATAATTTTGATTCAATATAGTGATTAAAGAAACATATAAAATATTTATGATTTATGAGACACTAGGTGAAAGTCACTGCAAAGAGACACTTGACATTGACTTCTCAAAGAACCTACAACTTAATGGGGTGAACAGGGGAGAGGATGAGAAGCCAACATTGATAACATGGTATAGTTATAACATGCTTAATCCTATTTCTCTTTGAATCCTCTGCTATTTTAATTAATGTTGCTTCAAAATTCACAAACTTATAACATGACCTAGAAAATCTTAGTGTTAAAATGATGAACTTTTGCATCAGTGAGCAGCTTGGGATGACTGCCTAATGAATTTAAATGCTCAATGTGATATCTCAGGCATCTCTTCTTATTCAGTTTGGGCACAGCTCATTGTTCATCTATATCAACAACTGACTGAGATAAGACAAAGTTGAACATGTTTTCACAAGCTGTAAGACAATTTATTTTTAGATAAAGATTAAATATGAACAGACTTCTTGATTTCACTTCTAATTCCATGGTGACACACAAAATACTATGTAGTGTAGGGTAGCTTGTTGGCTAAGGTTCAAAAGAGAATCAATAAGAAATAAATATAGACAATACTCTAAAATCAGTCAATATTTTTCTGGATTTTTTTTTTTTGTACTCTGTATGCATGTATTTCATTTCATTAGACTGACATCCTCACTTTCCATATTTGTTCTAACTGGTCAGGCTGTTGTTTTGTGGCTGACTTTCCAAGAAATGTTCCAAAATCATAGTCTATTGGGGGATGGAGTGGAGAAGATTTGGGAAAATCCAATACCGTCATGTCATGCTAAGATTACTAACTTGTGTGTCTTAGAGAGTCCACAAGTTCCAGAACTAGAAATAACCTTGGAGACTATCTATTTCAGAGACACCAAACTCACAATTTGAGGGTGGGGAAGTGGAGAGTGGCAAGCTGCCAGCAGAACTCCCAGGAACAAATTAAAACATAATTGGGAAATGTTTAACACATTTATGAACATATTATGAATATAATATAAATATGTTATTTCATTATGTTTTATTAAATAAATTATTAATACAATATAAATAGAAATATAATTCAACATAGATAATACTAATTTGTGGTTTTCTAAGTCAATATGCCTTCCTTTTCTATTCAAGTTTAACAATCTTCCACACTTTAGAGGAAAAAATGAATTGAGCTCCAATAAGGGAACATGATTTGTCTGAAACACTCAGGTCAGAATAGATGGCATTGGAGTTCTCTCTCAACCCCAAAATTTTGTTTTTCATATAGGTAGCTAAGACTCAAACTCTAGTTTTTGTTTTTTGTTTTTTACTTCAAAACCAGTGTTGTTTCATTATACCATATTACATTGCCTGAAGCATCTTTGTTAAGGATACTGCCCTCCCTTCCATTTGTTCAGTTACCATGTTGTCCATTCTTTTTCTATAAAATCTATAACATCTGTCCCCTTCTTTTCGTTTACATAGTTTTCACCCTACTTTAGACCCTTATCTTCTCTTGCCTTGACAAGTGCAGTAGGCTTGTACTTGTATTATTTTTATTTCAGTCTCTCCTTTTGCAATTCGTTGTCAGCATACTTGTCTGCATAGTATGCCTCCTGCCTACCTTTCCAGACCTTTCCTTCCTACCTTTCTACACATTCCTCACATTATTCTCTTTCACACATTTGCAAATATCACATAGTAGGTGACAAATAAATATTTGTTCAAGTCAAAGTTGAAGTATTTTCCCCCCAAATTACATTTTTCTTTTTCCTCCTTTTTCTACCAGTCTGAGTGAGTGAGAGGAGGTGAGAATGGGGAGGGGGAGACTCTATTACGAAATTGGCTGTGCTATATTGTTTAAATTCCTATCATATCTACCTTACCAGTGAACTTCCATGAATATGTTTAGTGTTTCACATGAACTGAAAAAATATCAGATTAAGGTTTCCCTCTCTGATTTCAACCTTTGACTGTAGGATTATTACAAATTGCCTAAGGCATACCTTTCCTTTAAATATCATGCAGAAAATGCAAACTTTCAAGATTTGTTATTGTTCAGCATTATGTAACAGATGAGAAATGGTACATAGTTATTAAATTGTCAGAATATTAAAAATCATAACAAAATGTATACACTATCAAGCAATTGGCCACAGTCTATCATCTTCCAAAGAGGAATTCTGGAATGAAGGAAAACACAAAGGGGTGATGAGCCCATATTATTTAGATTTCGAATTGCTTCTAATATAAAAAAAAAAAAAACAAAAAACAAATTCCTTCAGTTCGCATTTCAAGTCCTTTAAATCTGGCTGCACCATACTTTGCCAAACTGATTTCCCATTAGTCTCCTTCAGGCAAACTGGTCTATTTACAATTCCTCTAATTTTGTACTCTATCTCCCCTCTCCTTGTCTTTGCACACACCATCTCCCAGACCTAAGATTCCTTCCCTCCTCCATCTTTTAAAATCTTTAGCTTCCTTTAAGGTTTGACTCCCAAGCCACCTACTCTGTCTTTATTGTCATATTTGTTTATATTCTCTTCTTTCCCAGACTATCTGGTGTAATTTTACATTTGCATATAGTTTACAGTGTACCACAGTATGTTGCAAAGTACTTGAAAGTAATCCCAACAACTAACAGGACACATAGTAATACCTAGCATGAAATAGGAGTTTAATAAATGTCTGTTGAATTAAATGGAATCAAAGATAGTCTACTTCTGTCACCTCATTCAACTGATGAAGAAATAAGGCAACTGAGACTTCAAGGAGTTAAATGACTTGATCAATGTCACACTGACAACATCTGGCAGGTTTTATTCAAAATACAGTGTTATTGTCAATGATCTGCATGACAAGTAATTGTATTCAAATGTCCACACATATGGCAATGAAAGATAACTACGTAATGGAGTCCCAAAAATCATTAGACCCACAGAACCCTCATGGTCTTACCCAGGGGTGTGGAACCTGTGGTCTTGAGGTTACATGTGGCCCTGTAGGTCCTCAAGTGCCATCCTGTTTGGATTCAGTCAAAAGACCACAAGAGGAACTCGAGGCCATGGATTCCCCATCCATCTTAGAATCTACCTCATAGGACTGCTGCGAGTATCAAATGAGGTAATGTATGCAGGATATTTTACAAATGTTTTGGTTGGCTATAGGGCACTGAATCTCTAGCCACATGGGCTCTCATTGACCTACTGAATTTCAATAAAACTATGCTCTGCATTTGCAGTATGGCACAGTAGGTTCAGCAGTGAACTTAGAGCGAAGGCCAGGGTCCATATCTTGCCTCCCCACACATACTAGCTGTGTGACATTGGGCAAGTTATTTAACCTTTGGAGGCCTCAGTTTATCATTTGTAAAATGAGGAGGCTGAATTGGATGACCTTTCAGGTCCCTTCCCCTTTAAAACTAAAGCTATTGTCCTATTGGTAAAACTCACACTTATGAATTCAGTTTGATGCATCAAACATTGAGTGTGTACTATGTGCCAAGCACTGTGCTAGTCTCTGGGGATTCAGAGACAAAAATAAGAGTCCCTACTCTCTAGGAACTTGTACTTGATGAGAAACCCTTTGTTTTTCCTTAAACTAAATGAGAGCAACAGGATTTTATCATAATCTTCCCCAAATGGAGTCCTCTTTCTTTCTTAAGTATCAAGTATAAATAGAGAACATACCCTGGAAGAACCAGCTTCTAGAAATGGAAACATTATGCTTCACGTACCTTACATACTTAAAGAACATTTTGTAAAGGATGCCCAAACCACATATACCATATTGTCCAGCAGTCTTCAAAATGGTCCTTTTATAAAAGCAACAGTAAAAACATCAAACTTGAAAGTTTGGATATCACTTTATATAAATTATTTCTTATGGTGTGCACAATAAATCTGTGAAGTTGTAATAATTGTTATCTATGTTTTAAAGACAAACAGAAAGGGAGGTTAAGTGATACATCCATTACTTAGTGTCAAAAGTGATGTTTGAATTCAGGTCTTCTAGATACTATATTCAGCATTCTTTCATCTTTCCTTTGTGGATATATCACACAGCATTAAAAAAAAATGTTGGGGAGGGAGGGGGAGAAAATTTAAAACTTATGAAAGTGCATATTGAAAACTGAAAACAAGTTAATAAATTTTGGGGAAAATATATCACCCTATGGATTATTTTTTTCTCTTTAAGCAAATGCGTGTATATGTGCATATATGTTTATATACATATATGTGTCTAAGTATAAGGAAAATTACATATGCATAGGTCTGTACAAATACACATGTACATACTATGTATGTAGATTGTATCTATCTATATCTTCCTAAATAATGCAGCTGCTTCTTTATTTATAAACTTCGTGTGGGTTTTTCTGCTGTTGCCATGTGGAGACTGTTCATTTCAGTCAAATTAGACTCTTGCTTCTACCCCAAACAATGAATAGAGTATTACCTCTACAACTTTTTTTCCAGTATTCTTCTAGTCTCAAATACTTCCCCTCTTCTGAGTATCAAGTCCTAAGTAGCATACTTTGTCCAACAAATGACCCAGATGCAGAAAAGTAACTCCCAACTAGCTTGGATGGGTTAAGGTCATAATCAAGAAGTATGAAAATAAAATGAAAAGCCCAGTTGAGTCATCTATAGGATATATACAACACATCATAATGCATTTGTCTGAAACAAATGGGGAAACTGGTTTCCAGCATAAAGTTTGGGACCAGGAGTAACAAGTTGGATAGGGAAATAAAATGTAGGACCATCCTTTTTATGATTTAATCTGTATCCCCAGATCCTTGGTACTTTATGGCAGTTGTCTTGTTTTAGTTCTTGTTCAGTGAAAACGTATATCCTTATCAGAGGTGCATGATCATGTAATATACTATTCTTTCTTCAAAGTATACCTTAAAAACTTGGGAAAATATAGGCAACAGGGAGACCAGAATGATGTGGCTAAAAGATAATGTGCTTGAGGGAGTTAAATCTGAAATATTCTCTTTCCTTCCTCTCTCCCAAACACAAATAACATCAATAATGAATACACTTCTGAAATATCATCACAGGTGATGCCAACCCATGGTCTTTTCCTCATCTGACCTTTTTTGTCATCTGTACCTTGCTGTACAACCTTAGAGAGATGCAGGGAAGTGAGTTAAATAAATTGAGGCCAGTGGATTAGAACTAGTTGAATGATCAAATTTAAACTGTGGTAATTAATAGATCTGTCAACTTGGAGAGAAGTATCTAATTGAATGCCCCAGGGATCTGTCCTTGACCCTGCTTTGTTCAACATTTCTTCCATGACATGGATTAAACCATAGATGATAGGCTTATAAAATTTGTAAGTAGTATAAAAAAAAATATGGAAAAGAAGGCTAATGTGCTAAAATACAGAAACAAAAGATTTTTACAGACTAGAAATGTGGACTTACTCTATTGAATTAAAATAGTTAGGGTATAAATTTGATTACTTGGATTTAAAAAAAATAATTAAAATACAAATTGGGAGGCTTGACTAGTTCATGGAAAAAAATCCATGCCATTTTAGTAAAACACGGTGACTATAGCAATACAAATATATACATAAATAACCACAAAACACCTAAAAGTGGATATTGAAGAAATGTAAAAAAAAAAAAAAAAGTCCAGATATCCAGAGAAGAGTTATGAGAAGATACCTCCACTCCTTCAAAGAGGTGAGAGATTCATCAGCGTGGAATATTGCATATGTATTGAAACTTTTTGATGTATTGATGGATTTTGATGATTTTTTTTCCCTTTTCCTTTTATTTATTTAAAATATTCTTTCTTATGCAAGATGGCTTTCTGGGAAGGAGAATGGAAAGGATATTGAGAGAAAATTTTGGCAATACTGAAAGAACAAATATCAGTAAACATGTATTATTTTAAGAGAGTTTACAGAAGTGAAAGTATCAAAATCTCTAGGAAAACATAAAGACCAGAGAAGGAAATTTTTGGAAGATGCATAGGGAAGGGGCATTCTTATCTTTTCTTCTAGGGGTTAAGAAGACTATTTCCTTGGCCCTATGTCCATAGACCCTAGGGTTATAGAAACAACTCACAGTTTTCAGCCAGTAAACACCAGCAAAGTATCATCAGAAAAAAAGAAAGAGCGTAACAAGAAAGTTGCCCCCTCAGCCATCTTCACGCTCTCCTGCTCTTGCACTCCAACCTCTTGTTGACGCAACACTCCATGCTCCTGCCCTTGGACCCAGGATATTTTTAGACCATTCCACTGTGGAGATGCCCTCCTGACTTCCCTCTTTCCTACTCTCATTGTGAGAAAGAGAAGCAAGGCTAAAATACTAAAAAAAGAAATTCCCATTTCTTCCTTTCTTGGAATGAAAGCTTCATAAGGGAAGTAATTGTCTGAGGTGCTAGCACATATTAATCACTAAATTGGTGCTATTCTGAAATTCTCTATCATAGGATCATAACATCCAGAAGCATAGGTAAAGTTAAATCACTAATTTCTAAATGGCCATAATACCTAACAATTTTGAAAACTGCATCTACCAGGGAGAATTGAAACAATGTCCACCAGAGAATGGAATATTCAATTTCTGGCTCCAAATCAGTTCTGCAAATATATAGAAATACCTACTATGTATCAATTATAAAGATGAACTAATATATGTACAGACTAATTCCTAGTGGTAGGAGACATTTACAACTGAGGAGATCAGGAAAGATATCTTGTAGGATATGAGATTTTAATAGAAATGATGAGAAGGCACAGAGATAGGGTATGCAGTTTATGTAGGATATATTATTTAATATGCATATTATCTAATTTTGTAATATGTAGGTTATGTAGTGCACATAAAATATGTGTGTGTTTATGGATTGGCAATATTGGTGAAAAAATAGCCTGAAAAGACAGATATGACCAGATTGTTTAGGGCTTGGAATTCCAAATGAAAACTTTTATTTAATTCTGGAAGCAGTGGGGAATCACTAAAGTTTCTTGAGTCTGAGAGTGATATAGGACAGGACCGGAGAAAAGATGTTCAGGAAGTTGTGATGTTAATTAGAATTAAAGATCTTCTCCAAACATTAATAGATCTTACCTGGAGCTCATTAAGGGGAATTTGATTAGGGGAGGCTTGTTTTGTAGGAAAGTCCACAACTTTTGCTAATTAATGAAGCACTGGGTCAGGAGGGTCGTGCCATGCCCTCTGGCTCTGAAGTAAGTCCATATACCAGGTGAGGCTCTGGGTAACCATGTCACACACCTCCATCCCCACCAGCTTTGAAAATTCAGATGTTGGTACTTCTCTCTCTGGTAACTTTATTGGTTGATTGTTGTCCGTCTTCAAAGAGGACCAAAATGACATCACCATTGTAAAGTGAAATGTCAGCGTTTCTGACTGAGGCTGACCAGACCAATATGAGCTCGGAATCTTCTACCACAAGTTGGACACAGATAGTCCATGTGAATATTTGGGGAGGGTGTCCCAAATTTGCACATCCTGCATTTACTTTGTGCTATCCCATTCTGCTTTGCTCAAAGAGCACAGCACCTTTTCTGATGTGAGCACTCTATGCAGAGCAATCCTGTGCTGGTGTCTCCCAAGTCACACAGTCAAACCCAAAGTTCTTGAGAGAGACCCTGAGAGTGTCTTTGTATCCTTTTTTCTTCACCTACCCCATGCAAGTTCTCTATAAAATAGTCTTTTTTGGCACACATACATTTTACATTCGGACAATGTGGCCAGCCCATCAGAGTTGCACTCTCTGAAGCATAGTTTGAATACTTGGCAGTTCAGGGAGTCCTAGGCAGGAATGGAGTTGGAAGCAGCAATAGCAATGTTCATTTACTGCTGAAGACTTGTGCATCGCATGACCTTCTCATCACCAACACTGTCTTCCGTTTACCTAAATGCAATAAAACTTCATGGATGCACCCTCTCAGCAAACACTGGCATCTAATAGACTATGCGATTGTAAGGAGAAAAGACAGAAAGGATGTGAGAGTGATAAAGACAATGTGTGGTGCAGAGTGCTGGACTGATCATAGCCTTATCCTTTCCAAGCTAAATATTTGCATTCATCAAAAGCACCACCTCCAATCAAAATGACTACCAGAAGAATTAACATCAACAAATTAGAACTCTTCTCTGAGCCTGAACAGATTTCTGCTGACTTGGAGGGAAAGTTGAGTCAACACACGGTTGGCAACAGTGGAGCAGAAAAGGAGTGGGCAACTTTCAGAGATTTGGTGTACAGCACTGCATTTGCTCATTTAGTTCAGAACACTCACAAACACCAAGACTGGTATGTAGGGAATGGCCAGACAGTTGGATCTGTCTGTTGATCCATGATGTTGGATGTATTATTTATGGTCAAACAGTTAGAAGCCTTGTCTCTTGGTCTTTATCTTGCTGCTTGTATTTTCTCTACTGGTGAATGTAATTAAGGTAGATTGCTGACCACTCAAAAGCTGTTTTCCTTTTAGAAAAGCAGATAAAAGATTCTGTGCAGCAGGCCCTCCTGTGTAAGCCAGAATGCTTGCTGTAACAGAAGTTCAGTTAGTAATAGTAAACTCAAAAATTGTTCTGGCTTTTAGCAGTTGACTTATAAGTCTAGGATTATCTAAGCAATGTCTCTGCCTCTTATAAATTTTTATCTTCAGTTATTGGCAACCTCTTCTTCTCAAATGCCACTCCCCAGATGTTTGACTGGCCTCGATTTCTTGATCTATGAAATAAGGAAATTGAATTAGATTCTATAGGCTCTGCATCTGTGATTATATAACATTAATTAGTAACAAAATCCTCAAAATGCCTTTAAAAATGATTGTGCTTTGGGGGGTGGAGCCAAGAGGGACGAATAGCAGCATGCATTTTGTAGAGTGCTCCATCCAAGCCTAGCCAAATACTTGTAAAAAACAAATGACTCTAAACAAATTCTGGAGCTGCAGAATTCACAGAATGATGGAGTGAACAAATCCCCAGCTGAAGACAACTTGGAAGGTTGCCAGTAAGTATATATCGAGTCATGCTGGGAGTCCAGTCCACTGTGGGCCACGCCAGCACAGAGAAGACCTGAACAGGTCTTGGGGGGAGTGAAACTCTTGCACTAGTGGCTTCATGATCCCAAATGCTGAGAGCAAATTGGAAGGTCAGTGCACAAAGATCTGTGTGAGAGAGTGGTCAGGACCTAGCCCCAGGGTGGCAGAGCGGGGAGGGGATAGAGGAACCTGCAGCAGCCAAAGCAGCAGGGACAGCTGCAGCCACTCTTTCTGGAGCTCTAGGCCCACAGAGTGTGGGGGGATCAAGGCTGACAGTACACCCTCCACCCCCACTATAAGAAAAGTATTACCTTGACAATGAGCTCAAAAGGGGAAATGAGAAAAAACTGGAAAAAGAATCACACTATAGAATCTTACTTTGGTGACATGGAAGAGCAAACCATGCAAACAGAAGACAACAAAGTCAAAGCTTCTCCATCCAAAGCCTCCATGAAAAATATGAATTGGTCTCAGGCCATGGAAGAGAGCAAAAAGGATTTTGAAAATCAACTAAGAGAAGTAGAGCAAAAATTGGGAAGAGAAATGAGAGTGCTGCAAGAAAATCATGGAATATTAGCCAACTGCTTGCTAAAGGAGGCCCCAAAAATGCTGAAGAAAACAATCATTTAAAAAATAGACTAACCCAAATGACAAAAGAGATCCAAAAAAACCAATGAGGAGAATGCCCCCCCAAAGCAGAATTAACCAGATGGAAAAGGGGGCCCAAAAGTTCACTGAAGGAAATAATTCCTTAAAGATTGGAGCAGATGGAAGCTAATGGCTTTATGAAAAATCAAGAAATTATAAAATAAAACTGAAGAAATAAAAAAAAATAGCAGACTGTGAAATATCTCATTGGAAAAAAAACAACTGATCTGGAAAATAGATCCAGGGAAGACAATTTAAAAATTATGAGACTACCTGAAAGTCATGATTAAAAAAGAGCCTAGACATCATCTTTCAAGAAATTGTTGAGGAAAACTGCCCTGATTATTTAGAACCAGAAGGTAAAATAAATTATGAAAGAATCTCCCAATTGCCTCCTGAAAGAGACCTGAAAAGAAAAATTCCTAGGAACACTGTAGCCAGTTTTCAGAGCTCCCAGGTCAAGGAGAAAATATTTCAAGCAACCAGAAAGAAACAATTTGAGTATTGTGGAAATACAATCAGGATAACACAAGATCCAACAGCTTCTACCTCAAGAGATCAAAGGGCTTGAAATATGATATTCCAGAAGTCAAAGGAACTAGTATTAAAACCAAGAATCACCTACCCAGCAAATATAATATAAGTATAATACTTCAGGGGAAAAAAATGGTCATTCAATGAAATAGAGGACTTTCAAGCATTCTTGATAAAAAGACAGAGATGAATAGAAAATTTTACTTTCAAACACAAGAATCAAGAGAAGCATAAAAAGGTAAACAGAAAATAGAAATCATAAGAGACTTACTAGAGTTGAACTTTTTGCATTCCTACGTGGAAAGATAATATTTGTCACTCTTGAGACTTTACTCAGTATTAGGATAGTGAGAGGGATTATATACATATAGACAGAGGACATAGGTTGGGTTGAATAGGAAGGGATAATATCTAAAAAAATAAAATTAGAAAGTGGGAGAGGAATATATTGGAAGTAGAAAGGGAGAAATGGAATAGGGCAAATTATCTCTCACATAAAAGAGGAAAGAAAAACTTTTTCCAATGGAGGGGATGAGGGGGTAGATGAGAGGAAAAGAGTGAACCTTACTCTCATCATATTTATCTGAAGAAAGGAATAGCATGCACACTCAATTTGCTATGAAAATGTATCTTACACTAGAGGAAAATAGGGGAGAAAGGGATAAGGAAGGTGTGGGAGGATGATAGAAGGGAAGGCAAATGGGAGGAGGGGTAATTAGAAGCAAACACTTTTGAGGAGGCATAGAATCAAAAGAGAGAATAGAATAAATGGGAGAGGGCAGGATAGAATGGAGGAAAATATAGTTAGTTTTTTACAACATGACTTTTATGGAAGTGTTTTGCATAGCTACACATGTATACCATATATTGAATTGCTTGCCTTCTCAGTGGAGATGGGTGGAGAGGGAGAGAGAGAAGGTGGAATTCAAAGTTCTAAAAATCAATGTTAAATATTGTTTTTACATGCAGCTGGAAAATAAGATATACAGGTAATGGAGTATAGAAATCTATACTGCCCTACAAGAAAGTAGAAGAGGTGGGGATAAGGGAAGGGGTGAGTGTGTGATAGAAGGGAGGGCAGATTGGGGGAAGAGGTAATTAGAACTTACCCTTTCTTGGAGTGGGTAGAGGGGAGAGATGGGGAGAAAATTTGGAACTCAAAATATTGTGGAAATGAATGTTGAAAATGAAATATTAATTAATTAATTTTTAAAAAAGAATGGTTATGTTCTGCTTTCAGTTTTTTTCATGTGGACTAGGCTGGGTGCCAGGAGCCTCCCCTTGCTGGAGGCAGAGAGGAAGTGAGAGTCCAGTACTGATGGTAAAAGGCTAGGTCTGGAGAGCTTAATACTGAAAGAAAGCAAATGAGACATCACATGTTCTATTTTGGGAACTTGATTGTAAGTCTGGGATCATGCCCCATCTCTTAGTCTTTTGTTGTTTTTTTTAAACCTGTTATTCAGTCTTATCCTACCCTCCATATCCCTATTTGAAATTTTCTTGGCAATGATACTGGAGTGTTTTGCCATTTCATTCTCCAGCTCATTTTATATTTGAGGAAGCTGAGACAAACAAGGTTAGTGACTTGCCCAGAGTCACATCAGCTAATAATTGTGGGAGGCCAGATTTGAACTCATGAACATAAATCTTCCTGACTCCAGGAACAGTATTCTATCCACTGTATTCTCTAGCTGCCCAATGTAGGAAAATAAACAAGCTACAATTGCTTGATACTTGTAGGAGATAGAGAAGAGGATGAAGAAGAGGAAAATTTGAAGGAAAAAAAAGTAAATGTTTGGTTACGACCTATCATGAATAGCCAGGTAATAGTTTGAAGTGGAACCCTGACAGAGGCATCTATTATAACTTATGTGCCTTGACTGGTCTCTTTATTTAAGCTTAAAGTCAGTGGCCATATTTTTACTATACTGTCTTCAGCATCAGAGGCAAAACAAGAAACTAGATTTCCTTACTCTCATACCAGAAATTTTTTTTTTATTTTAGCACATAAATAGCCCATTTTTCTCTTGATCTCCTCCCAGATCTCCCCTTTACAGAGTATGATAAGGCATATTTAAAGGATTTCACTCTGCGATGGGAAAATTCAGTTTCCGGGTTAATTATGAATCAATTTAGAAACTTCACAAATACTTTTAAAGCAACCATTAATTTATAAGCAAGTTGCTTCTCACTAAGCACTGGAGGTATTAATAAAGAAAATAAAAAGACAGCATTACTCACATTCTTTTATCTCAGTAGGGCCAAGGTCCATTAGCAAATAGCTCCAATCCTTTCCTTTCAGTAAGCATCATGGTCAAATGTTGAGCCACATCTTTCAGTTTCTCCCAGCTCTGAAAGCATTTATTGATGCAGTTGCCAAGTATTACTAATCTTACTTTACTTATTTATAAATGTCTGGGCCTATGTAGAGATTTGCCTATTTATTTATCCCCACTTATATCCAAAGGGATTTGAAGTTATACCTTGCAGTCCTGAGCTTAGTAACTTGGAGGAGTAAATTAATTCAACCAATATTTATTGTGTATGTACCATACCAATATCCTTCAGTGAGACATGGCTGTGAGCCATAAGACGATCAGACTCGGATGAATTAAAGTCGAGGATCATCCACAGGGCAGTGGAGAGATGTATGTTGGGCATGAGCCAGCTGCAACATAGGAAAAAACAGGGATTCCGTAGTAGAAGAGGTAATAAGAATATCATCAAAAAATATGACAAAAGATACTAATATCTAGCATTTATGTAGGGCCTCAAGGTTTGCAAAGTGCTTTGCATATGTTTTTTCATTTAAACCTCATGCCAATCCCCTGGAGCAGGTGCTTTTATATTATCCTCTTTTTACAGATAAGGAAACTGAGGCTGAGGGAGATTGAATGATTTGCCCAGGATAATATGACTGGTAAATATCTGAAGTATTTGAGCTCAGTTCTTTCCAAGTCTAATTTCCTATTCACGTTGTCACCTAGCTACAAAAAAACAACAATTAATTAATTGGTGGGGAGGCAGGGAGATGTGCCAATAATGAGCGAGAAAAATAGTTAATAGACAGCCTGTTTAATGTTCCATTGGTACCCACACAATTTTGGGAGGTTAGCCAGATCAATGAGATGATAGATACAGCAAAGACTCAGAATCCATAAACAAGATACATGCAATAGTTCTTCCCTCAAAGTACTTATAAGCTAATAGAATAAGAGCTGGGCATGCGATTTCTTTGGTATAGGGAACTCTCAAATGAATAAACTCCCTCTAGAATCTATGTAATTTATAGTCTTAGAGAGTTATCTGGGAAAATAACTTACCCAAGTTCACAAAGCCAGAATGTCCAAGGCAGAACTCAAACCCAGGATTTTATGACTTTGAGGCTGACTCTGTAACCATTTTACTATACTACCGAGGTTCCTGGTACATAGCTAGTGCTTGAATGATGCTTCACACACAAGTATATTTCATTATGTATAACACTGAGGTGCCTTCTCTTTTGTTTATAATCTAATAGCAGGGCCTAGTAAAAGGAAATACGTAACTATCATGTTGGATAAACTATAAATTTCTAATGAGAGGTAGTGATTTTCAAGATATCACATAAAGAGGCATGATTTTTAAAAAGTCATAGATAATGATTACCACCCCAAAGAGATATGACAGGAGAGACATTAGCAACTATATCTTTATAACTTTCCTTTCCTCTGTTCAAAGGAGAATGCCTCTGGCCAGCTGGGCCCTCAAAACATTTCAATTTTAATATTTCAATAGGCTCCTAATGGATTACCCTGACTCTACTTTCTCCCCTTTCCCAATCCAATTCATTATCATAAAAATGATCATTTTAACAACTAAGGCTTACTTCTTTCAAGACACCAATAAATATGTTTGTGTATGCATGTGTGTGTGTGTGTAGAGAAAGAAATAATATAGAGATATAATAGTAGCAGTAGTGCAAACCATAATCCATGCTGTGCGATTCTCAAAATCTATTTGTCTTGAACTAACTTCACTCCTGACCTCCAGTCACATATCTCCAATTCTTTATTAGACACCTTGACATAGACATCTTAAACTCAACATGGCCAAAACTGAACTTATTACTTTTCCCCTGAGCCTTATGCTTCTCATAACTTTCTCATTTCACTCAGGCTTGAAACCTAGGTTTCATTTTCAATTCTTCCCTCTCTCATCGCCCATATCCACTCTGATTCCAAGTCTGGTTTAGTCTACTTTTATAATATCTCTTGCATTTGTTTCATTCTCTCATCTGACACTGCTGCCACCCTGGTGCAGAAATCATAGGTTCAATCCTCATCCTATTAGATTATAAGCATTTTCTTGGGGGCAGAACTGGCATCCACTATAGTATCTTGTATATGAATTCTGATACTCTGTTGTATTTGCGATACCATCACTCCACTTATGTATTATTGCAATAGCCTTCTCGTTTGTCTCCCCCTCCTCAAGTTTCTCCCAACTTTGAGTTATCCTCTGCTAAGCTGTCAAAGTTATCTTCCAAAAGTGCAGTTCTCACCAGGTCACCCCTCACCAATTTAATAAATACCAGAGGCTCCCTGTTACTTTCGGGATCAAATATAAAATTCTCTGGTTTTTAAATCCAATCATAACTTGACCCCTTCCTACCAATACACATTAGCTGTTCCTTACATAAAGCATTCATCTCAACTCTGTACATTTTCAATCACTGTCCCCTGTGCCTAGAATGTTCTCCCTATTTGTCTCTTTCTCTTGGGTCTCTTCAAGTTTCAGCTAGAATTCCCTATTTTTCAAGAACTTGAAAAGGAAACAAAGTATTGTTATCGTGATGGAAAATATAAGAAGTGAACAACTTTTACCCTGAATAAAGGCACTATGGGCATAGAATATAGTATGTATCAGATAAGGCAGCTTGATTATTTACTTTTTTCTTGTTTTCTTTGATACAGGAAAAATTTCATTTTATTGGAGGTAGAAGCAGTGTATATCTTGAAACTATTGTAAGATGGGGGGAAGGAAGACAGTCAGAAAATTTATTTAACAATAAAGAAATAAATGGAAATCTATGCATAAATATGTATGCACATGTACGTGCATATGTGGATATGTGTCTGTGTGATTATATGTATTTATGTATGTATGTATGCATATGAGGTTTTATATCCTGAACCAGTCAGATGAAATTCTCCATGTATTCTGTTCTGTCAGACTTCATCTGAAAGACTGTATTCAATTCTAAGTACCACATTTTAGGCAAGATATTGACAAGCTGGGTGACCAAGAAAGTGAAAGAATTAGAGCTCATAATGATGACTTTTTAAAGGAAATTGCAGAAATACAGTATAGACAAGACTTGGGTATACAGCATGTGGCACTTGAGGGTTTGAAGAGCTATCGTATAGAAGAAGACTTGTTCTTCTTGGTTATATTGATTAGTGCAGGAATCAATAGGTAGAAAGTGAAGAAAGGTATAGTTATATTCAGTACCAGGACCAATTTCAAATAATTAAAGCTATTTAAAAGTGTAATAAGCTGCCACAGAAGCTAGTCAGTTCCCAATTAGAAATCTTCGATTGAAAGTTAGATGGCACCTTGTCAGGGATATTCTAGTGGAAATTCCTGTTCAGATAAATATTGGATTAGACTTCCTGAATTCCTTTTAGATTGAGTGTCTATGTCTATGGGTCTAGGCTTTGACTCAAGGACTAGATCTACTACTGACTAGATATATGACTATGTATTCAAATAATTAAATTCCCAACCTGACCCTTACTTTATTCACCTATGATGTGAAGCAAATGAGATGTATATGAAGACTTTTTTTTTATAAACTTTAATAAAAAGAAAACAAAATTACCTGTCTTTGTTATAATTCTCTTGTATAAGATGGGAGGAAAGGATGCAATTCTTGTGAACAGATAGTTAAATATAAATATGATTATATATAACTATTTCCTCTAGGTTGGGACACTGATGATTATTGATATGGAATGGGACATATATTTTAGAATATTGGTACAGTATCCAATAGTTGTTCTTTATTACAAGGAAGACTTTAATATTAGAGTATTATTAGAACAATAGAGTAGTAATATTAGAGTAATATTATAATATTGGAAAATATCTGTGCTATAAATAAAAATGCATCAATAAAGTTTCTAAAAAAGAAAAAGAGATTTTATAATTTTGAGGCACCTTCTTCAACGCATTTTTAAAAATTGATGCAATAGATCATAATCTCTAAAAATTAAAAGGCTGTAGGCTAGCCTAATTAGGTGCAAATTACACACACACACACACACACACACGTTATATATATATGTATATATATATAATATGTGAGTGTGCATGTGCATGTGTATGTATATGTGTGTATATATACATATATATGTATATAGTATCCTTTAAGAAAGTGGTTGTAAAAATTGAACAGATGATAATGAAACTTCAGTAAGTGGAAAGAAAATCAGCAAATGATATTGCTATCTCTCTCTCTCTCTCTCTCTCTCTCTCTCTCTCTCTCTCTCTCTCTCTATATATATATATATATATATATATATATATATATATACACACACATACTTAGAAACATCTGTCTAATGAGCCACTTGAAAAATAAGCTTAAGTGAGAGGAAAGACACATCTGCAGAGTATGTAGCAATCCAAGATGAAAAAAAAATAGTAACTTGTCATGAGTGGGCTTAAAAATGGCAAATTTGTATGGTTAGCCCTCTTCAGTTTTGTATGTCATTCTATAGTTGGGTTTATATATTGAGGATGTTAAAATTCCAAAGAAAATATTCATTATAAATAGGTTTGGTCAGTTGCTATGAATACACAGGATCATTGAACGGGAGCTAGAAAGAATCTTACAGGTCAACTAACCTTAACTTCTTATATTATTCATGGGGAAATTGAGGAACAACTTGCCCAAAGTCATATAGGTAGTAAGTGGCAAAGTCAAAATGTGAACTCCAGTTCTCTAATTCCAAATCCAACACTCTTCTCAACTTCCAACTGTATTAAATTATCTCATTGAGTGAAACACTTTCTTGTTTAGGATTCCTAAAATTCTCTATACAGAGTAGGTGTTGTTAACATTATTTTTTTCAGATCAATGTTTTTATATGCACAAAATACACAAGAGTTCAAAGGAAATCACAATTTCTTAGACCACCTGAAATATAAGCAAGGACCACTTTGGGGGTGGGGGGGAAGGTTGGTCCATAGCTCTTTCTTCCAAGTATCTCTAAGAATCCTCAAGCTAGAGGGGGAGCCAAGATGGTGGAATAGAAGGAAGCACCTCTAGAAGTACTCCTACCATAGCCCATAAAATACCAGTAAAAAATGACTCTAAACAAATTCTAGAGCAGCAGAAGCCTCAAAATGACAGACTGAAAGATTTCCAGCCCAGGGCAGCCTGAAAGGCCAACAGGAAAGTTCTATCACACTGGGCATGAGTGAAGGACAGCCCAGCCTTGGCTGTACAATGACAAGGACAGGACTGAAGCAGGCTTCAAGGCCCCACCTGCAGCAGCTGTGGGTCCTAGATTCCTCAACTCACATACTCCAAAGACAACTTCAAAATCAGTGAGAAAACCCTTTCACATGGGAGTGAAGGGAATGAAGTGGTCTAACCCTGGCCCCAAGTGGTGGCAGGGTCCATTTTTGGAATCCTCCATCTAAAGACCCTGGATCTCAGCCCTGAGTGGTGGTCCTGAGGTGAGGAGGAGGAGCTCTGGCTGGTGGAGCTGGTGGAGGCTCTGGAGATAGAATTCTACTACTCTCAGAAAAGAGTGCTTGTAGTTGCTCCTAGACCAGAGAGCTGGTCTGGAGAGGAGTAAACCACTCTTCCTTGATTGTGCCACTGAGAACTTGCAAGTCCCCAGAGTATATCCTCCTCTTGACAAAGAACTCAAAACTCAAGTAACTGGCTGGAAAAATGCCCCCAAAAGGGAAAAAGAATAAGACAATAATAGGCTACATTCTTGGTGAGCAGGTATTTTTTTTCCATCCTTTTGGATGAAGAAGAATAATGCATACCATGAGCAGAAGACCTCAAAGTCAAGTCTTCTGCGTCCAAAACCTCCAAAATAAATATGAAGTGGTCTTAGATCATAGAAGAGTTCAAGAGGGATTTTGAAAACCTAGTAAGAGAGGTAGAGGAAAAGCTGGGAAGAAAAATGAGAGTGATGCAAGAAAATCATGAAAAACAAGTCAACAGTTTGCTAAAGGAGACCCCCCCAAAAAAAATCTGAAGAAATTAACATTTTTAAAAATAGGCTAACTGAATTGGCAAAAGAGGTCCAAAAAGTCGATGTGGAGAAGATTGCGTAGAAGAGCATAATTAGCCAAATGGAAAAGGAGGTTCAAAAGCTCACTGAAAAAATAGTTAGAATGGAGTAGATGGTAGCTAATAACTTTATGAGAAATCAAGAAATTTCAAAACAAAACTAAAAGAATGAAAAAATAGAAGACAATGTGAAATATCTCATTGGAAAAACAACTGACCGGGAAAATATATCCGGGAGAGACAATTTCAAAAATTATGGGATTACCTGAAAGCCATGATCAAAAAAAGAGCTTAGACATCATGTCTCATGATATTATCAAGGTAAACTGCTTTTCTGGAAGCAGAGGGTGAAATAAATATTGAAAAAATTCACTGATCCCCTCCTCAAAGAGATTGGAAAAGACAAACTCCTAAGAATATTGTAGCCAAATTCCAAAATTCCCAGGTCAAGGAGAAAAAATTGCAAGCAGCCAGAAAGAAACGATTCGAGTGTTGTGGAAATACAATCAGGATAACACAGGATCTGGGAGCTTCTACATAAAAGGATGGAAGGGCTTGAAATATGATATTCCAGAAGTCAAATGAACTAGGATTAAAACCAAGAATCACCTACCCAGCAAAACTGAGCATAACATTTCAAGGGAAAAAATGGTAATTCAATAAAATAGAGGACTTTCAAGCATTCTTGATGAAAAGACCAGATCTGAATAGAAAATTTGACTTCCAAACACAAGAATCAAGAGAAGCATGGAAAGATTTACAGGCATGAGAAATCATAAGGCACTTCCTAAAGTTGAGCTGTTTACATTCCTACATGGAAAGATAATATTTGTAACTCTTGAAACTTTTCTCAGTATTTGGGTAGTTGGAGGGATTATACACACACACACACACACACACACACACACACACACATGCACACCCATTTTATATATATATATGTATAGACAGAGGGCACAGAGTGAGTTGAATAGGAAGGGATGATCTCTAAAAAAATAAAATTAAGGGTTGAGAGAGGAATATATTGGGAGGAGAAAAGGAGAAATAGAATGAGGCAAATTACCTCTCATAAAAAAGGGAAGAAAAAGTTTTTTCAATGGAGGGTAAAAGAGGGAGGTGAGAGAGAAAAAGTCAAGTTTACCCTGATCATTTTTGTCTTAAGGAGGGAATAACATGTACACTCAATATGGTATGAAAATGTATCTTACACTACAGGAAAGTAGGGGAGAAAGCGATAAGTGTGGTGTGGGGGGATGATATGGTGGAGGTCAAATGAGAGGAGGGTGGGAATTAGAAATAAGCCCTTTTGGGTAGAGATAAGGTCAAAAAAGAGGATAGAATAAATGGGCGGGCAGGATAGGATGGAGAGAAATACAGTTAGTCTTTCACAACATGGCTATTATGGAAGTCTTTAGCAAAACTGCATGTGTATAGCCTATATTGCTTTCTCATTTGGAATGGGTGGGGAGGGAGAAAGGGAGAGAAGTTGGAACTCAAAGTTTTAGGAACAAATGTTGAGAATTGTTTTTGCATGTAACTGGGAAATAAGAAATACAGATAATGAGGTATAGAAATCTATCTTGCCCTACAAAAAAAGTGAGAAGATGGGGATAAGGGAACGGAGAGATGTGATAGAGGGGAGGGTAGATTGGTGAAGGGGATAATCAGAATGCACCCTTTCTTGGGGTAGGGGAAGAGGAGAGATGGGGAGAAAATTTGCAACTCAAAATTTTGTGGAAATGAATGTTGAAAACTAAAAATAAATTGGAAAAAAAAAAGGAATCATCAGGTTAAATATTGACCCTAGGGAACTTCACTTGTCACATCAGCACTCATCCACTAATTGTATATACTTAATACTTGATACCTCTAGGTGATAATCATTTATTTTAGGTAATGCCCATAGGTTCATTTAGAGAATATTCAGAGCAGTTATTCCCAAAAGAAAAGTACCAAAAGTAATCTAATCTTCAGACTTTATAATGGTGGTTCTTTTGTCATTACTGTTTCATATTTAATTACATATTATTTCCCTTTCTTTTTTCTTTTTCCACCAAAGGCAGATTGTAAAGATAAAATATGTATTTGATTTTTCCATTACATATTTTCTCTATGGATGGAAACATCTCTGTTGTCAAGAGCAATAAAAGACTCACCCAAAGGCTTACTCAAAGAATGGAGAGGGAGGAAGATGCTTCCAGCTCTGCTAGCTGCTTATGGTAGTGTTTTTCTTGATCCCCTGAATCTACATGGGCAGAAAGAAGCAATGGGACATTGTAAGACCACTCCCTATCCCATTCCTTAGTTGTGGATAAAGTGTCTGCCAAAAAAGGAGAAAATTTGGAAAATTAAGATAGTAACTATGAGAAGTGCCTGTATTCTTCAAGACTGTAAGCAGATATTCATGGGGGGAAAAATGATGAGGCATATTCAAAATAAAACAAATTTAAAAATAAGCACTTAAGTTTGAATATACCCACACCCATACACACACACACATACACACAGACACACACATACATACTCACACACAATGAAACTTTAAACATGTGGTAGTTTATTCTGAGAACTTGAAAAAATTTTAGCTAAAATGGACCAAGGTCTTCTACTGCATCCTGGGCCATCTTCACTTGTCCTAATTGATATGTGGTCAATGAACCCAAATGGCTCTGGAGAAGAAAGTGAACCTAATGACTTTGCACAGTGCTCCCTCACTGAAATTAGAGTCAATTTCAAGTCATTTCATTATCTTCCTGATGTCATATTTATTTTGAGAATGAAAGGCAAACCACACACAACAGCTTTACTCTCCTCTTATGTAGGAGAAGTGTGGTATCACAAATGGGCTCTTCGACTTGGAGTCAGGAAAACCTGGATACAAGTCTTGTCTTTAGCACATAGCTAATTCTATGAACTTAATCGAGTTTCTTAACTCCTCACTGTTTCTGCTTCCTCATTGTAAAATAAGGATAATACCTACCTTGGGTATTTATCAAATGAGGTTATAGTGAGACTTGATTAATATGTGCAATATATAAGGAACTGATTGAAATTTATAAAGCTATAAGCTATTCCCCAAATAGACAAGTGTCCAAAGGATATGAACAGACAGTATTCAAAGGAATTAATCCAAGCTATTAACAATCACATTGAAATGTTTTAATTCACTAATAATTAGAGAAATTCTAATTAAAGCAACTTTGAGGTTTCACTTCACAACTCTAAGACGGACCAAAAAATGGAAAAACAAAAAAATGACAAATGATGTAGGGACTGTTGGAAAACAGATGCACCAGTCTGCTGTTGATGGAGCTGTGTGTGGCATGGTCCAACCTTTTAGAAAGAAAATTGGAACTATGCCCAGAAAGTGACTAAGCTATGCATAGACTTTGACCTGGCTACCACACTACTGGGCCTCTACTCCAAATAAACTAGGGAAAGAGCAAAAGGTTATATGTTTACAATCTTTATAGAAGTTCATTAGTGGTAACCAAAAATTGGAAATGAAAGAGGTGTCTCCCTGTTGGGGAATTATCAAACAAATTGTGGTGTATGAATGAAATGAAATAATATTGGGCATAAGAAATGATAAAAAAATGAAGTTTAAGAGGAGAGTTTTAGGACCTATATGAACTGATATAAAGCAAAATGAGCTGAATTAAACTAATGACTTATACAATGATAATAGCATTGTAGAAAAACACAACTTTGAAGGCTTTAGAATTTTAATTAATGTAATGACCAACTACAAGTCCTATAGAAAGAAGATGAAACACTCTCCAGAGAGGTGATGAACTTAAAATGCAGAAAGAGACGTACATGTTTATAAATGGCCAAAGCAGAAATTTATTTAACAAATTATGCAGCTACATATAGAGGAACTTATTTTCCCTTTCCTTTTATTTTTCTTCTTTGCTATTGTCCATTTATCCAGTGACGGTGGCAAAAATATAATAAAAAAAGAAATATGTATATAAAGAACTATAGCTCTTATTTTAATGCATTTGTATTCAATTGCATGAAGAATTTAAGGTAAGATTCAATACAAATACATGAACTTGTTTAGTAACAATTTATATTTTAATTAATAACCTTACTGCATAAGGTCAATCCTAAGTACCCATCAATATTTAAGTCTTTATTCACTCTTCTAATATTGTCATAGTTATGAAAGGCAGAATATAGTAGTGCACATAAACTAGAAATCTTGTTATTATTCATCATTATTATTACTGAGAGTCCACGCCATGTTTAAAAATCCCAGATCCCACAATTACACTCCAGGACAAGACACTGGATGCATTGCATTAATGAATGACAAGCAAATAATGACAAGAATAATTTCAGATTGTTCAGAGAGCATAGTCGGAAGATTCAAGGTTCTTCATCCACCATAGTTGACCAGAGAGGCCTACCTGGACCTAAATCAAATCAGGTGAGTAGAATGCCAGGGCTTTACATGAGAGTAAATTCAGCAGAATGGCATGATTTGTTTAAATTGTTCAGAAGTCATTCACTGTGAGTGTGGGGATGTGGGTGAAGGGGAATTTTGTTCACTTTAGTTGGCATAAAACTGAAGTGTCAGTTTAGTATGGTCACTGAATCAGTTCTCATTCTGTCTCATTCTTTTTCACTTCCCATTTTTTTTTTTTTTAGGGAGACATTCAATATGAGATTAGTGACAGATTCAGTACAGAAAGCTTGAAGTCATTGAACAGCCATCTGAACCAACACCGTTAGATAAATTATTAAGTAAAATTGAATTAAACCAATGTCCTAGGATGTCCTAGACTCTGGATAATTTTTTCAAATCTGACTTGAGTTTTGCAATTCTCCTGGAAATTATTGTGCCTGCACCTCTTTTCTGAAAGATGCAGGATTTGAGATTGACTTCAGTGTGATTAACATCCACATGGACCCATAAATGATGTTCTTTGGCACAGGGATTTAGGTTGGAGGGAATATATATTACCACTTCTATAAGAAAAAGATTTAATGAAGCCACTGAGCATATAGACAGCTTTTCTGGTCATCTCATTATTCAAGACTCTGAAGGCACTTACACAGCAATGTTTATGGCAGTACTACATTATCAGAATGATATTGAGCTGATGATGGGAGTTCCCTTGGGTTCCACATCATCAATGTTGTGTTCCAGAATAATGTGATACAATGAGATCCAATTCTCAAATGCCTTGTTTGAAACCACAACAAAAGGTGGGCAATATTATTTGTACCACAGAAGTGAAACTAATTTCACTCTCACCTCTCAGGGTAGAGACAGCACTGCTTCCATGGCGTCTCCATTCGAGGACATTTGAAAGAGAGATTCATTTTTGACTCAAAGTTGAAAAGGAAACCCTCCTTCAATTGTTTGAAACTTTCTTTGCTGAAACATCCAGGAGCATCGATTTCTAAAATAATAAACATTAAGTGGGGAATGTAGTTGAGTTGAAAGATAAAGATGAGCTAGACAACATGGATTTCGTTCTAATTTCTTGAATTTTGAAATTCACACATGATGTTCAAAGGAATGTGAATACATTTCACAGCAAAGAATCCAAGTGAATACCCAGCTTCCCATTGTATTTCCTAATATATAAGGTATTTTCTAAACTTAACAGATTCAGAAATCTTCTTCTCTAACTCAGATTCAGCTTATGTTGAGAGGAAATATCAGAAGTCACATGTTAGTTATACACAGAACAAAATAATTCTTTCATTCTCTCAGCAGCAATTTACTTAGCATCAAATATTTGCAAGTCATTCTGTTAGATGCTGGGTATGATTTGTTTAATAAAGTTATGAAATGAATCATTTTCTCACAAAATTCCCATTATAGCAGGAGATTGGGGGAGAGATATAACTTCAGTATAAGAATTTATAATATGTAGTAGAATACTACAAGAGAATAAGAAAGATACTAGGTGAGGTACCAGATCTAAGGAAAGAAATATCATTTCTTTTCTAATTTGAGGGAAACAGAGAAAGCTTCCTCCAGAAAAGTAGGTTCTGAGCTACTTGAAGGATGGCTAGGCCTCCAAAAGCATGGAGACATAAGACATAATATAAAGTGTGGCAAACATGTTAATACTATTTTTGTGTCTTTGGCTGCCCTGACATGAAATTTGTCAATCATCAGGACTAGCTTTTTATAGAATGCCATGAGTGAATGACTGAGGAAAATCCGCATCTCCTCCATGACTTAAAGCGTTAGAAAGCTGCCTAGCACACTGAGAGGTTAATAGACTTGCCCATGAACATACAAATGGTAAATGTTGGAGGTAGGATTTGAACCCACATTATCCTGACTCCAAATTCATCCTCTGTTCACTATATTAGGTATTTGCTTATTGCCTCTGCCATTATATTGTGAGCATCTTGAGAACAAGGACTGTATTATGTTTCTTTTTGTATCCCCAGCGTTTAGAACTGTGCCTGGAACATACATAATAGGCACTTAATGATTGTATTGACTTACCAAGCAATCAGTGTCTTCTATGGATTCTGCAAATACCAGCAGATAATGAGAAAAAAATAAAAATAGGATATGGTTTCTTCTAGTTTAGTAGGAATGGTTTGAATAAAATTAAACAAGGACAAGGGTAAACAGTGGGTGCTATCTTCCAGGTAGATAGCTTCCATCACGTATCATTGCTACAATGGTAATAATTGAAAATCGAAGTCATGTGTGTATGTCATTATTTAATCCATTAAAATTGAATTCAGGAAAAAATATTCCTGTTGAGACTCAGTCTGTTGAATTGTTCTGGTTAGGATTGAGATTCCAGCCCCTGTTTGGTGCTGTACTCAATCCACCCCATAGGGGATATTAAGGAATAGGACCACTGTTTCGTTACAGATGGAGGCTTACAACTGACAAGCTTCAGACAGCTCAGTTGCACAAACGTAACATATTTCAGCCTCAAAAAGTATTCAAAAGTTGTGTACATGCCAGGAAAAAATGTACCTACCAAGCAAACAGCCAGCTGCAGGCCAAGAATATTGCTGATCGTCAGGCAGCTTAGCTGTCATCAGATGGTTGAAGGTAAGAGTTTCTTTTTCCAACATATTGGCTCTCCTCTCTAAAATAAGAGAATTAATGACACCACTGACTTTCATATTTAGTACATAATGAGCGAACTCCTTTTTCATTGTCTTAATTCTTAGAATGAAAGTGTATTGTAGTTATTTATGTGCAATCATTACATGCTAATCTACTTGACCACAGGACTCAAGAATGTGCTTTAAAACTATAGAGACAGAGTAGGTAGTAGCTTTGGACTTAGGAAGTCCTGAAATTAATTCTATCTCCGATACTTTTTAGTTATACAACCATAGACAGGTCACTTAATATCTCTGAGCCTCAGAATCTTTATCTGTAAAATAGGGGTAAAGAGGTGGCATGGCACAGGGGCTGGAGATTGACCTTGGAGTCAGGAAAACTTGTTCAAGCCCTACCTCATTAATTAATGAATGAATTCTTCTCTTAAATCAGACCCATACTGGTATATTGGTGAAGAATGGTGGGTGCAAGTGAGAAATATCCTATGGTAGAAATTTGAGATGATTTCTGGGGAAAATTGCATAGAGGTTTTAAAAAAAATTATGGTGGAAATAAAAAGGCTGAAAGAAAGCATTACCATAGTCTGTTCATGATGGTGTGTAAAACATGATCAAGAAACTTTAGTGGTTTAGTGGTTTATTGCTTTTGGGATCAAATGCAAACTCCTTTCTTTAGCCTTTAGTGTCCTTTGAAGTGACTCTAGTGTATCTGGCCCAGCTGATTTCACATCCCTCCTACTTACACATTCTGCATCATCTCCTGACCACCTTCCCTGTCTGCTCAAGGCCCCTTTTACAAATCTTCCCTCTCCTTCTCCTGCCCAAAGATCTTTATACAGACTGTCCTGCAAGATTGGAAAGCTCTTAGAATCATTGCAGATCTACTCCCTGTACAGAATCCTTCCAGACTCCTGTTCAGTTTTTACCCATTTCCCCTTCATCCCCCATTCTTCCAATTACATTTTATGTAGCTTGTATTTATTTATTTCAGTACATGTCATTTTTCATGTATGAAGTACACAGATTAGTAGCTCTCTGACTGCAGGAACTGTTTTCATTTTTGTCCTTCTGTCCCTGGGGCCCAACACAGTTCCTGGCACATAGTGAGAGCTTAATGAGTAGTAGTTAAATTGAATTTAATATAGCATTATTATAAAGAGCATGGTGACCATCTGTTCTCTTTCTCTCTTAATGCTCAAATACAAGGGAATAGCAGAAAAAAAGGATTAAGGTTAGCTATAAGGAAGAGATTTTCTGTGTCATAGTTAATAATTATTGAAATGGGAGGTTGTTGAATTCCCTCATCTCTACAGATATGCGACGAAAGAGGACTGATAACCATCCCCCCCCCCCCCGCCCTTAAATTATTTAGATATAGTAGTGACTGGAGACAAGCTAATGGACCAGATGACTTCTTGAGGTCTTTTTGTCCCTGTAATTATTTGAATTATTTGCATGACAATTAGTGGCAAATGATGTGCAAGGTTATACAAAAGGAATGTTGAAGTTGGATTGCTATGCATATTTGAAGTGGAGTAAGAAAAGTGTACCTTTTTCCTAGGTTCCTCATTAATGTTTTATGAATCTGTGTAATCTGAAATAGGGTTTTATTAGTGACTGTTATCATAATGCTTCACAAGACTGAAAAAATGTAAAATATGGAAATGCCATTTAGATGATGGCCCCTCTTTCTTAATATTTATTTATTGCAGACTTTATAGATCATTGATTTTAGAACTGAGAGAGACCGTAGACATTATGTAATCCAACACACTCATTTCACAGATAAGAAAGCTGAGCCCTAAGACTTTCTCAAGGTCATAAAATATTTAGATGCTTTCCAAAGAGTGCTGGATTTGGAGCCAAAGGATGTGGCTTCAAATCCTTACTGTGTTCCTTCATGCCTCTGTGACCTCATTTAACTTGTCTGGGTTTCCATTTCCTTTTTTATAAAATGAAGGGATAGGAATAGATTACCTCCCATGTTCCTACAATACAAGTTCCATGATAATAAGTCCATATCCTGGTCATCTGTACAATTCAAGAGTCCACAAAGGTAGAAAAGGACACTTTCTCTAGGATTCATGGTTGATTCCACAAACATTGGCACCTGTCTTATATGGTTCTCCAATCTTATATTGTTCTCCAATCCCTCCAGGTATGCGAGTCTGTCTTTCTTAACTTTCTTAATTAAAAATTGCTTGAGTATAAGAGTCAAGAGTGTCAATCCTTTCGTGTCTCTTATAGTATTTAGTCAAATGTAAAATACATAGTAATTTCCAAATACACAATTATGAATTTAAATTGACTTCATATTTGAAAACTATAGAGAAATATTCGAAAAGAGGTAATTTTTTGCTTAAGGTGGAAAGAGAGAGCCTATAGAATTTACTATAAGGCATTAGATGAGATAAGGGAATGGACAAGGAGACAGAATATGGGGATGGTGGTAATATGTGAAGGGGGAAATACAAAACACTGGATGATTATATGATACATATTTTTGAGCTAGAAAAAGCTTATCTACCCCAATTTCCTCAATTTATAGATGAGCAAATGAAAGCCAAAGGAGGTTATGCCAAAGAAATTAAGTAGCTATGAACCCTCTTAGGTTCACATCAGAAACCAGGATTCACATCAAGGTTCCTTAACTCAATATCCACTACAACTAAGTCAAGAAACCGAGAGTTCAATTTCAATTCTGCATCTAACTGCATGGCATTGAACTACTTTCTTTTTCATCCAGTCCATCCTTTCTAACATTGTCATAATAATCTCTGTGTGTGTGTGTGTGTGTGTACACACATACATACAGATATATACACATATACATGTGTGTACATAATATTTATGACATTTCTCTGTCCAAAATTTAGCAATGTTTTCCTGTTTCCTACCAATCAAGATTAAACTTTTTTGTTTAATATTTAAAATCTGCTGTTTCCTTACCTGTCTGTTTTTATATGATCTTATCCTGAACTCTACGCTTTGTGCCTTATCCAGACTGAACTACTCATTGTTCACAAAGACACCCTGTACTTTCAGGTTATACAACGTACCATTCAGTTTTCCCCTTAATAACATCCTTCCCTGATTTCCAGAATCAATGTAATTAGGCATATGTTTCAGCATGCACTCAAAAGAATAGCTAATGAGCCCTCATAGAGGGTTTTTTCTTTAACCAACTAACAAGAAATATTAATTTAACATGTAATTAAAGGTCACTAAATTAAACATCATAGCATGATTAATAAGAAAGAGTCCTCTCATACTTACAAGAGTATATGCTCTTACAAAGGTTACCACATATTTTAGGAACAATATCTACCAGGAGTCTTATTATGTAGATTAAGCTAGATGTCCACATCAGAAAGGGTGCTGTGCTCTATGAGCAAAGCAGAATTGAGACAGCACAAAATAAATGTAGGATGTGCAGATTTGGAGTATCCATCCCAAATATTCACACGGACCATCTGGGCCCAAACAGTGGTAGAGCATTCCGAGCTCATATTGATCTGATCAGCCACAGTCGGATGCACTGAAACTTCACTTTATCATGGTGATGCCATTTTGGTCCTCTTTGAGAGTGAAGGACAACTGACCAACCACGTGATTATTATGTGCCAGGAACTGTGCTAAGCACTTCACAACTATTATTTCATTTGCTCTTTACAAACACCCTGAGAGGTAGGTGCTATTAATTATTATTCCTATTTTCCATTTGGGACAAGTGAGAGAAACAGAGCTAAGTGACTTGCTTGGGGTCGCACCACTAGTAAATGTGTGAGGCCAGATTTGAACTTAAGTCTTCCTGACTCCAGCCCCAGCCCTCTATCCCAAGAACCACCAGGGTGCCCCTGGAGTCCTTCCTCATCCTGCCCATCCTTTAAAATCTAACTCACCAAACATCTCACCATGAAGTCCTTGCTCAGTGGTTAGATAGAACTCTCCTTTGGTAACTCATATGGTGTTTGTTACTTATATCTTCTGTGCGTTTGTGTTCCCACATGTAGAGGGGTTATGATTTGCTTTAGTGAAGGGATAAAAATTTAGACAGATTTTTTTATGGCTCCGAAGTGATTGAAATGAAACTTGTGCATTTTCTGTGTCACAGATCTTGAGCCAAAAGGGGCTATGGAAATCATTTGTATAGCCTCTCACTTTAAACATGGAGAAACTGTATTCTGGAGAGTTTGTAACTTGACCAAGGTCTCACAGGTATTAAGTTGCATAAAAATTATAATACAAGTCACTGCTA
The DNA here is from genome assembly GCF_028372415.1 of Notamacropus eugenii. NCBI lineage: Eukaryota > Metazoa > Chordata > Mammalia > Diprotodontia > Macropodidae > Notamacropus > Notamacropus eugenii. The sequence continues at coordinate 132,710,996 of NC_092877.1, forward strand.
TAATCAGGGCATGATAAGTACAAAAAAGATATCCAAAACAAATTCTATGAGAAACTAGAGTAAAAAAAGAGAGACATCCTTATACAGAACTGGAGAGGGAGGCATGGAGCACTGACTAGTGGAATGAAGAGAAAAGAAAGTAAGACAAAAAGAAAGAACATTGAATAGTATAGTATAGTTGAGCTGGAATATAGGGAAGTACATTGAAATAATGGGAAAGGTTGGAAATGCTAATAAATGGAGAGGAACTTTACTGAACTGTTTTGAAGAATATTTCATTCAGCAGAATTTAGTTATGTACATCAATAAAATAGAAATTGAAATAAATTCTTCTTGTCCAATATATTATGAAAGGATAGAAACTAAAATAAACACATAGCAGTTTTGTATGTAAGTACTCCAAGGGTCCATGATCTCAGTGATGTGACTATTCCTTCCAATGATGTAAACAGAAACCTATCCATTCCTGGATGGCATGCCTAACCATCCTGTGTAACTTTGGTGCATGCCCTTCTCCAGTTTCCCCACAGATGGTCCACAACATGTATTGAGGAACTTTGCTTTCTCCTGCCCTTGAGAGAATGTCAACAGAGTATGCAGGCTGTTCATTTGTTAGATAAAGCTGATTGTAGAATAACTATATCTAAATGTAATCTTATTTTGAAATCTTCTCCTAGTAAACAGCCACTGATATTTATTTTGGATAATTGTAGTGCCTGTCCTGTGAAACTTAATAGATATAATATAATCGTCCCAATAGAATGCATATTCCTTTAATGCAAGGGCTTAATTGTTTTTAGATTTTTAAAATTTAATTTCTTTCCGTATTATTATGAACTCAACAAATGTCAACAAACATTAATGTTTCCATTTACAAAGAGGAAGAAAAAAGGATTACTTGTAAAGCTGGGAATCTCCCACTAGGTACAAATGAGTTTCTTATACCTTTCATATTTAACATGATAGTATCAATATGACCCCACCTTTTAGTATTCTCTTCTGGCCTTCCCTCTACTCTAGTTTTTAAAAAAAAATTTCCCTGTTGCTGCTTTGAAAAAAAATTACCTTCTTTTTTCGAATCCCTATTATTTACCTCCAAGTCCCCCTAATAAAAGATAAACACCTTCCCTTAAAGAAAAGTATAAATATACATAATAAATTCACAAACTGGCTGTGTCTGAAAATGTATGCTTCACGTTTTGCTTCTAGATGTGAGAAGTAAGACTGCCTATTAGTCTTTGGGAATCAGAATTTGTCAGTTATTTCTCTTTAGAATGTTGAAGTCACTGTGTACATTATTCTAGTTTTCCTCACTTCATTCTGCATCATCAGTTCATTAAAGTCTTCTCATGTTCCTCTGTATCTATCCCTTTCATGATTTCTTATGGCAATCCCATCCTATTAGATAATTATTTCATAATTAGTTCAGCCATTAGAAGAAATCAAATAATATCTTTAAAGTAATTAGCACAGGGCCTGGCACATAGTAGGCTCTTAGTAAATGCTTGTTTCTTCTCCTCTGTTCCCCAGCTAGTGAGCACTCCCCTTGTTTCCACTTATATTTTAACCAAAAAAACCCAAAAAACCCAAAACCTGCCATACTTGTTTTTGTACTCATGGTCCTTTTCCTCTTTCTCTCATATCTCTTGTAGAAATTTCTAGCAGTGACATCATGAGGTCCAAGGGCATACATAGTTTAGTGACTTTTTGGACATAATTTCAAACTGTTTTCTAGACTGATAGGGTCACTTAACCACTCCATTAAGAGTTGTCCACCACAAGCCCAAAATTGTCATTTTACCTTTTTTTGTAATCTTCGCCTATTCAATGTATATTAGGTAGAACAGTAGAATTATTTTAACTTGGATCATAGAGGATTTGTAGGATTTCGTTATTGTTCTTTTTGTTGCTGTTGTTTTTGGCATGGTTGTTGACAGCTTGCCTTTGATAGATTGTTTTTCTTCTTTTGAGAGCTGCCTGATCATAACATTTGACCATTTAGGTTCTAGACAAGAAAACATACACATACATACACAAATACATACAAGATCATATGCACAATGTATCTATGCGTGCACATATTTGCATATGTACATTTGTACAGTCATATGCAGACATGTATGTGTATATACACATGTGCATATAGATATATTTCTTATATATATTAAACATCAGTTTTTTAACAGAGAAATTTGCTGTTCTCCCTCTAATTCTGACTATATTGGTTTAATTTGCACACACACACATATGTATGTGTATATGTGTGTGTATACTCACATATATGTATATATGTGTGCCTATGTGTATGAATATGTGTGAGTGTGTGTGTGTGTGTGTGTGTGTATGCTTTTTTTTTTCAGTTCTGCGATTCTGGCCCCCTGGTTGTTCCACAAACAAGACACTGTCTCTTAGGAGGGGTGGAGCCAAGATGGTGGAGTAAAAGTAGGGATTTCCCTGAGCTTTCCCCCAATGCCCTTCAAACACCTGGAAGTCCTTTAAAAGTTCAGTATTTTTCTTCAGACAAACATTACTGATAATGAGATGGCATTAGCTCTCCTCAATTTTGTTAAAGGCTCCATGATGGTAGAAGCTACTGTATTCTGTTCAGACTTGGGGGAGGGGGGGTATAAATTCTTTGAACTTATAGACTAAAACTATGGCTGTTCAGGTATGGAAATACTTTCTTTTTCCAAGGGATACTCAGTCCTTCATTTTATATAGCCCACCTCCTACCATATTAACCAATTAGATTTGATTGCTGTTTGATGGATCACCTACTGTTTTGAAGGGTATATAAATTGTGAGTCCTCTGCCATGATTGCCTTTGGTCTCAGATAAATGACCATTGTTTTATTAATAAACTGCTGGTCTTATTAAGAAAATGATTAAATTACCCCAAAACTATGTTTCTTGAATATTTTAAAAAGTCACATAGGGGAATCTGAAGTAAGAGGTTTAGCCATTGAGCTGATTTGTGGAAATGTCAAGCCATAGACTTAAGAAAGCCATACCACTGGTAGAGAAGCTGATGGATAGCATAGAATAACTATCAGATGTTTTAAGAGTGCATCACAGGTATAGGTTGGTTTACTTTATCTACCTTTTTGTTGTTGGTTGAAATACCAATAAAAGAGGTAGGTCTAAGTAAGCTCTGGAGTGACTGTCACATGTCCCATGTTCTGGCTACTATAAAAAATTAGACCTCGGTCAGAGCACCTTCTACTTGCAACAATGAATAGGTCAGTTCAAGCTCAAAACTGCAGAAGAGTTGTACATCTAAATTAGCTACTCCATTGAAATTAAAACCAAAAATCACCTACCCAGCAAAAGTGAGTATATTACTTGAGGGGAAAAGTAGACATTCAAAGAAATAGAGGACTTTCAAGCATTGTTGTTGCAAAGACTAGAGCTGAATAGAACATTTAACTTTCAAATACAAGACTCAAAAGAACATGAAAAGGTATACAGGAAAGAGAAATCATAAGAGACTTCTTTGTGTTAAACTGTTTATATTCCTACATGGAAAGATGGTATTTGTAAACTATGACACCTTTATCAGCAATAGGGTAGTTGGAGGAAATAGATAGACAGACAGATGGACGGATGGATGAACAGACAGACAGACAGACAGACAGACAGACAGACAGACAGACAGACAGACAGACAGATAGATAGATAGATAGATAGATAGATAGATAGATAGATAGATAGATAGATAGATAGATGGCACAGGGTTAGTTGAATATGAAGCAATGACATCTACAAAACCAAATTAAGGGGTAAGAGTGGAATATATTGAGAGGAGAAAAGAAGAGATAGAATGTGGGTAAATTATCTCACATAAAAGAGGCAAGAAAAAGGTTTTACAATGGAGGGGAGGAGGGGGAAGGTGAGAAGGAATGAGGGGACTCATTTGATTTGGCTTAATGAGGAAATAATATACACACTCAATTGGGTATCTCACCCTACAGGAAAGTAGAGGGAAGGGGATAAAGGTGGTGGGGGATGATAGAAGGGGCAAAGGGGTAATCAGAATGCATGCCATGTCAGGGGGAGGGGGAAGGGGAAAGATGGGGAGAAAATTTGGAACTCAAAATCTTGTGGAAATATTGAAAACAAAAAAATAAATTAATAAATTTAAATTTTTAAGAAAAAAAAAAACACTATCTCTTGGCTCAGTGCATTTTCTTAGCTTTCCCCCATGCTTAGAAAGTTCTCCCTCCTCTACGCAAATCATTGATCTCCCTGGTTTCATATAAGTCCCAACAAAAGTTTATGTTTTAAGATGTTTTCCCTATTCCCTTTTTATTCTAGTGCCTTTATTCTCTTAATTATTTCCTTTTAATCTGGTATATATTTTTTGTTTCCTGTATATTTGTTAGCCCATGTTCTCCCGAATTAGATTGCAAATTCCTTGAGGGCAGAGAATATTTTTGTCTCTTTTTGCAACCTGAGTGATTAGCACAGTGCCTGATCCTTAGCAAATATCTGTTGAGTGATTAACTTCTAGAGAATGTTGAAGGTCTTTCAGAAGAAAAAAAAAAAAAACAACACAAAACAAAACTTTTTTGGTTTGGCCATAAGGTCAGTGAAGAAACAGTAATATCTCCTTTAGATTTAATCTCAATATGAAGCTAGACTAGAGAGTATGGGATAGGGAGAGTATCTCCTCAGGATAAATTAATTGAAGGAAAATATTTCCATCTAACTGAAAAACCATTTATTACTTTATGAACAAAAGACACAATTCCAGGATTCCAGAGATTCTACAATAGACTTTGCTCTGTAAGGATAAAGATGTTGTCTCCTGATGTGTGTCCAACTATTGACTGATTTTAATGCTCTCCAGTCACATTATTTTTGTCCTCTGAGCTGTGAGGAACCCATTTTCAGCCTCCTGGTGGAAAGGTGATTGTGGCTATCTCAATTAGGGCAATACAACTGTATTTAGAACTATTTATAGGAGAGAGAAAAACTACAGCATTGCAACCTTCCCAAAGCAAGTGGAAAACACCTTGAAGCACCCTGTAACAAAAGCCTGAGAAGGAAATAAGGAACTCGGGTGGGCACAAATGCTCTTAGAAGAAATTATTATGTGCTAAGGTCTCAAGAGTCTGTGTCCTGAAGAACACGCCTGTGAAGACTGGGAAGAAACATATAGATTTGAAGAAGATCATGTAGCACAAAATACATAAAAAAGATCAGAAGCTGAGATACTCAAATGAATCTCTACAGGGAAATGTCAAATAGTTAATGAAGAAAATCAATGAAGTGCATAGTTAAGGTTTGTTTTCCATTTTAAATGTTGCATTACATTTTATTTTTTAAAGTATATTTTATTAATGCCTTCGGTTTATATTAAACAGTCATTTTTAGAAATTTCTCTGGCCCCATCCATTTTTTAAGAAAAAAAAAATCTCCCTTTAAAAAAGAAAAATATTAAAGAAAAAATAATGACTTTTTCTACATTGTATACAACTTTCTGGTCTCGTAGTGTTCTACCTCTCTCCTGAGAGGAAGATGGTATTTCTTATACACTGTTCTCTGGCCTTATTACTTGTTTCAAATCTGACTTCCTTGTGGTGAGCTTTTAATAGTATGTGGTTAGTAGTAGTGCTTTATAATTTATCAAAAACTTATCAATCAATATTTCACTGGAAGAAATTAATAAGTAAGTAATTTTGTTATTGATAATAATTATCTTATTTTGTTTAGTACTTTATAACTTATGTTTTCATGTATGTTTCATAAATGTTTTCGTATGCCTTCTCTCATTTGTTCATCAGATCATTGAATCATATGTTTAGAATTTGGAGGGAACCTATTCCTCATTCATATAGAAACAATCCTATCATTTTAAAAAATGAGGAATATGAAATTGAGTGGCTAAATTACTTGTCCAGCATGACACAGTTATTTCAAGGATTATCACAACAGACTTTTGAAATAGGTAGGACAGAAATCTTTACTTTGCAGGAAGAAAATGGAGGCTCAGAAAGCTTAAGTGATTTCAGTTCACATAAGTGGGAGAAGTATTACTTAACACAGGGGTTTCTGATCTTATGCCTAGTGGTCTTTCCATTGAGCAAAAATGAGTATGTCTAAGGTTTTCAAAGATCCTCATACTAGAAGGGATCACTTGCACATTTGATCAAGAAACATTATACATTATAAAGAGATTAATGGGTCAACAATTTCTGTGGTCCATTTTGACTAAATAGTACAGATCAGAAGTTCTCATTTTCTGACCAGTTGCTAACAGCTCATACTTATTCAGTGCAATTTGATTCTCAGGAACCATCCTCAGTCATTTCACTTTCTTTCTCGTTCTACTTTCCTCACACAAAATAAGTCCATACTTGTGTTGCCATGTTCCTCAAAATTCCTACTATTCACTTTTTTGCATAATAATAGTACGTTATATATTATAACTTGTTTGGCATTTTCCAATTCATGAGTACCCAACTAATATGTGGTATATGCCTGTGTTTGTATATATCATTATCTTGTATGTCATTATAGATATATCACTGTATGTCATTATCTTATGTCATTCTACGCATGTTTGTATATACTGAACATGTGTGATATTTATGTGCATATAATAAGTCATTAATTACCGCACACTGATATTCCATTTCATCCATATACTATAACTTGTTCAGTGGTTCCACAATTAATTCACTTTTTAAACTCAGTACTTTGCTACTATAAAAGTATTATTAAGAATATGACCTCCTTGGGTATATGTCCATATATATATGTGTGTGTGTATGTATACAGAGATATACACACACAAAATGTTGTGGTGTGAAATAATATACACACAATTTGGACTTTTTCATGTTGTTGGTGATTTTCATTTCTTCTTTGAATAACTGTGGATAATCTTTGACAGTATATCTTTAGAAGAACATAAATGTGGCAATTTACTAAGCAGGTTAATGTGATTTAAAACTGTTATAAATATGCATAAAAGTGAGCCTCCATGAAGATATCTTTCCATTAGAGAAGGTTATCACAAATATGATTATTCTAGGCTAACACAGAGATTATGTCCCTCTGGTTGAGCTATCCACTGGTATAGAAAATTATTCTTTTTTTTAGATTAGAATTAGCGAACATTTATTAAGCACCTACTGTATGCAAGGCATTGTAATACAATGACAAAGAAAAAAGTGGTTCTTTCCCTCAAGGAGCTTACATTCTACTGGGCAGATGTAACACACTAACAACACAAAAGTATAAGTATGGGCACTTACATTGGTTCACTTGCATTTGGAATGCCGTACACAGACTATCTCATATCATGGAATGAAAATGAAAACTTTCTTTGTCTTTAAACATAAGACTATGCATTTTTTGAATAAAAAAAATACCTCTCTAAAGGATTTATTGTCCCTTTTGCATCTTAGTTGCCTTTTTTCAAGGCATTGAGCTATATTTTATTCCAGCAATTGCAATAAAAATAAAACAACAAAGAAGAAAATGACATATTTATAAGCTTAAGCATAAATGAACCTGTATACAAAATACACATAATAAATTTATACATGCATGTATGTGCATATGTGTGTGCAGATCTGTGTGTTTAATTAAAAGTACTTCTTTTCCTGCCTAAAGCATCATCCTTGTGTTGAATAAGATATATACATCTGCTCCAATGAAGCAAACAAATTTAAATAATCCCAGAAGAAGAAACTAAAGGCAATGTTCAGACTAGCTTCTGTGGTTCAGGAACCTTGTGCGTATCATAATAATTTCTCATTTATTTTTTTAAGAGGAAAGCAAAAGACTACCTTTAGGGAATCTATTTGTCCTAGTTCAGGTTAAGGACTCTTAAGAATCCATTGTAAGCTCAAAGTGGGCTGCCCTTGGACCTCTGACTTTCATATGCATCTAAAATGTAAAGTTAAAAAAAACTTAATAGTATTTTATTTTTTCCCCAGTTACACGATAAGAAAGTTTTTAACATTCATTTTTACAAGATTTTTGAGTTACATATTTTTCTCCCTCCCCTCTTTGATAGTTTAATATAGTTTGTACATGTACTATCTCGTAAAAATAATATTCTCCTATTAGTCACAATTGAGAAAGAAGAAACTGATAAAAAAACTGCAAGAATGAATGAAGTGAAAAAATATGCTTTGATCTGTATTCAGAGTTCATCTGTTCTTTATTTGGATATGGGTGCTATTTTCCTTTGTGAGTCCTTTGTACTTATCTTGTATCACTGTGTTGCTGAGAAGAGCTGAGTCATTCATAGCCTATCATCACACAATGTTGATGATATTGTATACAATGTTTTCCTAGATCTGTTTATTTCACTTACATCAGTTCATAAAAGTCTTTCCAAGTTTTTCTGAAGTGTGCCTGTTCCATGTTTCTTATTGCAAAATGATATTACATTACATTCATAAACCATAGTTTGTTCCCTAATTGATAGGCGTACCCTCATTTTCAATATTTTAACTCCATGAAAGGAGTAGTTTTGCACAAGGAAGTTCATTTCCATTTTTTATGATCCCTTCAGAATACAGACCTATTAGTGGTATTGCTGGATCAAAGAGTATGCACAATTTTTTACCCCTCTAGGCATAGTTCTAAATATCTCTCCAGAATGGTTGGATCAATTCACAACTCCACCAATAGTACATTATTGTCCCAATTTTCTCACACCTTCTCCAATATTTATCTTTTTCCTTTTTTGTCATATTAGTCTGGCTGACTGGTGTGAAGTGGTATTTCAGAGTTGGTTTTAGTTTGCATTTCTTTAATTAAAAGTGATTTAAAGCACTTTTTCATATGCCTACAGACAGCTTTGATTTCTTCATCTGAAAACTGCCTGTTCTTATCCTTTGAACACTTATCAATTGGGAATGGTTTGTATCCTTATAAATTTGAATCTGTTCGTTATATATTTGAAAAAATTAGGCCTATATCTATACCCTTACCATAAAAATTATTTCCCAGTGTTTTGTTTTCTTTTTAATCTTGGTCACATTTCTTTTGTTTGTACAAAAGCATTTGTAAATTTTATTTTTAGTTTTCAGCATTCATTTCCACAAGATTTTGAGTTCCAAATTTTCTCCCCATCTCTCTCCTCTCCCCATGTCACACACTACGTATTGTTATTACCCCTTCCCCAAATCTGCCTTGCCTTCTATCACACCCCTCCCTTCCCTTGTCCCTATCTCCTCTATTTTCCTGTAGGTCAAGATAGATTTCTATGTCCCACTACCTGTATTTCATATATCCCAGTTGCATGTAAAAAAAATTTTGGCATTAGTTTTGAAAACTTTGATTTCTGACTTTTCTCCTTCTTCCCTCAAGCAAGTCACTTAACTGCTATTGCTTCATCCTGGGTCATCTCCAGTCATCCTGATGAATACCTGGTCTCTGGATTCAGTTGGCTCTGGAGGAGAAGTGAGGCTGGTGACCTGCACAGCCCTTCCTCACTCAAGTGCAAGTCATGTCATTATTTCCCTGATGGCATGGTCTTCTTCGGCAACAAAGGATGAACACACACACACACACACACACACACACACACACACACATCCATCCCCACTGAGAAAGCAAGCAATTTAATATAGGTTATACATGTGTAGTTATGCAAAAGACTTCCATAATGGTCATGTTGTGCAAGACTAACTGTATTTCCCTCCATGCTATCCTGTCTTCTATTTATTCTATTCTTTCTTTTCACTCTGCCCCTCCTCAAAAGTGTTTACGTATAATTACCTCTCCCTCCCATTTGCCTTCTTTTCTATCATCCCCCACATCGCACTTCACCCCTTCTCCCCTACTTTCCTGTAATATAAGATTTTCATAACAAATTGAGTGTACATCTTATCCCCTCCTTATACTAAATGTGATGACAGTAAACTTCACATTTTTTCTCTCACCTCTCCCCTTTTCCCCTTCATTGGAAAAACCTTTTCTTGCCTATTTTATGATAGATAGTTTGCTCCATTCCATTTCTTCCTTTCTCCTCCCAATATATTCATCTCTAAACCCTTAATTTTATTATTTTAGATATCATCCCTTTCTATTCAACTCACTCTGTTCCCTCTATATTATATATGTATGTATGTATGTATGTATGTATGTATGTATGTATGTATGTATGTATGTATATGTATAAATAAAATCCCTCCAACTACCCAAATACTGAGAAAAGACTCGAGTTACAAATATTATCTTTTCATGTAGGAATGTAAACAGTTCAGCTTTAGCAAGTCCCCTATGATTTTTCCTTCCTGTTTACCTTTTCATGATTCTCTTAATTCTTGTGTTTGCAAGTCAAATTTTCTATTCAGCTCTGGTCTTTTCATCAAGAATGCTTGAAACTCCTCTATTTCATTGAATGATCATATTTTCTCTGAAGTAAGATGCTCAGCTTTGCTAAGTAGGTGATTTTTGGTTTTAATCCTGGTTTCTTTGACTTTTGGAATATCATATTCCAAGCCCTATTATCCCTTAACATAGAAGTTTGTAATTCTTGTGTTATCCTGATTGTATTTCCACAATGCTCAAATTGTTTCTTTCTGGCTGCTTGCAATATTTTCTCCTTGACCAGGGAAGTCTGGAATTCGGCTACACACTCTTAGGAGTTTTTCTTTGGGAATCTCTTTCAGGAGGTGACAGGTGGATTCTTTCAATATTTATTTTACCCTCTGGTTCTAGAATATCAGAGCAGTTTTCCTTGATAATTTCATGAAAGATGGTGTCTGGGATCTTTTTGATTATGACTTTCAGGTAGTCCCATAATTTTTAAATTGTCTCTCCTGGATCTATTTTCCAGGTCAGTTGTTCTTCCAATGAGATATTTCACATTTTCTGCTATTTTTTCATTCCTTTGGTTTTGTTTTAGAATTTCTTGATTTTTCATAAAGTCATTAGCTTCTATTTGCTCAATTCTAAATTTAAAGAATTATTTTCTTCAAGTGAGCTTTTGGATCACCTTTTCCATCTGGCCAGTTTTGCTTTTTAGGACATTCTTCTCCTCATTGGCTTTTTGGATCTTTTTTGCCCTTTGGACTAGTCTATTTTTAAAAATGTTACTTTCTTCAGCATTTTTGGGGTCTCCTTTAACAAGCAGTTCACTTGTTTTTCATGATTTCCTTGTATCACTCTCATTTCTTTTCCCAATTTTTGGTCTACTTCTCTTTCTTGATTTTCAAAATCCTTTTTGAGCTCTTCCATGACCTGAGACCACTTCACATTTTTCTTGGATGCTTTGGATGGAGGAGCTTTAATTTTGTTGTCTTTTTCTACTTGCATGTTTTAGTCTTCCTTATCATTAAAGTAAGATTCTATAGTCTGATTCTTTTTCTGGTTTTTACTCATTTCTCCAGTTATTTACTTGACTTTTGAACTCTTTGTCAAGGTAGCTCTCTGTTTCCAATTGGGGTGGGGGGGGGCGTTCTGTCAGCTGCTAGATCCCCCCACAATCTCTGGGCCTAGAGCTTCAGAAAGACTGGCTGTAGCTTCCTCTACTGCTGCTCTGGCTGCCTTGAGTTTCTCTGCCCCTACCCCCTGCACCTCTCCCCATACTACGCTGGGGCTTGGCTTGACCACTCCACTCTGCTGCACTGGTTCTGAGACTCTTTGCCAAAGTAGTTCTCTGCTTCCACTGAGGTGTGGTGGTATACTGTCAGCCACTCTGTGGGCCTAGACATCCAGAAACAGCCACTGCCACTGCCCCTAATACTGCTGCTTTTGCTGAAGCTGCAGATTCTGTGAGCTCCTCTGCCCCCTCCGCCTCCCTGAGGCTGGGGATGAACTACTGTACTTTCTCACATATCCAATAGATTTTTTCCACTGACTTTCCAATTTGTCCTCAGCATTTTGAGGTCAAGATGTCTGGAAACCACCCCAGTCACCAGAGATTCAGTCCCCTCAAGGCTTGCTCTGGTCCCATCTGTGCCAGAGTGGCCCACACTAGACTGTGCTCTGCCCCACACTGGAGCAATAAATGCTTCTTGTTGACCTTCCAAGCTGTCTTGAGATGAGTATTTGCTTCACCCTGTCATTCTGTGGGTTCTGTGGATCCAGAATTTGTTTAGAGTCATTTTTTTTACAGGTATTTGGCTGGGTTGGGTGCAAGAGCTCTAGCAAGTCCCTGCTTTTACTCTGCCATCTTGGCTTTGCCCCCCTCTCAATTTCTTTTTTTTTCTTTCTCTTATTGCTACAGTTAACATATCTAGTACTTTAGTGAATAATAGTGGTAATAATGGGTGTACTTACTTCACCCCCCCCACTCTTAATGGGAAGGCTATAAAAATCATTATTGATAAACAGCATACCTTTCCTGTAGTATATTTTGTGTATACATGTACACATATATAACCCTTAGAATTGATTACAAAATAATTCCACAAATGGAATCATCATCTTTATCATCAATGTCACCATCATGGCAGAACTTGGACTCAGCTAAAATACCTCGACCTTTACCCATCCTTACATGTTTGTTTATAAAGATACTTGTCTAAACATGTATATTTATATATTGCTATGTAGATACCTATCTTCATATATGTATATAAAAGTACATATATATATAATCTTTCTTTACATATATATAAAACATCTATATCTAATATAGATATAGTATATAGATATGTAAGTTTGCATATGACTATCTATACTATATATATAATATATACAAATAGGCCTCTATATTCATATATTATATCTTCATGTATATATTTTATCTATATAGAATAAAATATATCTACAGATATGATATAGATGTAATATATGGATATAATATAGATATTTCTATGTATCTGTATTCATATTATATAGAGAGATATCAATATATCTGTCAGTCAATATCACCGAGAAAGACCTAATTATGTGCCAGACTGTATTCATAATGGGGTTACAAGAAAAATAAGAGACATTTGCTGGCCCCAAGGAGCTCACACTATTATTATAGATGCAGATAGAGTTGATCTGAGGTGAAGGTCTATCTTGTATCATCATCACTGACATGATCTCATATATGGTTTCATTTTGGAAACTCCTCTAAGAGAGACTTTCATTCAGCTTCAACCCAAATCTGCCTCCAAATTGGCCACTGATCTTTAGTGATTTAAGGAAGAGGGAGTAGACATGAAAAACTGGTGCTATAAGGCTACATTAGTTTTTCTTTCTTAGATTCCTGCTTCTACAGCTATCCTGTAAATCTTGGTTGCTATCTTAAAATCATGTCAATTTGCTCAAAGAATGATGTTCCTCGCTGATATGCCCCCTAGGAATGACTAACAAGAATGCAATGCACCTGGACACTAGTATTGAGTTTTGTTCTTTAGTTAAATTGAAAATTGAGAAGTTTGTATGTTCTGGAATGTCCAAATTCTTGATGTTGATAGTGTTTCTGGGCATTGCTATGTTAACAGGGCACTGTGAAAGAGTAGAAAAGAACACTGGATTTGAAGTCCAGTCACCTGGGTTCATATCTCAGTCCTCTTTCTATCTGGCTGACCTTCATAGTTTCCTCATCTTTAATATGAGGAAGTTGGACTTCATGGCCACTGGGGTTCTTGCCATTTCTAGATCAATAATACCTGCTCCAATGAGCCTATTTCCTAACTCCATATGAATATAGGAAAAACAAAAATAAGAATTCTCCTGATCTGCTTTTGAATTATTGATAGAGACAGATTACCATGTTTAATAAATAAATGAATAAAACAAATAGTGTCCCCAATTTGTCCCACTGTTTTATGCATGAGTTACACTGTGGACTCTATTTCATTAAGAAAGATTACTGGCATTGCGATAAGACTACAGTGGAAAACAATGGAGAAATTACTGGTAGCAAAAGGTTGGCCAAAAACACAAAGGAAAAGCATACAAAACTGAAATCTTTTTTTGCTGACCTTTAAGGTTTTTGTTTAGTTTTACCTTTGATGATTATTTGGTAGTATCTTAAAGAGAGATTCTCTGTGTATGAAGATAAATGTTACAAATCTATAATTAAGATATTTTAAAATATTTAGAATTAAAGAGTCAGCATTACCCAGCCAATAAGGTATGGATTTAAATTTTTCCCCAAACATTTCTTAGCTCTGCGACAGTGGGCAAAGCATATGAATTCTCTGAGCCTCATTTCCTATTTCTATACGTTCAGTAAACAAATTCACAAACTCAAATGAGTCAATGTATGTAAAACAGTTTTTGTATTTTAACGTTTCATGTAAAAATCTATATTTTAATAATTGCTTTTATTAGAGTCATTAACACAGTGACTAGACCCCTGGATCTGGAGTCAGGAAGAGAAAACTTGAGCTCAAAAATGACCTTGGGCACACCACTTAACCTTTATCTGGCTCAATTTTCTCATCTGTAAAATGTTTTTGGCACCTATCTCATAAGAGCTGTCATAAGAATCAAATGAGATAATGTTTACAAACAACTTTATAAACTTTAAAGTGTTATATATAAATGTTGACTATTTTTGGAAAGAGTATCACCATCCTCATCCTCATCTTCATCCTCCTCCTCCTCATCCAGAAAAGACATTCGTTAACCTTGAAAGTGAGTTGAATGGATGTCTTAATTTATATGAGTCCTTCATGCTCATTTCAAGAGACTTATTATTTCAAGTGCCCTTCCCCTTTCATTTTAAAGAGGTTTTAAGGAATATGTTTCTTCTATCACTCTCTTTCATCCTTGTGCACAGAATAGAAGAAAACTACTCTTTGTCCCCATTTTATGGCAAATGGAACTGGCTAAAGGTGAGAGTTTTGAGGTGTTCCCAACAGTGTATTTAAGGTGAGGGCTGACGATGATGAAGAAAACATAATTTTAAGCCCATCGAAGTGCTTATAAGCTTTCCCCTGCTTTGGGAGAATAATCATTACACTCTGGGTAAGAGCCACTTGTGAAGGAGTTAAAATGACTCTGAAATTGACCTGACTTGACCTGTTCTTATAAGCCGTCTATATAGAAACAGCCATAACACAGGCCCTCCTCAGTGCAAGGGAGAAATAAGAGTTGAATAACTTCTATGAGAATTGATTTTTCCATTTGAGGAAGTAAATTCAAGTAGTAAGAGAGCCAAAAAGTATTCTGTGTGATTTCAACCAAGTGACTTTTCACATTAAATGCAAATTAAGAAAATAACTTTAAAAAATGTATATTGATATTTCAATGTACAATTCTACCCTCAAAGGTTTTTTAATTAAAAAAAGGTTCTAGTTTAAATTTTTATTTAAAATCTAAAATCAAATTAGTTTCACGATCGATTGTGCATTACATATGCAATAATTCATGAAGCTATTTTGTTTTGTATTGTAAAATCCAGACTAGCGCTACTTCTTCACTTCACAAAAGTGTACTGGGGAAATAATTGTGCATGTTTATAATTAAGGTGAGAAAAACAGAGGAAAACAAACAACCACAACAGCTATTTACTGAGTGAAATGACATTGCAGAGGTGGCAGATATGTACACAGGGCTGAGGAGGTAAATTTCACCAGTGGGAGTGGGCAATATTATAGTAGCAAAGTTTTACAACTTTATGGTTGGTATTTGGTTATATTGATTCAAATAGTGCTTTTGGCAAAGATACTATTAGAGGCAACCTTATACAAGGAATGCTTAAATATATTTCAAAAGTAACAAATGGATATTTTCATATAATAAGTTAATATATATAAAATGTTTGCAAAACAGTTCACAAGTATTATCTCATTTGAACCTCATGACAACTCTGAGAGGCAGGTTCTGTTCTTATCTCCAGTTTATAATGATATATCAGTAAGCACCCCAACATAAACAAGAGGGCCTGCTATTACTGGTTCTTAGGTCTGCATTCATAAAAGGAAAACAACATTCAAGGGGTTAACAGTCACTTAAATCAAGCACATGTATCATTCCTTTAACCAAGTACATATATCATTCACCTAGTTCAGGAGTGTTAGCACCCTGAACTTCAAAGAAAATACAGAGAAATCAAAGAGTCAACAGACATGATTTCTTCCACCTGAATTCAACAGACAGATCCAACTGTCTGACCATAGTTACCAGAGAGGGAAGCACCCACATCTGGGTTTTCAAAGCCAGGGGCTCCTTTAGTGGCTTCCCAGAGTCCCCACCTGGCCAAAAACTTCCAGTTAGTAAGCCCCAAAGTAAAACTTCAACCTCAGAGTATTTATACCTTTTTTTAGAATCAGAGGGCATCCCAACCCTTGAGAACCAGTGCCTCATTAACAAAAGGTGTGGGTGTTCCTACAAATCTTCCCTAATCAAACTCCCCTTAATAGGCAGGCTCATTAATGGATGAGAAAGATCTTTAATCACGTTAACAATACAAATAAATACATACACTGTTTCTAATTAAAGAAACTCTTGTTTCTATACTTTACACCTAGTAAAGACTCTTGATTCATAAAGGCAAGATTCAATCAGAAGCACTTGATTTTACTAAAACAAAAACAGCAGAAGATCCTATTTTGCTTGCCACCACAAGTGGAAGCCATGGCCAAGAGTGCTTAAGTGACTTGTGCAGGTTCACACAGCTGAGAAGTGTCTGAGCAAAACTTAAAGTCGGATCTTTCTGACTTTAAGTTCCTCCCTCTATCATAATGCTTCACTGTCTAAGGGATATAGCAAAATATGCATAATATTCTGGATGAATTGATTATAGTTTTCTAGGCATATAATTTGTTGTTGTCCCATAATTCAGTCATGTCTGACTCTTCGTGGGGTTTCTTGGCAAAGGTTCTGGGGTACTTAGCCATTTACTTCTCTAATGGAACATAACTTAGTATAACATATCTTACTACTTAATAATATAGGTCCAATTCTGATGATCTCTCAGTATCCTTCAACAACAATAATTTTCAGTCCAATAGAAATATTAGTCATTTAAAAATACATGGTTTGTTAAGTAGTATTTTGTTCCAAATTCCAGATGCTATAGAGAAAAGAGGACCATTAAATAAGGTCTGGTTGGGTACCTAGATGTTTCAGGTAGATAGCAACATATTCAAATAAAACAAAGAATGTTGTTTTTAGAAAAGAGTACATTAGAACTCTTTTCATTAGACAAAGTTGTAAATGTTCCTTTATGTAAAAAAAAATCTCCTTTCTGCTTGACTGGCTGAATTTATTAATAACTTACTAAGACCTTGCTAATTGCACTGACAGGGAAAGCCATTAAAGCTAAGTACATTTTGAAAGTTATAAAATTGCCAAGGAGAAGATATCAAGTCTTCCTATATAAAAGTGGTAATTTATTTTAAAGAGCAAAATTTACTTTAAATGATTTGTAATGATATATCTTACTTCATTTTGAAAAATTAATAATAAAGACTTAGAAATAGGAAAGGTCTACTAATTAAACCTTTAGAAAGAAATGAGAGAAGGACCACTCTTGTAAATATCATAAAAATTTTAAAATTATAGACATATACAGCAAAATAAAAATGCTAGATTTCTCAATACTACTTCCTTCCTTCCTTTCTTGTTGTTATCAGGTTTGGGGGGACTGGGGAAAAATATGAAAGAAAAGTTGAAGATAAGTTCAAGGCCTGATAACATATACAAGTAAAATGAGCATTTTTATCAATGCTAACATTTATTATAGAGCTTGAAATATTCTTATTACTGTTATAGTTCTGTAATCTAATGATTCTAGGATGATGCTCAGTGGGAGCTGCTATTTACCTGCTATTCCTGGAAAGGTCATTCTAAATGGAAAGCTTTAGTCAGTGGTAAATAAAGTGATTTCAACTATGAATATGGGAAAAATAAAGCATAAGAATATATTCACAACCAGAAGTTGGTTTCACATTAAAGCAACTAGGTACTGGAGTAGATTCAGTTCTAGACTTAGACCCAAGAAGACCTTAGCTAAAAACCTATGTACCTCATCCCCTTTGCTTACTAGCTGTGTGACCCAGGGCAAATGGTTTAATTTGTCTAGACTTCAGTCTCCTCATTTGTAAAATGGGGATAAAAATAATAACACTCATCTTGTGAGGCTTCATTGAGATAGTACATGTAAAATACTTTGTAAACTTCGAAGCACTATGACAAGCTAGCTGTTAATATAAGAAATAAGATTTTGTTTGTTTTCCTCCTTGGCTGCACAAATGGTGTAGATGGCATTGGGTATTAAAGTACCCAACACTGCCACCTTCCTGCCATATTCCCTTGTACACATTTAGAGATGAGTTTTACATAAAATATGAGGAGCGCTCTTCTTCCTATGGCAAATGCTCTTCTCCTTTATTCCTTGAGTTTTCTCTATTTTTTAAGTGGTGTTGGAAGGTTGCCATGTGAGGGAACAGAAAGGTCTCATTTCAGTGTGCTAGAAGATGGTGTGTTTAAGACCATATGGGAGAAAAGTTACAAATGTGGAAGGTCATTAATTTCTAACAAACCTGACAGTCTTGTTTTTTTTTTTTTTGAAGGTCATATCACTGCTGGTATAAACCATAATGAGGAAGAAGTTGTTACTTCCCTTAGTCATTGCATGAAGACATTGATGTGAGTTTTAATATATGCGCTCCATTAAACATGCTATAATATTTCAAGGATTCCTTTTATATGAAACTGTCTCATAATGGGAGAGTCAAACTGGATTTAATTTCTTTCTTGCTGTATGAACTAACAGTAGTAGAGATAGTAATAGTAGTGGTAGTGGTAGTAGTAGTAGTAGTAGTAGTATTGTGTGGGATGGCCAGACCCCTACTCAGATTGACTCCCCAGAGGCATGTCAAAGGACAAACAGAAAGTCCTTTATTTGGTTCTTGGAAGAAGAAGATGATCCCTTCACCAGTTTCCTGGAACAGGGAGGCATCTTTACAGAAGCAGATGCTGAGTTATAAAGCTAAAAACCACTACCCCCTCCCCCCCTTACCCTTTTGGTCAAAAGCCTGAGCTAGCAGTCTCTATTTCAGAAATAAGGAAATAGGAATCAGCAGCCTGAGCTAGCAGTCTCTATTTCAGAAATAAGGAAATGAATTAAGCAAAACTGGGGAGAGGGGCAACAGACAGTTTCACAACTTCAAGTTTCCCCATATCATATGATTTTGATAAATTGAAACTCAGGCCTTATGTCTGCCTTACTTTAGACTTAGGTCCCTCAGTAGTCTTCACTGACTTATCACATTCAGTATTAATGGGAGGAAGAAGAAGAGCAAATAGAAGAGATAAAAGAGAATAAAAAGGAGAAAGAGGAGGAAAAACAGTAATAGCTCCAATCCAATCTTTACACAGCCACCAAAATTATTTTCTTAAAAAGCAAATCTGGCAATGGCCCTGCCCCTCTCAATAACCACCCTCCCACTGACTCCCTAATTACCCTCAGCATTAAATGCATTCTTTTCTTCTGTTCTACATTTTGATCTATGTTTTAAATCTCATCATTTATTGTCTTGCTTCATTTTCCTTAGGATCCCAATCTAGTTGACTCTCTTACTATTTTTGATACACAATACTCCATGTACCACCTCCATGCCTTTGTACAAGTTGACCATCATGCCTAGAATGTGCTCCCTACTCATATCTACCTGTTAAAATCCTTAGTCACATTCCAGTTTCATATGAAGTACCACCTTCTACTTGAGTGTTTTCTTGATACCCTAGACTACTAGTACCTTCTCACTAAAACTTTCTATGTGTATGCATATGTACCTATATTCATCTCCCTATAATAACATAAACTCCCTAAGGGTATCGAGTTTTGTCTTTGGATCCCAAAAATGTAGGAAAGAGCCTGGCACATAGAAGGAGCTTAATAAATGCTGATTTATTGACCTAGTAGTAGTGCCATTACTAGTAGCTTTAATAGCAGTGATGATAACAAAGCAGGAGCTGTAAAAGAAATAATAATGGTGGACATTTTAGCTAGAAGCAATAATGGCAGAGTTAATACTAGTTGTTAATGTAGTAATAGCCATTTATATTTCTTTTCAAGGGACCAATATTTTCACCATGTCAGGAGCTCATGGGGAGAAATTCTACCAATGCACATCAGCAGCTTCTCAACAATGTATAGCTTCAGAGAACTGCCTGGAACAATAAGAAGTTAAATGATTTGTCCAATGTGATACAGCAACTGTATGCCAAATGGCAGAACTTGAATCCAGGCCTTCTTAATGCCAAGGCCATCTCTCTCTATTCATTACAATACCCTACCATAGATAGTTATAGTAACAGCTTCTATCTCAGTTATGGCACTTTATTTGCAAAGTCCTCTCTCCAAAACAACCCTATGGGGATGCAGCTACAACAGATGTTATTTCCCCAAGTAATATAAGAAAACACTCTCAAAGAAGTAAGGAAATTTGCTCAAGGTTACATAGCTTTAATGTTCAATCTCTCAAATGCCAAGGCTCCATTTTACTCTATACAAATTAGTAGAAATATGCTAAGGTGAGAGGCTGAATTTTTTTTTCCTGTACATAGTAGACTTAGTGATCAATAAATATGTATTGAATGAATACATTTTCTCAAGAAACAGCATAGCCTAATGAATACAGAGAAGACCTCTGGGTTCTCATTTTTGCAAAAAAACAAAAAGAAATGTGCTCCTGGGTTTAACCTATCAGGTAGTCCTCTAAGATTATAAATTTCACAGCAGGCATCAGTCAGCATTGTTAAAGGGGATTTCCTAACTGTGAGTCCCTTTTACAAAAGAAATCATGGTCAAGATGATCTAACCAAAATTATAATAACTGTAATAACAGCAATAATAATTTTCCTATTCTGCTTTGATTGTGCTCATAACCTGTCATGAGTCAGAGAGAGATTCATCCATCATACAAAATATGGGTCCAGCACATGGATTGACCTCCTGGGATTAACCTATAAGAGAACGTGAACAAGCGTCACACAGGATGGGTAGGCATGGATGGGCAATGATTCGGATCACTGGATAGAACTACCAAGTACAGAATAAGATTGCTGGAAGCATTTGGGTATGCAAATGTGAAATAAGGCAATTTAAGGCAGGAGCTCACTTTCAAAAGGATGATTTTGTTCTTATATTAAAAAAACTGTATTTCAACCTTTCAAAAGGCTCTTTAAAGGAGAAGTGCTTCTGGGTCAACACTGAAATTAAACTGAAAGAACAGTGAAATGACTCAAGGCAAGTCAGAATTATATTGGTTACACTTTCCTCATTGTCTCATGATCCTTTCTTTTCATTGCGATTTTTAGAGACTTCACTTCTTATCCTCAAATCTACACAGTCTTGTAGCTTTTCACCTTGACTTCCCCTTCAAAGCTATTTATCTTGGAAAGCATTTGTTTCAAGTAGGCAAGGAATAAAGTCTACTTGTTTTGTTTTCTTTGTTTTCTTCCTATTATCTACATGAGGGTGATCAAAAAGCAGCTGGAAACAGTCTCTTCCTGCAAGTGAGTAGACCACTTCTAGTACTATGTTTCCACAAAATGCCAGTTCTCCCAAAGCTAGTTTGAAATGAGTATTGTCTATCTGAAGCTTCTTGTTACCAACGAATTGGAAACTGGTCACCACTGAGTAATTCTTTAGAGAAGGTTGCTGAAAGACCTCAATTCTGAGCTAATGCATAGCTGAATATAAAATGGAACTAGCTAAATGGAATGCCCTTCAAAGGGCAGTTAGGTAGCACAGTGGGTATAGCACCAGCCCTGGAGTGAAGGGAAACTTAGTTCAGATATGACTTCAGACACTTACTAGTTGTGTGACCCTGGGTGAGTCAATTAGCCCTGATTGCCTCTAAACCTCTCCTCCTTCCCATCAAAAAGAAAAGAGTGCCTGCAAACCTCAAGATTCATAGAGGTGATGGTCAAATGATTGTTAGCCATCAAAAGGGTATAGGGTGAGGAAAGAAAGATCAATTCTCTCTTACTTTGTCCCAACTGGAATACACAAGCACTCTGGAGCAACAGAGGGTATGTATTCATCCTTTGTTGCCAAAGAAGACCATGCCATTAGAGAACTAATGATATGACTTGCACTTGACTTTGTTTTTGAATGAGGGAGGGCTGTGCAGGTCACCAGCCTCACTTCTCCTCCAGAGCCATCTGGATCCAGTGACCAGATATTCATCAGGATGACTAGAGATGACTCAGGATGAGGCAGTTGGGGTTAAATGGCTTACCCAAGGTCACACAGCAAATGAATGTCAAATATGTGATGTGAGATTTGAACTCAGGTTCTCCTGACTCCTGCTTTATCCACTGCACCACCTAGCTGGCCCACAAAAATGAAAAAGGTTAAACTCACCTCAAATGAAGAGGAAACAGAGGGAAAACTCTGGGGAAAGAATGATCTGAAGGGCTAAAAAACAAACAAAAGATGGTTGCACACTATCATATTGGTCAGCAGTGGTGGAACTGAGGCTATTTTAATCAGGGATAAAAAAATTTGGAAGAGGGGGACAGGATGAAGATGTAATTGAGCTGTGAAAAAGAGAAGTATATCCTTTGTTCCTATAGAGGTTTTGGGGAAAAAGGGATACCTCAGTAACAGTTACAGGGTCTAAGGAGGACCACATTACAAATATAGTAGTTATGGAAGTCACTGAAGGAAGAATCCTTTCTCTTCTTTACTCCTAGGGAGAAAATAATTTCTATCTGTAACTCCTAAATAAGGTCACTAGGACAAATCCACATTCACCCAATTATAGTTCATCTCTTTGGGGCAGATGGGTAGGCCATAACGAAGCCAGCAATTGCTTATTAACTTTTGATCTAACTTTGTATTCCAAGTGAGTGCCTTGATTTACTTTCATTCAATTCAAATTACTCCTCCCTCCAATGAAAGTAAAAATAACTGAGACAACTCCCCACATATATTAAATATCTATTATGTACTTTGCATAGTGCTAACCATTGGGTATAAATATATGAAACAAAACATGATCCTTACTTTCTTCCATTTTGTAGGGTTTTAGCAGATATGAATATTTTATTTACACTCAGTTTCTGTTACATCCTACTTGAATGACCTTGAGCAAATCACTTAAATTCTGTGGTTCTCAACTGTAAAATAATCAGGTTGGATTCAATCACCATGAAAGCCCATTCCAACCCTAAGATTGGTATTCAACAAACCTATCATCTATTTTAAAGTTTTGTTACTCTTGATAATACTCCATAAAAATAAGAGATTCTGTGCATATTTAAAATGTAGATACATGACAGACTGCAGAAGTTGGAAGGGACCTCAGAGTCCATCAGATCTAACCTGAATCTGACCAAGAATTCACTTTGCAAAGATTTCTCACCCCACTTCCAAGTGTTTAGGGAGCAGCACCTGCTTGAACACTTCTCCTGATGGGAAACTTGTCGCCTGCTGAGGCAGCACATTCCTCTTTTGGGTAGTCCTACTTTTTCAGGAGATTGTCCTTAAAACAAATGCAAATTTTGCTCCTTGCTCCTAGTTCTAGTCTCTGGGGTCAAGTGTAACACATCTTGTCCTTTTTCCATAGGACTGTTCTTCAGGTGTGTAAAGACAGCTATCATGTTTTCCATCCCTCCCAATGCCTAACTTCAAAGTCTTATTTTCCCATGCTAAATATAGATATATAGTTTGTTTGTGTATGCAAAGGATTATAACTTAGGAGTGGAAAGAATTTTGGAGACAATCAAATCGCACCTCATTTTATAGATGAGGATACACAAGCACGTAGACGTTTGTCTTTAGTTCCCAGTTTTCTATTTCTAAAATCTTCTTCCTCCTTCAAGAATAGGGTGCCTCTCTCTTCCATAAAAAATTGCCAAGAAGAATTGTAATGTCTTGAATGTATATCTCAGTATGGAAATGTGTTTTCCTTTCCCAATTTCTGTCAATGGTTTACCTTTCTCTAATTGTGGAATGACTAGCTTTGTGTCAAGGTGAAAAAGAATTTCAGTCAACATCAGCAAGAATTATTAAGAGATTGGGACTGGAAAGAGGCCCTTCCTACTGACTTTGAAAACATCCTTCCCTTGGAAGGCCAATGCAAGCTCTACAGGAGATTGTAGTTCTTTCTAGGCTTTTGAAATAGTGTAGACCTTGCCCTAATATTGCTTTTCTGGGCTCACTTACATGAAGGAGGTCTAATTGCTTAGTTCTTGATATCCCCCTGCCTTGTAATTCCCTTTCTTTTGGGGGCTTCCCCCGCCTTCTTAGTTCTGTCTAACTTGAATCATCAACTTTTGCTTAATTTCTAATTTCACTGCCATAGATGCTAGCTTTCTTATGATTGATCTTAAGTCAAAGTCTTGTTTCACATTAAGGAATGTTTTTTTGAGCTGTTTTCTAATTAGGAAGACCTGAGGAAAATTTCCCACACATTTTATGCTTTTAATTCAATTTGATAGTTTCAGAGGGAATTGAGAACACCTCTTTTAACTGATACAGAGTAAAGTGAACAGTGTGAGAACAATTTATAACAATTACAACAAAATTATAAAGAAAAGACTCAGAAAGATGTAAGATTTCTGATCTATGCAGTGATAAATCATGCTTCCAGAGAACCTGTCACTCTGCTCCTGACAGAGAGAACATAACTTTTAAATGCAAAATAAGCTGCATTTTTGATTTTGGTTAGAAAAGGAATTTGCTTCACTTGGCTAGGTATATTTATTAAGAAAGTTTTATTTTTTCCTTTTTTTATTTATTTTAATTGGATGGAGGGATATAGAAAGGTGAGGAAATAAAAGATTATTATTGGGAAAAAGTAGTAATCAATTTGACCAACATTATTAATTACTTTTAAATACAAGGCCCACTGCTAGACACTAGAGGTATAAAGGCAAAAACAAAGAATTCCCCTGTCCTCAGGGAGGTGACAGTCTTAAAGTCCACTAAAGGGTGCTGTCCAGCATGTGCAGCATATACTATAAGGAAAAATGAAGGATTAAACTTTAATGACTGAGGGAGTAAAAGATTTCATGGAAGAGGTAGCTCTTGAGTTGAACTTTGAAGGAGGAAACATTCTGAAAGCTAAAAGTGAAGGACATAATTTCAAGCACAGTGAATGTCTTTCACAGAGGCAGGAAATGGAATATAAAGTTTGGAGAAAGTCTATTAATCTAGTTTAACTGGAATTCTGAGTTTTCAAAGGGAAGAAAGTGTGAAACAACATTGATAACACTGAGAAGGTTTCATTTCTATGTGAAACATGGTATACATGAACTTAGCTACCAAATTAAGGAGTTTGTATTTTTGTCCTGGAAGCAGAAGGGGAGACACTAGGGAATTTTTTGAGTGAAGAAGATAGACCGATGTCATGAAGATTATGTTAGCACCTACTTGAATGATAGTTGATGCAGTCCAGAACTGGAGTGGAGACCATCTGAGAAGGTGCTAGAGATGATGTGGAGATAGGAAATGACAAAATATGGACAAATGAATAAGGGTTTATAAAGGACAATAGCTTTCAGAGAGTCTGGTACCTTCAGTTTCATTAATTAATTGCTACTTGGTTTTAGCAGATTATGACTTCCCTGAAATCTACTATTACCAAGTTTAACTTCTTTCTCAGACACTCCTGATGTGGGAAATAGGCAACAGAATTTATTGGAGACAAAGTGCAACAAAAGGAGAAAAAGAACTGGATTTGGAGTCCATAGGACCCGAGTTCAAATCTTGACTGTGCCACTGCACCACACTGCCTCCCTCAGAGGGGCATGTTTTTACTGTCACACAAATAATGACTGTCATCATCAGTCATCAGTCTGATGACACAGTCATTGGTCAGACTGTCCTGGTATTTGTCCATTTCAGTCATTAGGGGGAAAAATCTAACTTCAAAAGCACTCCTCAAAGTATCAATCATGTAGACATTAAAATTATATAAGAAATAATGACAGAGAGCATTATGCAGCAATTTGGTATGTAATGACATCAAGCCAGATGTGATATAAGTTCACCTAAGGGCAAAGTTCCAGGAGATAGCCTCTATATTGGTAATTTTACATGTCAGTGGAACTGTGGATTCAGTGATATAGATACTTGTTGCAATGTAGATCCACTTGTACCAATCCATCCAAGTATGGAAATCTACCATAGACGGTTTATCCAGTATTTTGAGTGTCTTCCTCTAAACCTCTTGACATTATGTAGCTACCAATGGGGCATGCAGGCTGCCTATTACTATATCATTTATACCACTTCTGCATGCATCTATTTGTTGGTAATAAACTGATGTATATTCCTATTCATAATGACCCTTCTCATCACTCCTTGGGATTTGTGATACCAGTAATGGACTTATATCTGTTTTCCAAGGACCAACATCTTTAAGAAGACAGAACTCATTGAATAAGAAGGCTATTTAGTGATAAACCCTTTGGCCATGGCCATGGTATAAATATGTAACACTTTTCCTTTATTCGTTCAATTTATAACAATGAGGTTCAGTCATAAACTAAACTATGAAATTGAAAATAATATTTTCAAGATGTTCTTCACATCACAGTGAGATGCAATTCATTGTTTAGCAGTCACATCAAGTCTCAGAAATTTGTGATGGAAAAAGGCTGATTGATTTGAAACATTTTTTTGTTGTGTTTAGTTGAAATTATAAACATTTTAATGGGCAATTAAGGGCAGTGAGAGTGAGGTTATATCTAATTGGTATAAAATTTGAAACTGTCAATATAAGAGAAGCATTATTTTTGAAAACATATCTCCAGGGAAGTGTTATGTCAATTTAGTAACTGATCTCACTCATGACAATGAAAATGTTTCTAGATATTGTTGTGGCTTGTTAAGTATAAATTGTCCTATGTGTTCACAGTTAGCACTTTGAGTAATGCTATCCACTGTTCTGACATACCCCAGTGTCAAATGACTTTATGCTTTGACTGTAGGAAGTGACAGTAGATTTTATTCTACCATTTTTCTTGTCTTTCTCAGCAACATAAGAAGGGAACTCATTTTTTAAAAACTAGCAGCAGATAGTGTTCTTCTCTGTGCTCTGTTAAGTATAGCTATATAACTGCTCTAACAAAGTCTTTTGGTCTGTCTTTATATATTAGACATTCTAACTGTGGGAAATAGGGAGCGCAGAGCAAATACTTTGGAAAACCACTGTTACTGTCAGTTCACTGTTCATTTTTACCATAGCATCTATGTGGTGAATTTAATTCATTTCTCTCAAACAATGTTCATGTTCTTACATTAATCTTGGAATCATTAGGACTCATACGAAAGAAAAAGTGAAGTGTATAGAGTAATATCCGATTATGGGACCAATGTGATTCCTTTTAAACATATAAAAATGTGAGCTGCTGCTTAGATTTCAAGCCAATTGTAGGAAGCAGTAGAAAATACTTTAAACAAGGTAAGACATAAAGTATGAAAATCAATATTTTGTACTATAATGCTATATAACTTTTAAAGGTCCAATTAGCATGAATTAGTTTTTAAAAGCTGATAGTGTATTAGAGAAAAAAACCTGTGGTAGATGATCATCCTATAGTTAGAGCTGACTAAATCTATCCTTTAAAAAAGACTCTTTTCTGTTTTTCACTGTTTCAATCCTCTGATCCATAACATATAAACATCACAATCTAGAAGAGGTTTAACTAGAAATTTTCATACTAGAAAAAAATAAAAGAACAAGTGACACATTGTGGATGCACAACGGAGAAGGCAGAGAGACCCAAATTCCTTGTTAGTGGAGTTGAAAGGTGAAGTTGATGAGCTGCACCAGACTTACCATTTAGTAACTTTCCATTTTAACTACATCTTCTAGTGATTTGGTGAGCTCTGTTAACTGCCCTCACAAGTGTTTCAGTGTTTTGGTTTTTTTTTTTTTAATTCAGTGCCCTCAGAAGTAAGTGCCCTGGAGTACAATAAGTTGTTTCTGAGATCTATTTTCGAAGACCTACTGTTTATTCCAATTCCAGTTGATTCAATTTAATAAGCATTTCTTAAGTAAATACTGACTATGTGTTAGTCACTAGATATATAAACACAAAAAAAGTAAAGCACACTGTGTGTGTTTATATTTTACATGGAGAGAAATGAACATACACATGGGAAAAGAACATACAGTCAGAAAACAAACATTTATTTAGTGCTTACTATTTGTCAGTCACTGAGTCAAACCTTGGGGATACAAAGAAAGGGAAAAATGATCTCTCCCTTCCCAATGTGGAAGATAACATGCAAATAACCATACTCAAGATCTATATATCTCAAAGAGAAGAAATTTGAAATGACATTTGGGAGGACAGGGAAAGGGACTGGAAAGGTCTTCTTGAAGAAGGTGAGTCTTCAGTTGGGACTTGGAGGAAGCCAGGAGGCCAACAGGTAGAAACAAGGAAGTAGAACATTTCAGTCATGAGAGACAACTGGTATAAGGCACATAGTAAGGAAGATGGAGTATCTGGAAGAGCAAGGAGTCTAACATCATTAGAACAGAGTATGTAGAGGATTGTAATGAGTATGAAGTTCAGAAAGTTAGGATGGTGGTAGATAGTGGAAGACTAAAAACCAGATAAAAGATTTTATTTTGATCTTGAAGGTAATGAGAGTTAACAGAGTTTACTGAGTAGGGAGATGATGTGATCATTCTTGTGTTATAGATAAAGAAAGAAGACCAGTGAGATTGATATTGCAACAGTCAGGGTATCCATCTGAGAATTTGAGGGCCTGTTCAAGGATGTTTGGAGGTGAATTAAGAGAAAATAAAAGTGATGCTGTGAAGGTAAAAATGATAACACTAGAAAACAGATTGGATATGAGGAGTCAATGTAGAGAGAGGAGTCAAGCACGAAATGAGATGTTACAAAGATGTCTCCCACATGCAACATGGGGTATCTTTGTGTCCTTCAAAGGGAGGCAGAATAGAAATGTCTAGCCTCTTCTTGCCTACCCTTATCCTAGGGAAACTTTAATTCTTGTCAGGAGGGAAAGTAGGAAGTTGGGGCCAGAGGCTGACCACTATGCTTTCCTTGGGGAGAGGAAATACCAGGCTTAAATTATAGCTATTTGCTCCCCTAAATATTTATTTGTCTAGGGAACGTCATTTTCAGGTTCACTCTAACTTCTGGTCACCGATTATTTAATGGGGAATATAGAACTCCATCCATAATTTGACTCATTTCTGACCAAATACAACTTCCACAATAAATATACATAGGAATTATCTATGAAATCTATTTATCCAATTTGGTAGCAGAAAATTGAAATCAAAGACCACATACATACTAGAATATATCCAAGACAATGTAGAGCAAAGTAATTTCATTGGGAATGAGGTAGCTACACTAAGAAAAGGAGTCCCAGAAGTCACCCTTAGGAAAATTTCCAGAAGTCTTTAGTGTATCAAATTGAGTATAGAGGCATGCTGGAATTGTTAACTCCTTGAATTTCTAGAATCTTGTTCTTCAGTGGGGTTGGAGGCTCAAAGAGAAGTTAAATAAGACTGAAAGCTTTCATCTCTCCAATTTTCATCAACTCCACCCTACCAGCCACATGACACTGATTTTTGACAGTGAGGAGAGGGTCCCAAACTGATGGGCTTTGGAACATGGATTACATAAGAAAATACAATATCAGTTTCTGTGTAAAACTATCAATTTAGGGGATTAGGAAAGGTAGATTAGGAGGAAAGGGAGGGGTTGGCACTTGACTTAGGCATTGGTGAAACTGTGTTGGTAAAAAAGGGATAATGTTTCATGAATAGTATATATCCTGTGCAAAGAAAGGCATGGAAATAGAACAATTTTTGCTAGAATGTAGCATACATTAGGGGAAGTAATATAAAATCAGTCTGGAAATAAAGGACTTAAAATGCCAAACTGAGTGGTATATATTTAGCCTGAAACAAAAGGCATCTCAGGAGCTTCTTGACTAGCAGAAAGACATGGTCATACCTATTCTTAAGTCAGACAAATCTGGCAACTTTGTATAGAGTGGATTGGAGAGGGGAGAAACTGGATCAAAGAAAATCAGTCCTGGGGTTATTGGAATAATTTCTGTTGCAAATGGGGAAAAGATGCATCTCTATGACAGGAGGCAAAAAAAAAAAAAAGATAAATGCTAAGGAAGTATGGTGGGTGGAACTAGGTGACTGGTTGAATATGTTTAAAGAGAGAGTGAAAAGTTCAAGATGGTTCCTAAATTATAAACTTTGTGATTCTAAACACAGTGATGCTCTTAACAAAAATAGGTAAGTGAAAAAGAAAGGAAGGTTTCCAGGTAAAGATAATGAGTTCTTGTAATGATAAGTAAAATAGGATCTTTTGCTGTTTTTGTTTTACTAAAAGTACCTCTGATTGAATAATGTTATTAAGGAGGATCTTTCCCACCCATTGATGGGCCTGCCCATAGTGGGAAGCTTGATTAGGGGAGCTGTTTTGTAGAAGGGTCCCAAGTACCTTTCCTTTTTAATTGAGGCACTGGGTCTGAGGGTTATGCTCTCTGGCACTAAACAGTGTAAAAATACTCTGAGGGTGAGGTTTTACTTTGGGGCTTACTGACTGAAAGTGTTTTTTGTCCAGAGAGACGCTGGAAAGCTGCTAAGGAGCCCGCTCCCTAAAACCTAGAAGTTCATTCTTTCCTCTCTGGTAACTGTGTATGTATGTAATGGTCAGACAGTTTTGGAAGCTCTTTCAAATTTGATTTTGATTTTCCTTGCAACCTGTGCTTGATTAAAGTGATTGTTAACTCCTTGAAAGTTGCATTTCTTTTATGAATGCAAATCTAAGAACCTGTGGTAGCAGGTTCATTTGTGTATGTTGGTCTGGTTACTGTTACAGTTCTGCTTTGGACATTGTAGGTAGGAGCTACCTTTAGAATATCTTGCTGGATATATCTATTCCATTGATGACGAGGAATCTATGGCATAGATAATTCAATAGAAAACCATGGAGCTTAATGTGATTGTCTAGAGAGAAAAGTATAGGGAAAGAAGAAATGAAGGTTGAAGAGCCCTGAGATCACTGAAGTGTAGTGGGTAGAATACTGTGATGAGCCAATAAAGCAGACTCACAAGGAGGAATCAGATTAGTAGGAGGACCAGGAAGCAGTACTGTCACTCAGAAAGTAGAGAAAATTAATAATGAGGAAGTGGTAGAAAGTATCAAATTCTACAGAGGAATCAAGAATGTTCAACACTGGAAAACATCATTCAATTTAGCAATGGTATGATTGTTGATAATATACAGAAAAGAGTTTCAGTTCAGTGGAACAATCATAATCCATGTTCCAAAAGGTGGAAAAATGAGTGGGAGGTGAGACGAGGAGACAATAAGTATAAATGGCATTTATTTATTTCATATGTAAATTGAAGCAGAGATGTCAGATCATAGTTTGAGGGCCTGCCAGCATTAAATGTAAGGGTTTTGTGTTTGTTTTTATTTTTTTAAGGATTTGAACATTACAGAAAGGAGCTAATGAATAAAGAGAGTTGACACTGTCTATAATAGAGTATAATTTTTTATCTCAATAGTTTTATCTACTCAGTTGATGGGAGTCACTTCTAATAATGAGATTTAATAATATATCACCACCATTTTGTCTTCTCAATAGCGGTTATCCATTTCCTCTTCATTTCCTCAAATCTTGCCAGAGACATTTTGAAGAAGTCATTCCTTTTCGCTTACATAAAATATAAGCTTTCTTTTTGCCTCTATTTAAGATTCAATCATTTTTTTCCTAACCTGTCTCTTTTCTTTCCCTTTGTTAGAAAACTACTGTGTAATTGTGTTTAAAAACTACTCTGTTGTATTCACAATATATTTAAACAGTGCAGAAAGAAATGTAGAGTTCTATTTAAGAAAAATCTCTGGCAATCACCCAGAATTGAAGGAGAGGGGGAAAGCAACTTGTAGGAAGTAGAAACCTAGTTATAAAATGTAGAGTTTAGTTAATTAAGTTCTTTAGCTGTTAATTTACCATTTTTACAAGACTGGGTGAGGATGGCAGAATGAGAGGAAGAATTTTGGTAGACTTTCCAGTATAAATTCCTTCAATCAACAAGAGAAAATGAACCATACCAAATCCTGATGAGGAAATCCAGGTAAAATCACAGTGAGTCATATCCTTAATCCAATATGGCATAGGGAGACAAACTTGGAGGTCTACAAACACTAGAGGTAGGGGCTGGCCAAGAGCACACAACACATAGAGAATGCCAGCAGGCCCAGGGAGAGGCAATGCACCACTACAATAGGAGGTTCCAGACTATATTGGCCCTCCACCAGATCCCTGTGGGGTACCATTTTGTTCCCCTCTATCTAGCTTGAATCCAAGATCATGAGTGGAGTGAAAAGGAAGCCATGCAGAGAAGTGGTATGCCTATGAAGGGAGGATTAGGTAGTGAATTAAGAAAGGAGGAAATTCAGAAACCAGTGAGCATCAGTAGTATTCTTCAGACTCCAAGCTCAGAGGAAGAGCCCTCTTCTGGCATCTAGTCCACCCTGCAGAGAAATAATCAACGAAGGAATTCCAGACTAAAAGAGAGCCTGCAGTTTTGCTACTATGAATCAAAAGAACTTTCCATCTGGCTGATAGAGGTGGAATCTAGAAGTAGAAGTCTGCTTCTGCCCAGACTTAAACCCAGGTCAAGAATTTGCCATTCTTCTTTTGCGTTGGTCATCGGAGGAGCAGGTGAGCAATCAGACTTTGCCATGGATTGGATTTCTTTGTGAGTACTAAAAGTTTGGTATCTAGTCTGTCCCTCAAATCCCAGAATATTACAACATTTAGCACATCCAGCAACTCAGACCTTGCTTTCAGAAATGCAGTAGAAAGTAGACTTAATGTTAAACCTGAACATAAAAGTAGACTGGAAGAATGGGAAAGTTTTTCGAAAAAAAGAATCCCAACATAATAAACTATTAAGGTAAGAGTGACACTCAAGACAGAAACACAGAAGAGAATGGCTCCAAATCATTGGCAAGCATTGCCACCTCCTTCCTCCCCTAAAAAAAGAAAAATAAAAAGTTTGGGAATAAACTCAACTAGAATTCCTAAAAGAGAGAAAGCAAGAGTGTTTTTTCCCAATAAAATTTAAAATGTTTTTTTCATCCATAAAATGAAAGTACTTGAGGTAAAGGAGAGGAGATGAGAAAAAAGATGGAAAAAAACTGGAAAGGCAATTAATTAACAGCTTGCCCCAAGAGGTCCACAATTGTGCCCAAAAAACAAACCAAAATTAACAATCGTTGGACTATCTGAACACTGACCAAAAAGAGATCTTAGACATCACATTTCAAGAAATATTAAAAGGAATTGAATAGATTCCTTAGGACTAAAGGAAAAGTGGAAATAGAAAGAATGCTCCCATCAACTCCTAAAAGAAAATACCAAATGAAAACTCCCATGAGCATCTAAGACAAAATCCAGAGCTTTTAGATCAATGAAAAAAATGCTGTAAACATTCAGAAAGAAAGAATTTAAATACTGAGAATCCACAATTAGAAATATGCATGATGAAGCATCCCACCAGGAGTGCATTTCTTCAGATAAATATTCCAGAAGGCAAAAGATATGGACTTTCAGTCAAGAATTACTTAGCCAGAAAAACTGAGTCTAGTGATATGAGGAAAAGGGGCGGGGAATAGTCCTTTAATGAAAAAAGAAGACTTCCAAGAATGCCTGATGAGAAGGTCAGAGTTGTAAAGAAACTTTGAGTTCAAACACAGGTATGAAGAGAACCATATATTGTGAAACATGAAAAAACATTGATAAAACTAAACAAGGATAAACTACTTACCTTGAAACATGAAGATAAGATATATATATATATTCCCTCTGAACCCTATCATCTTCTGGGATTTTAAAGACAGTCAATTTACTCAAGGTCTGGGAATGGTTCTATTATGTCTTGTTGATCTTAAGAAAAAATGGAAAGAGAGGAAGAAGGGGAATGGGGAGAAAGGGAAGTTTAGGGATAATTATCTCAAGTAATCTGGGTACTCAGGAAGAAATCTATATGAGTAAGGAGGAGAGAGCAAAGGAATCAGCTACAAGTCAAACATCACTCTCATCTGAACAAAAAAGAGAATATATGCACACAGAGTTTGGTACAGAAACACATTTTATGAAATAAAGAAATAAGAGATAAAGGAGAATGAGGTAGAAGGGGAATTAGAGGAAAAATAAATTGAGAGGAATTTGTCATAACCAAATTTACTCTAAGGTTGTACCAACATATTCTTAGTTTTTTTGAGATGACAAAGGATGGAAATTTGATGGACTACCCATAAATTTGGAAGGAGATGAAATTTTTTCAGTGTAATTATCAACCAAGATTCTAGAGGACTAATAATTAGACATTCTACCAACTCCCTGATATCAAAGACTCAAAATGCAAAATAAGACTCTTTGTTTTGGAACATGGCCACCGTGAAAATGCATTTCCACTATATAAGTTTGTAATGCATTTTATTTTTCTTGTGCTCTCATTTGGGAGTGGGGGAAAGTGAGAAGTCTGATCTTGGCTAATTTAAATAATACAGTAGTGTGTGTGTGTGTGTGTGTGTGTGTGTGTGTGTGTGTGTGTGTGCATGTGCATGCACACTTATTTGTTTTGTTTTTAAGAAGGGGTGGGGTAATTGTGGAAGACAGGAAAGGAAATTACAGGGAAGAGAGTAAAATCATAGGTTTGATACTGGAAGGCACCTCCTTCCTTTCCTTCCTTCCTCTCTCCCTCATTTCTTTATTCTTTTCTTTTACTTCCTTCTTCCTTTTGTTCTTCCTTCCTTCCTTCCTTCCTTCCTTCTTCCTTCCTTCCTTCCTTCCTTCCTCCCTTCCTTCCTCCTTCCTTCCTTCCTTCCTTCCTTCCTTCCTTCCTTCCTTCCTTCCTTCCTTCCTTCCTTCCTTCTTTCTTTCCTTCCTTCCTTCCATCCTACCTACCCTTCTTCCTAGTTTGAATGCTAAAACAGGAAACTCCTTGTTGCATCTAGAGGAACTGTAAGAATAGTGCCTAGAAGGAAACAGCACAGTACAAAAAGAGAGGGAGTAAACTTTCAAAATTAAATTACTTAGTGGCAGCAAATACCACAATCATTTACAAGGATAATAAACAAAGTAGATTATGTTGTCTCATGTATTTACCATTAAAATTTTATCTATAAAGTTATTTTCCATTCTACTCTTTATAGATATAAATTGCAATGTCCTTCACTAGGCATCTTTGCATCTTGAAACCAAGACCAAGGCTTTTGGTTTTGTTTGTTTGGTTTTTGTTTGATTTTGTTTTTACTGATAAGGTATTCACGTCACATTCTACAAATTACTGTGAAACTGAGAAAAGAAATGTGGTATAACTTCAAAACAGAGATTAAGCAATGGTGTGTCTTTATAGACCTTATTATTAGGGCAAAGGTTGGAGGCAGATAGCTTTGAGTATAATAGACCCATACATCATTTTTTTCATGTTGGAATTACTGATCTGAGCTAAATAAAACTTAAAAATTGTCAAATACATACTTTTCTATTACTATTGCTCACTGAAAACAATGCCACTGGTTGTAATGTTATAAAGTCAATGGTCATTTTTTTCTTAAAATTCTGTATCCCTTATATAGGATTAATCTCCTAATTTGAACTTTCTTCTTTTACTTCTTTTTAAATAGTTATCCAGCTCCAAAGTGGATTCATTGATATCAATTATTAAAGTTCATACAATTGTGTTCAATATTTCATTATAATTATATGAAGCTAGGCCTTTCCTCTTAAATTTCAAAGCTATAAATGGAAAGTTTAATTACCATGATATTTAAAATTGGACACATTGTTCCTTCACACTCCCATAGATAATTATTCAAAATGAAAGGGTGGTCACACTATAATATGTCCACTTGGCCATGCCATATCAATTTCATTATTATTTGCCAAAAGTAAAATTGGCAATGTGTGTATATTTTTTTGGTATTTTACCCTGAGTACTGAGTTACTTAGTCAAGAAAGGAATTGACATTTTGTAGCCAGACCTTTAAATATGATAAAATCTGATTCCCTCATTTTACAAATAATAAAACTGAGCCCCAGAATATCTAAGTGTCTAACAGAGGTCATGAAGAGCGTAGAGCAACATATCTGGTTTTCAATCCTAAGCTCACTGACTTAAAATCTCAATTTACATTTCAATTGTAAATCTCAATTTACAATTCAATTTCCACTGCAGCACATATAGTAGTATATGATGGAAACAGTGTGGTTTTCCTTACAGATGAGCAGTCTTTTTCTTTCTTTTTTCCCTTCACATTTTACAGATGTACAAACTTGGCTAAATGCAATCACACATCTGCCGTGTTCTTATTTCTAATTATTATTTATTTAATACGTTAGCTTAATGATGATTAAGTGAATGCCCTTGTGATGATATTAAAAGGAAAGTCATGCCTACAACAAACAATTTGTGAAATAGTTGAATATATGAAATAACTGGAAATGACTCTTAATTGCAACAGCAAACCATATACAGACACTTCTTTACTTTCAAACTTTCCTTATCCAAAGAGGACTGGTTTCTTTCATGTAGAGGATAATGGGACTCCTTGAGAACTTGGAGGATAAGAATAATTTCTGGAAAAATGTTAATTTTTTTTTTCTGAACACTGGAGCAATGGGGAGAAATTCTCTGTCTTTGTCTCTCTCTTAGTTTCTCTTCCTCCCTCTTTTCCTCCATCTCCCTCCCTTCCTTCTGGCTATGTGGTTAATATCAAAACTATGTATAGAGTTTGGGGTGGAACAAATTTACTTGTTACTGTCACTTTTTCATTTTGGCATATTGATATCCTCTGGGGGTGGGGCAATGAAGCTATAAAGTGGGGAGATTGCCAAACTATTTTAAAGTGTTTTCTGCCCATATTTTGACTGAAACAATGAAATGAATACTATGACATTATGATATCAAGGTTATTATTTTAGCTGTTGAGTAAGTATATTTGTATATTTTGTCCTAAGGTTTTAATTGTATCTATGGGAAAATATGTTAAAAATTCCAAATTTTTAACTTTCAAATAAACCTCTGAAAAACAATCCATTCATAATTTGCGAACTGTCTGTAAAGAAAAAATCATTTTTAATATAGTGAGACAGGATGATACTGACCATTAAGTTGGGTTGTAATGTTAGTGATAAATTTGTAAAGGGGAAAACAGTTAAGGGAAGTGAGAATGTATACCCAACAAAATCTTTTCTCAACAAAATGAATATTAAAACTCAAATATGAGCCATTCTTCAATTCATAAATGGTCAAAGGATATGAACAGGCAATTTTCCAGTGAAGAAATCAAAGCAATTTATGGTAATATAAAATGGTCTAAGTCAATATTGATTAGAGAAATGCAAATTAAAACAACCTTTAGATATCATTTTATACCTACCAGCTAAAATGATGGAAGGGGAAATTGACAAATGTTGAAGAGAATATGGAAAAATTGGGACACTAATTCATTGTTTGGTGGAATTATAAACTGATCTAACCATTTTGAAGAGTAATCTGGAATTAGGCCCAAAGAAATTAAACTACCTTTGACCCAGCAATATCACTACTTGGTCTGTTTCCAAAGACAATTAGGAAAAAATAAAAAGAACCTATATGTTCTAACATATTTATAGCAGCTCTCTTTGTGGTGGCAAAGAATTGGATATTGCAGGGATGCCCATTAGCTGGGGAATGGCAGAACAAGTTGTGGTATATATGATTGCCATGGAATACTACTGTGCTATAAAAATGATGAGCTCAATGATTTTAGAAAAACTTGGAAAGACTAGCATGAAATTATGAAGATTGAAATGGGCAGAATCAAGAGAACATTGTATACAGTAATATCAATATTATTTTAAGAATGTCTTTGATCTATGTTATTTTGACTATCACAAATACCCAAATTATCTATAATGGACATGTGAAGAAAGATGCTATCTGCACCCAGAGAAAGAAGCGATAAATAGAACTACGTATAGAATACTTTATACACACACACACACACACACACACATACACAAATCTATATCAATATCTATCTGTACCTGTTTGTGTCTAATGGTAGCCATTTCAAAGAGGGGGAAGAAATCTACATGATAATTTCATTGTATATTTGAAAGAAATAACAAGTTATAAATAGTAGATTTGCAGTTTCCTGTGCAATCATCTTTTTTTTATTGTATTGTATTATGGAAATGCTTATTATATAAATTAAAATAAAATTCAGTTACATGTAAAAATAACTCAATATGAGATAATATTTTGGAACAACACATTTAGGGTAACCCTCTTTGTAGAAATGCAAATTAGATATGATTTATCTCAACAAGTAAATTTCATAGATTGTAGGAGTTGGAAGGAAATTTCAAAGGTAATCCAGTACAATGTGTAACTGACCAAGAATCTCTTGTATCCTATCACCAACAGGGGCTCATTCAATTCATGATCAGCCAAATCAACCTTTTTCAGTTTAAGATGTCTAATTGCTGTCATTTCTCGTTATACAAAGCTCAAGTCTGTGCAGTTTTTTGTAATCCTCGTAGTTCTACCCCTGCAGAGAATCAGAAAAAAGTTAATCTCTCCCCCAAATGACAGCTATTTTTGAAGCAGTTACTTCCTTCAAAACTTTCTCTTGTACAGGGAGAACATCCATAGTTCCCTTAACCAGACTTGTAAAATATATTCTCATGATGCTAGTCACCCTCTTTTTAGAATATCTTTCCTAAGATATGCTGCCAATAATATGTTATTCCTTAATATATTATGGAATATATTATGTTACTCCAATTATAGTGTTAATAAAGAAGAGTATATCATCGTCACCATCATCATCATTATTTCCTCACTCTATACATTATGCCTTCCTCAGTTAACCTAGACCATCAGGTTTATTGTGTTATTCTCGACTCATTTTGAATTTTCTATCCAATATAAAACTGTTTTTTAAAGAAACTCTTGCTTATCCATGCCTCTCTCATTTTGTAACTCAATTCTAGAACTTTGAATTTTTACTTCCCAAATTTTATCTTATTTTATTCAGCTCATTGTTCTACTTCATGAAGAATTTTTTTTTTTTTTTTGCTGCTGGTCTCTCTTATCTAATATTAGTTATTGGATTACTTATTGCACTTATGATTACATCATCCGTAAATTTGGAAAAGAAGACATTTACCCCCTTCATGTAAATTACCCAACAAAACTGAGCCATGGACAAATCTATGGGTTGCTTCTCTAAAGACCCTCTCACAAAATTGATTTCAAATATTGAATCGGATTTTCAATCAGTTCCAAATCTATCCAACCACATTTTCTCCAAAGCTTATGGATTAACGTAATGTGACTGAACCATGGACAAATCTGTGGGCTGTTTCTCTAAAGACCCCTCCCCCAATAAACTGATTGCAAAGGTTGAGTTGGACTTTCAATCAGTTCCAAATCTATCCAATTGCATTTTCTCCGCAGTTTATGGATAAGCATAATGTGATTTTTGTTGACTTTTTTCTGTAATGTAATTTTGTAATTCTGTAATGCCATGTCTACACCATTGATAAGAGTTCACATATCATTCCCATTTTAATATCTTCTAGAATTTTGCCAAGAAAACAAGTCTCTCTAATTTATAATTGACTGGCTTCACGCTCTTCCCTGTGTTGAATATTGACATTTGGCCTTCTCTAGTCATCAGGGGCTCCTCCCACTCTCCAAGAATTTCAGAAATCACTGATAATAACTCATCAACCATATCTATCATTTTTATAAAGCAGGTAGATCAGATAGTGTATCAGCATCCTCACAAGTGGCTAGGTGGTGCAGTGTATAGATTGCTGAGCCTTGAGTCAGGAAGACATACATTCAAATCTACCCTCAGCCATTTACTAGTTGTGTGTTGCTGAGCAAGTTCCTTACCCTGTTTGCTCAGTCTCCTCAAGTGTAAAAATGAAGATAGTTGTAGTATCCACCTTACAATTGTTGTGAAGATCTACTTAGATATTTGCAAAGCTTATAGCACAGTGTGTGGCACTTTGGAGACATTATATAAATGTTTATGCTCTTGCTGTCACCATTTTCCAGATAAAGAATGAAGAACAGAGAGATGTGTATTAAATATATTTCCCTTTTCCCAACTGTACTTCTATTTAAAATTTGATTATTTTGTGACAAAAATTTTGACCCTTATTTTTTGTAATAAACACACACACAATCTGTCTCTATGTATCCATGCCTGCATGTATATATTTATATATTCATGTATATATAATGTATGCATATGTATACATAATATCCTTTGTATATAAATGTATGTATGTGTATACATATATGTATGTATAAATATAAATATGTATGTATATCCTGATCAGTTTCTTTTCAAATTTGTTATAATCCAAGACAATTCCCTTACCTATATACTTCCTACTTAATTCCCTAATTAAATGAATTTAAAAGATCAGTTTAAACATTCTAAGCATCTTTCAAAAGACCCAGAACTAGAAACCATGTCACCACACGTCTCATCAAATTCCTATTCAATGACACATTCATCAAGGAGAACTGAAACTTACGATTTTTTTTTTTTTTTTTTGCATCTAAGGCCACTGGCAGTAGCAAAGGGTCCTTTTTGGCTATTGTCTTTCCTCGCAAAGAGGAAGCACATCTCAGGATATCATGATATTTTTAAGATTCTGAAAGACAGAAAGAATCATCAAGACAGGGATGATGCCACTGAAATGGAAGTACAGCTGAGTAAGGCAGTATTGGTCTCTAAATGTCCTACTCTGGCAAAAAGCCCTACTGCTCCTGCCCTAGTTATATCTCTGGCATGGAGGCAAGCATAAAGTGAAAAGAAACTTTTGGGTTACCTTACTAAAATAGACCTTTTTAAAATCACATTTGCAGCTTAACTATTGCCATTGTTTTCCCAGTGCTTCAAAATTCTACTCATGTTTCGAACATTTCCGAATCACTGTTTTTAAAAAGACACATCATTATCTTTGTCCTTTAAAAGTGTGCTTTATGCTTATAGTTGTATCTACAAGAATTCACTTGTGTCTTAAAATAACCACTTATTTGAGTAATTAAAGGAACATGCAAAACCTGTCTCTGCTAATAAAGAAGCTTTGACCTTGAAAACCCACATCAATATTCTCTCACACATTAAATCAATGAGTGGAGTTTAAATAGTGTGTCTTGCCATTTCTTTTCTTTGAATACTTTAGGAAAAAGTTCCATTTTTGCAAATGGATCAGTGTCACAGAGCAATAATTGGCTGTTTAGCTCAGCTTTCTCGTTAATATTTCCAACCTTGTATTGAGCAGTTTCTTTTCTCCCCTCAAATTCCACACCCTCCGATTAACAACAGTAATCTAATGCCTGTTAGGCTAATGAAAGGGAAGCAGTGAATCAGACCACATTTATTTTACTTCACTTCTTTGCAAGCCCACTCATTTGTGAAACCTAATGAAATATAGCTGGAGTGCAAGAGGGGAGAAAGTCTTAGAAAAGCTGCAAAGTGACTGTGGAAGAAGCTGAATTAGTTTTCGAGAAAATCACAGGAGATTAAAGGGTTTGAGAAAACCTCTCCTATTAATCAGGGATCTTTATGCTATCACAGTTTTAATGCATTCTCTCTCAAAGTATGCCAGGAAATGGACAAATGCAAGTTCAATATTCAATCGCCTTAAGAGGATTCTGAGCTGGAATGGATGTTAGAGATCCTCTTGTCCAATCTCATTATGATACAAAGCACTCCCAAAGAAGGAAAATGACTTACCCAAGGTCAATACTAGTAAATAGGAGAGTTAAAGTTTGAACTCAGTTTTTCCCACTATAAAGACAACACTTAATAAAACAAAAACAACTGATAACTGTATTTTCTTTTTTAATGGGAAATCATCAATAAAAAGTTCAGCATACAAAGAGAAACAAGAGGTTTATATAAAAATGAATTTCTACGTGTATATACACACACATATATAATATAACATGAATAATATATAATATAGCATGTATTATGTGCATAAACATATGTATTATATAGACACATTTATTGTATATAAATACATACATTACATATATCTTTAAAGACACATACATATGAAAAACAGCTGATAACAATAATAGCTAACATTTATAAAGTGCCTACTATGTGTCAACCATTATACTGAGCACTTTTCAAGTATTTTTTCCATTTCATCCTCACAACAACCTAGGGAGGTAGGTGCTATTATAATACTCATTGTACAAATGAGGGAACTTTGGCAAAAAGAAGTTAAGTGACTTGCCCAGGGTCACATAACTAAGAAATATCTAAGGCTACATTTCAAGTTAGGTCTTCTTGGCTCCAGACCCAGCAGCCTGGAAACTATCTTGTAGTTTCAGCAGCATAGTACGTAGAGAAACTGCTTCCAAGTCAAGTGGACCTGGGTTTAAGCCCTGCTTATGCTATGTGACACACTCAGTGTTTCTTATAGTTCTCTCTAAGTGATGAACTAAAGTGTCAAAAAAGTTCCTTTGTTGGCGACTTCCTTATATTGGTGGAATCACAGGTCCTCTTTCCTTTCCTTTCTGTACACGTGCACACACACACACACACACACACACACACACACATACTGATAATAAAAATGTCCTCTTTATATTCATCCATTTCTTCCAAGCCAGGATTTGAACTCATTTCTTATTCTATCAAAGTTTTTTCCAATGTACCATGCAGCAACTCATTGTAAAGGTATGATTTCTTTGTTTTTACCCCAGACAAAGATGGAGGTACCTTGGACAACTCTTGGATCCATAGCTGCTCATAATGTAAGTCGATGATATTTATATAGCGCTGGCTTTATTCAGAAAGAACTCCATTTATGTCCTACCAGTGAAATATCCTGGATATCTGACTATGGACAAATCATATTTTCTTGGTATCCCCAGAGACTTTCAGTCAATAAGAATTTATCAAAAGTCTACTATATGTCAGACTGCATTGTACAAAGATAAAAACAAAAGAGACCCTGTCCTCAAAAAGTTTCCATTTTGTGAAGTAGGTAAGGGAGAAGAAATATGTACCTCAGTAAGTATATACAAATTCTATACAAGGTGATGAACCAGAAAGTGCACCCACAACTGGGGCTGGGAGAGCATTAAGAAAAGTTTTAACTAGTCAATTGCCAGTTTTCATTTGTGTGGCATGATGGTGATCACTTAGCCATTCAACAAAATTGCATTTTAAAAGAAACTAAAGTATGTGCATTTTTAAGGTACATTAGTTCTGATGGTTTTGCTTTTTAATGTCTTTTCAAGTGCTGTTATTTTTACAGGCATCCTGCCAGCTTTTATTAAGTGATTTTCCAAAAGATCTTTGTGACCTTGTCCCAATGTGGTTGTGGGTTTCATTGACCATTATTCTTTATTACACTCTGCAGTACAACCAAACTGGTCTTCTTTGTGTTCCTCACACATTCCACTCCATTTCCTATCTCCTTGCCTCTGAACTGGGCTTTCTGCATATCCATGATATATTTGTTTCCTTACTAAAATGTTATGGAATCATCTCTTCCTTCAAAATATAGCTCAGGTGTCACCTTCTGAAGAAAGACTTTTCCTAACCCCCATAGCTGTTAGTCTACTTTTTCACTAGCTACCTAACATTTAACAGTCCTATATTTGTTAGTATCTTTCTCTTTATATTCTTTACTGTGTAATATGCATACATATTTATATACTTTCTTTCTACTGCCTTTAGAATATAAGCTCCTTGAGGGTAGAGATTGTTTCACTTTTTGATTTTGCATTCTCAGAACTTAAAGCAGTGTCTGGTTCAATAAATACTGTGTGATTGGAAATAGATGATGAACACTTATTGATTTGTCATTTCTTAAAGAAAGTGGCACTTGAGTTCAGTTTTGAAGGAAGTAAGGAATTTCCATTGTGAGGTGAGTAAGGCATTCCAGGCATGCAGCAATAGACTTTGCAAAAGGCACAGAGATGAGAGATGGAATTTTGTGTGGGACAGAGAGCCAGAAGATCAGTTTGTCAGGCTGCAGAAGAAGGGAAGAGGACTTTTGGACACAGAGGCTACGAAAGTAGATTAGGGCCAACTTATGAGCACAGCAGAGGAGACTGTATTTTATCCTAGAGACAACATGAACCCTAGTGTAGAGAGTGGTTATTCAAAGCCTTTGTTATTTATAGAAAAGCTAATACTCTGCATCAGTGCAGAGAGTTTGCATACGTAAAGTTTCATGTAAGGATGGCATCATAGATCTAGGGCCATAATGTATATTTCAAATGATTAATGAATGTAGTTTTATTCAAACCTCAAAACTACCTAGTGAGTTAAGTATAAAGATATGATTATACAGATCATGAAAATAAGGCATCCAGAAGAGAATGTCTACACAACCAATTATACATATATATATAATTATA
This sequence comes from Notamacropus eugenii, assembly GCF_028372415.1. Lineage (NCBI taxonomy): Eukaryota > Metazoa > Chordata > Mammalia > Diprotodontia > Macropodidae > Notamacropus > Notamacropus eugenii. The sequence continues at coordinate 132,755,314 of NC_092877.1, forward strand.
CTTTACATTTCTATAGCTAGGTATTATTAAAAGAGCTTAATAGATATCTCATTGGATCTTCATAATGATCTAAGTTATAGTGCCTACTTAGCCAACATGTTTATAGACTCTAAAGTTTAACAAGCTCTAAAGGTATTTTACAGGGTCATTTTCTCATTTCACCACGACAACTATGTGAGGGAGTTACTGCTGCTGCTTTTATTTAGAGTATTCTCATTGAAGAAATGAGTACAGCAAAGGATTCAAACTCATTCTTTTCTCCTTCAAATTCTGGTTATTTTCCAACTATCCCATGTGCTTTGTTGTCATCTGATTATCTCTGATTGAAATTTCTATGCCAATGTAACTTTGCAAGATTGTGTATTATTACATATAGTGAACTGCAGGGTAGAGGACACAAGTTTTTTTTGTTTTGTTTTGTTTTGTTTTCCCTTGTACGCTACTTCCTTTAGCCATGCACATCACAACTTATTCATGCCTGCCCATGCTGTGGGAATCCCATCCACATTTTTTATCAGTTCACCCCAGAGGACCAACCCAATGCTCTGTGAGATTCTTTGAGTTATCCCATTGCTAGGGTATGAATGAAGTAAGTGTGTTTTGTCCTGATTCATCCTAATAAAAATGGTGATCATCTACTCTCTTTCTGCTTAAAGTTACAAGTTTGTGTTTGGGCAGTAGACTATGGAATGAGATTGAATGAAAAAGCATTTATCTAGGACCTGCTACCCTGAGAATGCAGTGGAAAATCAAGATTGAGGGAAATGACACATGTGGGACAGTGTAGCTGTAGGATATATGAAAAGGTCCTGTGGTCCTAAAGGTATAGGGGAAGAGCTTCTGGGGCCTTGGTATGTATTCATGGGCAAGGGGATATCATAGTGGTATCTTTATGGGTTTTGGGGAACAAAGGGGTCCCACAATGGTTATGATATCTAGCTAATCCCAAAGTTTCTCTCATCTAGACAAAATGAAGACCTATGAAGATCCTTGCTTTTCTCCTTACCCTGCCTCTCTTGTTTTGGAATGTTCTAGAGTTCAAGAGATGATAAGATTTCTAGATGAAAGGGATGATCTAGTCCAGAGATTTCATTTTGCCCATGATTAA